>NC_138740.1:607500-1027500 GCF_965113295.1 Leuciscus leuciscus
GGCAACAGACGATGATTATAGTTAACAATTCGACGTATTATAATTGGGTGATTCTCTGAATTGGGTGCCCTTCAAGTCCCCCAAACATACTTCAAAGATTTTCAATTGAAGGAAATCACAAAATGCATTTTAACGCTGTCAATTAATAGAACCAGGTGCCTTAGCATTATAATGCAACACAATTGCTTTTTTTTTTTTTTTTTTTTAAAGATAATGAGTTGCCTAAGTAGTAGACAACAAGCATGTTTGCATGTCCTCACTAACCATCATTACATTTTCACTGAATATCAAACAGATAAAAAGTGCAATTAATACCAAAATGTTGCTGCTAATATAATCATATGTTGGTCTACTTTAACTAAAATATACATGTATATAAAAAAATACATTAATTATATATGAAATTGCAATATTTATACACGTCCTCCAGTTTGTTTTCCACCCCGTCACGCCATACTATTTACCCCCCTATAAAAATAATGGATCAATCCCTGTGGCATCACATCCAGGCAGTGACATCACACAAGTCTCTTGAAGAACATGCTGCAAATAAAGGCATGTGTCAGTATCTTTTCTTACCTATATTTCATGTTTTTTACTGTCAGATTAAGATTGTCAGGCTCAACATTTCAACTCTGTTATATGACTAAATGATAGTAAACTACGGTTCAAGAAGAATTAAACAATAGTTTTGCAAAACATTACAATTTTATGCTGTCCTAAATGTCATGTGGTGCTACTGTCTTAGCTAAGCTAACTGTCTTAGCTACTGTTAGCCAAAAACTTCAACCCCGTCACATTTTTTACTATAACAGGGTTGAATTGTTGTGACAGGGTTGAATGTTTGACACTTCTTAGTAGATTACTCAATTGTAGACTTCTTGTATTGTGATGTGAACTGTCAGAAATAATCGATTATGGTATTTTATGTTCAATATTTTCAGACATCCCAATGGCAAAAACAGCAGCAGAGAGGCAAAGACAGTACAGAGCAAGAAGGGATGCAGACGCAGAGAGAAGGGAAACATATCTCAGGAGTGAGCGTGAAAGGTGGAAAAGGGACACAGAGATAAAAAAATAAATAAAAATAAGCAATCTGGGTGACAGAGCTAAACGATATAAGCGGAAGATGTGGAGGGATGCTAAAAAAAGACAGAAGAAGAGGGAAGCTTTGAGGAATAGCGACATAGCGACTTTGCTGCTGTTTTTGCCATTGGGATGTCTGAAAATATTGAACATAAAATACCATAATCGATTATTTCTGACAGTTCACATCACAATACAACAAGTCTACAATTGGGTGATCTACTAAGAAGTGTCAAACATTCAACCCTGTCACAACGATTCAACCCTGTTATAATAAAAAATGTGACGAAGATCGATTGATGTTTGTGATTAATTAATGCTTAATGCTTTTGATTTAATGTTAAAAACTTACTCAAATGTTTGTTTGTTTTTGCCAACTTTAATAAATAAAATGTTATTGAATGTGATATTAATTTTACAGGTAAGAAATCCATGATACTATATTGAAATAATGATCATCACTTCAACCCTGTTATCATTTTCAACCCCGTTATGCTGAGTTCAACCCTCTTTTTTGATAGTTTTTATTAATATTTTCGTGATAAGAAGACAAATTAGGTCAATGTTTGTTTTGCTGTGTGCAGAATTTACAGGACAGTTGGAAAAAATATGAAAGCCTAATTAAATCCTAATGTTAATGCATATTTTGTGATAATATATGAAGACCAATGTTAGATACAGTTTTCATGACCTGATTTGGTATTCAAATGGTGAGTATTTAAAAATAAAATTCTACATGCAATAAATGATATCAAACAAGGGACATCTCATTGAAAAGCTTCTACAAAAATTTACTTGAAAATCTTTTAAAATCATATTTAAACAGGGTCCAAGTGGTCTGTGACGGGGTTGAACTCCAAAACAACTTTCAGTAAGAAAAAACACTCAATATCGATTAGAATTTCATGCCTGAGGTGGGAAAATGTATTTTCTTAAAGGTTTGACTAATCCACTATCACATGAAATGATCAGAAATAACAATTTAAGGTAAAAAAAAAAAAGTATGACCCAAAAGGCACCCAATTCAGAGAATCACCCAATTAACGTTGATTATGAATTGTATTTTCGCGCCATTATGATGACGAATCGGGTCCTCCGTCAGGACCCCAGCGACGCTCAGATTACAGGCACTCTCTACAGCGCATGATTACTATTCCTACAATATCATCTTATGATTAATGCTGTTTGAACTACGTTGTAATGACCATTAATGACCTGTATTATACACACACCTGACTATCTTATACGCTTTTGCACTGTACATAGCACAATCATCTTTAATGTAATTACGTGTTAATTTAAGTGTTTAATGTCCAAATATTATTACTATTAAGCTATTTTTAATCAATTAAGTTTATCAAGTGAAAGAAATTACGTTAAATTTGTTTGATTATGAGCTATATAGTAATCAACTTATGTGATCTATACATAAATGAATATCCATATATTTTTTTTCCAACTATGGAAGTCTGTTTGATTACAAACATTCCTCAAGGCAAGTCTCCTTCATTTATACAGCGCTGTAACAATATAGAGTTTCACAGCAGCTTTACAGTGATAATAGGAGATTACAGTAACAGAGAGTGTTTAGGCTTTACAGCAGATCTAGAATAAAGTTATTGTCCAGATAAAGTTAGTTTGATTGATTCACTTCCGTTGTAAAGATCATTAAAAATATCTTCCTGTGTTCAGCAGAAGAAAGTAATTCATACAGGTTTGGAACAGCTTGAGGGAGAGTAAAGGATGACAGAATTTGTGGGTGAACGGTCCCTTTAACTGAGAGAGGACCCGGTGTATGATGACCGCTGGAGCCGCAGAAACATGTTCACTTCATCACCAGTGTTATACACTTCTCCCTACAGTCCTCATCCTAGTGTTATACACTGAGGGAGCCTACACGCCTCAGGAGCACTGAACTGAACACAGCCATCATCATCATCATCATCATCATCATCGGCACTGTAATATATTCTGCTCAGGCGGTGTCGGGGCAGCTCTCTCTCTCCGGTGTTTCCCGCGCTGCTGCTGCTGCTGTCACAGGGCGGCCATGAGCTGGTTAATGTTTACTGTGACCTCCAGCCGCCGATGGCCGAGTGTGTTCACTAAACTAGCCCGCTGTTCTCTGTCTGCGGAGAGCCGTACAGGGAGAATGGTAAGAAGTGTTCATTTTGACCAATAACTAGGAATGAGCGCTCTTTCACTGCAGTGACGTCGGCAGCGCGTCGACCAATCAAAGGCTGTAGATTAAAACACGCTTACTTACGTTACACGCTTACTACAACTTATTTGGGAGCTAATCAAATAAATGCTACATCTGGTTCCCCTGAAAGGGAGACACGAATCGCTGCATTCAGTGTGTGTGTCAGACGTTAACACCCCTCCTCAAAATAATCATTAATATCGACAGTCAAGCTAACAGCAAATGTCGTTTGTTATTGTGTTCTCATTATTGTGATTTGTTTTTGCACCTCTCGGCCACCGTAACTAGCCACTGGAGTGCGCCATCTAGCGGATCAATAAGATCAGTCTCTCTCTCTCTCTCTCTCTCTCTCTCTCTCTCTCTCTCTCTCTCTCTCTCTCTCTCTCTCTCTCTCTCTCTCTCTCTCTCTCTCTCTCTCTCTCTCTCTTTCTCTCTCTCTCTTTCTCTCTCTCTCTCTCTCTCTCTCTCTCTCTCTCTCTCTCTCTCAGACACACACACACACACACTCATGATCTTGTTCTGCACTTATACTGTCTATGGTTCTGCAGCGGATCTCGATCATCATGACTCTGTTATGACCGGTTATGACCGACAGGTGGCGCAAACACCCTTTAAACTGACGAACAAAAGCCACAATATTGTTAGAATCTTTATCAATGTGTGAATGTGTCTTTCTGAGCGCGAATAACAGCACACGTGATTTACTGTGTTTGACTGTGGATTAAACATCTCAATCACTATCTGTCATTCATCGTCTCACTTCTGCTCATCTACACAGATATGATTATGTGATGATGCTCTTTTTGTAGAATATGGAGCCTAAATATTCTGTTTTGCTTTAACACACTTATATACGGACACAAGAGGGTTAATTCACTTTAGAAGTGACGTTTTTACTCAGTTAGTTCCTTTATGAACTCAATACAAGATGGTTTTATTAACTTAAAATATACTGTAATTATTGTGCTTTCTAAGAAATGGTAGGCTTCATTTTTCCGCTTATAAATCAATTCTATTACATTTATATTAAACAAAAAATAAAGGCAGTATATGTTTAACTACATAGTTTGGTTTGATGTCCAAGTAATATGTTCATAACTGTAACTGTGACGCTGATGGAGAGAATAACAGGGAAGAGTTTAATGTGATGCTTTATCACACCATATTTATGCCAACCATGTAAATGTATAAACCAGTCAATCAGTCTGTGCAAGAACCTCCGTCACTGCAGATTAAGGGCCCTTTCACATCTACCTTGTTTGGTCCGTTTACAAATTACAGGTGTGAAACCTCCCCCGGACCAAACAGACGAAATCTGGTCAGACGAAAAGAGGTAGTCTCGGTCCGGATCAAACTGAACAAAGGTTTGGTTCGTTTCTAGTGTGAAAGAATTTTCTGTATGGTTCGGACTTTCAGACCATTTACAGGAAGTTCCGGTGGTTCCCGCAGGATTGCTTGCTCTTCTCCTCCTTTCCTGCCGGCGACGATAAAATGAGGACGTTCATTTCGACGTTCATAGTTGGTGTTGCAGGTCGTAATGGCGTAATAATAACAGTATAGCGGCAACGATTTTTTATTTTTTGTTAATTTTTTTTATTCTTGTCAAAGTTACCCGCCGAATTGAAAACACGCTGACGTCAGACGAACGTCCATTTACAAACCAATCAATGTCAAGATGCAGCCCACATAGATGATGACAACAGGACGCAAGTACGTCATGTAAAGTTCTTTAGTGCGCTCGCATAACTGCAATGTGAAACCAAACCAAAACTTACCGAATGTATAAAATGCATCAAAACATGAACTTTGGTTCAGACCTGGGTGCGGACTTTCAGGTGTGAAAACGCCCTAAGTGTGTGTGTAAGTTAGTGTGTGTGTGTATAATGAACAGTTGTGTGTTCCTTAGGCCTCAGACTGGCTCTCCCCGGCGGAGCGAGAGCAGGTTCTGCTGGAGTTAAAGGCCACTGGATGGGTGGAGCTGGACGAGCGGGACGCGCTTTACAAGGAGCTGCACTTCAAAACATTCAACCAGGTCTGAGAACGCTTGATCTCCCTCAGTTCATCCATCAGTTCCTCCGTCAGTTCCTCCGTCAGTTCCTCCATCAGTTCCTCCTTCAGTTCCTCAGTTCCTCCGTCAGTCCCTCTGTCAGTTCCTCCGTCAGTTCATCCGTCAGTTCCTCCGTCAGTTCCTCCTCAGTTCCTCCGTCAGTTCCTCCGTCGGTCCCTCTGTCAGTTCCTCCTCAGTTCATCCATCAGTTCCTCCATCAGTTCCTCCTCCTGTTCCTCCCTCAGTTCCTCCCGTCAGTTCCTCGTCAGTTCCTCCATCTGTTCTTCCTCACTTCCTCCGTCGGTTCCTTCTCAGTTCCTCCGTCAGTTCCTCCCTCCGTCAGTTCCTCCGTTAGATCCTCCGTCAGTTCCTCCGTCAGTTCCACCGTCAGTCCCTCTGTCAGTTCCTCCTCAGTTCATCCATCAGTTCCTCCATCAGTTCCTCCTCCTGTTCCTCCCTCAGTTCTTCCCTCAGTTCCTCCGTCAGTTCCTCGTCAGTTCCTCGTCAGTTCCTCAGTTCCTCCATCAGTTCCTCCTCCTGTTCTCCCTCAGTTCCTCCCTCAGTTCCTCCGTCAGTTCCTCGTCAGTTCCTCCGTCAGTTCCTCCGTTAGATCCTCCGTCAGTTAATCCGTCAGTTAATCTGTCAGTTCCTCCGTCAGTTCCTCCGTTAGATCCTCCGTCAGTTAATCCATCAGTTAATCTGTCAGTTCCTCTGTCAGTTCCTCCGTCAGTTCCTCCGTCAGTTCCTCCGTCAGTTCCTCTGTCAGTTCATCCGTCAGTTCCTCCTTCAGTTAATCCGTCAGTTCCTCCGTCGGTTCCTCCTTACATCCTCCGTTGGTTCCTCGTCGGTTCCTCTGTCGGTTTCTCCGTCGGTTCCTCCGTCAGTTAATCTGTCAGTTCCTACATCAGTTCCTCCCTCAGTTCTTCCCTCAGTTCCTCCGTCAGTTTCTCGTCAGTTCCTCCGTCGGTTCTTCCTCACTTCCTCCGTCGGTTCCTCCGTCAGTTCCTTCTCAGTTCCTCCGTCAGTTCCTCCGTCAGTTCCTCCGTCAGTTCCACCGTCAGTCCCTCTGTCAGTCCCTCTGTCAGTTCCTCCCTCAGTTCCTCCGTCAGTTCCTCGTCAGTTCCTCAGTTCCTCCATCAGTTCCTCCTCCTGTTCCTCCGTCAGTTCCTCCGTCAGTTCCTCCGTTAGATCCTCCGTTAGATCCTTCGTCAGTTAATCCATCTGTTAATCTGTCAGTTCCTCTGTCAGTTCCTCCGCCAGTTCCCGTCAGTTCCTCCGTCAGTTCCTCCGTTAGTTTCTCCGTTAGTTCCTCCATCAGTTCCTCCTTCAGTTAATCCGTCAGTTCTTCCGTCAGTTCCTCCGTCGGTTCCTCCTTACATCCTCCGTTGGTTCCTCGTCGGTTCCTCTGTCGGTTCCTCCGTCAGTTAATCTGTCAGTTCCTCCGTCAGTTCCTCCGTCAGTTCCTCCGTCAGTTCCTCCATCAGTTCCTCCTCAGTTCCTCCCTTAGTTTCTCGTCAGTTCCTCCGTCGGTTCTTCCTCACTTCCTCCGTTGGTTCCTCCGTCAGTTCCTTCTCAGTTCCTTCTCAGTTCCTTCTCAGTTCCTTCTCAGTTCCTCCGTCAGTTCCTCCGTTAGATCCTCCGTCAGTTCCTCCGTCAGTTCCTCCATCCGTCAGTTCCTCCTTTAGATCCTCCGTCAGTTCCTCAGTTCCTCCGTCAGTTCCTCCGTTAGATCCTCCGTCAGTTTCTCCGTCAGTTCCTCTGTCAGTTCCTCCCTCCGTCAGTTCCTCCATCAGTTCCTCCATCAGTTCCTCCGTCAGTTCCTCCGTCAGTTCCTCAGTTCCTCCGTCAGTCCCTCTGTCAGTTCCTCCGTCAGTTCATCCATCAGTTCCTCCGTCAGTTCCTCCGTCAGTTCCTCCGTCAGTTCCTCTGTCAGTTCCTCCTCAGTTCCTCCGTCAGTCCCTCTGTCAGTTCCTCCTCAGTTCATCCATCAGTTCCTCCATCAGTTCCTCCTCCTGTTCCTCCGTCAGTTCCTCGTCAGTTCCTTCATCTGTTCTTCCTCACTTCCTCCGTCGGTTCCTCCATCAGTTCCTCCGTTAGATCCTCCGTCAGTTCCACCGTCAGTCCCTCTGTCAGTTCCTCCTCAGTTCATCCATCAGTTCCTCCATCAGTTCCTCCTCCTGTTCCTCCCTCAGTTCCTCCATCAGTTCCTCGTCAGTTCCTCGTCAGTTCCTCGGCAGTTCCTCCATCAGTTCCTCCTCCTGTTCTCCCTCAGTTCCTCCCTCAGTTCCTCCGTCAGTTCCACCGTCAGTTCCACCGTCAGTCCCTCTGTCAGTTCCTCCTCAGTTCATCTATCAGTTCCTCCATCAGTTCCTCCTCCTGTTCCTCCATCAGTTCCTCTATCAGTTCCTCCATCAGTTCCTCGTCAGTTCCTCGGCAGTTCCTCCGTCAGTTCCTCCGTCAGTTCCTCGTCAGTTCCTCCGTCAGTTCCTCCGTTAGATCCTCCGCCAGTTAATCCATCAGTTAATCTGTCAGTTCCTCCGTCAGTTCCTCCGTCAGTTCCTCCGCCAGTTCCTTCATCAGTTCCTCTGTCAGTTCATCCATCAGTTCCTCCTTCAGTTAATCCGTCAGTTCCTCCGTCGGTTCCTCCTTACATCCTCCGTTGGTTCCTCGTCGGTTCCTCTGTCGGTTCCTCTGTCGGTTCCTCCGTCGGTTCCTCCGTCAGTTAATCTGTCAGTTCCTCCGTCAGTTCCTCCATCAGTTCCTCCTCAGTTCCTCCCTCAGTTCCTCCGTCAGTTCTTCCCTCAGTTCCTCCGTCAGTTTTTCGTCAGTTCCTCCGTCGGTTCTTCCTCACTTCCTCCGTCGGTTCCTCCGTTAGATCCTCCGTCAGTTCCTCCGTCAGTTCCTCCCTCCGTCAGTTCCTCCGTTAGATCCTCCGTCAGTTCCTCAGTTCCTTCGTCGGTTCCTCCGTCGGTTCCTCCGTCAGTTAATCTGTCAGTTCCTCCGTCAGTTCCTCCATCAGTTCCTCCATCAGTTCCTCCCTCAGTTCCTCCGTCAGTTCTTCCCTCAGTTCCTCCGTCAGTTTTTCGTCAGTTCCTCCGTCGGTTCTTCCTCACTTCCTCCGTCGGTTCCTCTGTCAGTTCCTTCTCAGTTCCTCCGTTAGATCCTCCGTCAGTTCCTCCGTCAGTTCCTCCCTCCGTCAGTTCCTCCGTTAGATCCTCCGTCAGTTCCTCAGTTCCTTCGTCAGTTCCTCCGTCAGTTCCTCCGTCAGTTCCTCTGTCAGTTCCTCCCTCCGTCAGTTCCTCCATTAGTTCCTCCCTCAGTTCCTCCGTCAGTTCCTCCGTCAGTTCCTACGTCAGTTCCTCCGTCAGTTCCTCCGTCCGTTCCTCCGTTAGATCCTCCGTCATTTCCTCCGTCAGTTAATCTGTCAGTTCCTTTGTCAGTTCCTCCGTCAGTTCCTCTGTCAGTTCATCCATCAGTTCCTCTGTCAGTTAATCCGTCAGTTCCTCCATCAGTTCCTCCGTCGGTTCCTCCTCACATCCTCTGTTGGTTCCTCGTCGGTTCCTCCGTCAGTTAATCCGTCAGTTAATCTGTCAGTTCCTCCATCAGTTCCTCCGTCAGCTCGAGATGAGTGCGGAAACACCCAGGGTCTGCCAGAGTTTGTGTTCTGATCAGCTGGATCTGCAGCTCTTTCTCCCTTTATCAGTCGCTGTTATAAAACAAACCCTTTCCCTCAAACCCTCGCTGAGGAGTGTGTGTTCTTTTAGTAGAAGAAGTAGAAGTTCTTTTGCCAGTTTTCAATATATAGAATTTAATAGAAGTCTCTTCTGCTCATCAAAGCTGCATTCATTTGATAAAAATACAGTGAAACAGCTGTTTTCTATGTGAATATAAAGTTGTTCCTGATGAACCTGAGGGTCGAAACGTTGTGCTATTAATCAATTCATTTGGAGCAGCTATTATCAGTGTGTGGACTTCACACTTCTGTTTTAATATATAGTGAAGTGTAATTTATTCCTGTGATCATTTATTCATCACTCCAGTCTTCAGTGCCACATGATCCTTCAGAAATCATTCTAATATGATGATTTTGATGCTCAAGAAACATTTATGATTATTATGTCAGGATTCTTTGATGAATAGAAAGTTCAGCATTTATCTGAAATGGATTTGTTTGCATCCTTGATGAGTAAAAACATTAGTTTCCTCCAGTAACTCACTCGTTTGGCGTATGAACAGGCGTGTGTGTTGGACGCCCCCCCCCCCCCCCCCCCTCTCTCTCTCCCTCCCTTCCCCCTGCGAACGCTGTGTCTCTCGCCTGTGTCAGTCCTCATTACCCTGAGAGAGAGCAGAGACGCTCTGTGCTGAAACTCGACTTCTGATCAAAATCATTTCTTTCACAAACAATCAGATTGGCTAAAATGTTTCATGTGCCTCAGAAAACCACTAACTATCCCATCGGTCTCTGTTTCCTCTTTTCTCCACTTTGTTTGCCTCTCCTTGTAATAGTGACCTCACATTTTGCACGTGGCTGGTTTTCCCTGGAGTTAGTCCTGTGCAGGTGATGGAGACTGTGGCTTGAGTTCTGTGTGTAAATGAGTACAGCCACATATTTACAGATATCTGGATCAGGAAGAAATGTCCAGTGAGAGCTGGTTATCTGGGTCCCTCTGCTGGCTGTATCACTGGGACCAGTCCGTGGACGGTGATGTTTTGATGGAATACAGAAGAATGGTTGTTGAAGCAATCAGACTCTGTAGACTCGAAAGGGTTAAACTAATCCCAGAGTAAAACACATGTTTGGGCAGAAAGCAACTCGCACTGGCAGATCTTAAAATAAGTCAGAGCCATTGTTTCGTCTCCAGATGCACGTCAGTCATGTTTACTAAGGCTCGCTTATAGATGTCCTAACTGAACTAAGGTCTAATCCAGGCACCTAAAGAGTTATTCACCCAAAAGTGAAAATTAGCCCATAATTTACTCTCACTCAAGCCTTTCTAGGTGTAAATGAGTTTCTTCTTTCAGACGAACACAATCAGAGTTATATTAGAATATATCCTGCTCTTCCCAGATTTATAATGGCAGTGAATGGAGGACGAGATTCTGAAGCCCAAAAAAGCTCATCCATCTATAAATTACAGGAACGTCTGTCTGTGTGTGTGTGTGTGTGTGTGTGTGTGTGTGTGTGTGTGTGTGTGTGTGTGTGTGTGTGTGTCTGTTATTCACATATCTCTCGAACCGTTAGTCCGATGGGTTTCAAACTTGACAGGTGTCTCGCTACGGGCACGAGTAAGTGCAGTGCCAAGTTCAGCGTTGTTTGGATTATAAATGCAAAAGATATGGTTAAATATATCGGTAAAAGAAGCACTTAGCTGTTCACTCCGTCAGCTACGCTGTTCACTCCGTCAGCTACACTGTTCACTCCGTCAGCTACACTGTTCACTCTGTCAGCTACAGTATTATATTTTATTCACGGCCATCATTTGTAGTAGCCTAGTCTCAAATGGTTTGCTCAAGCGTAGCGTTCTTCCAGCGCTCAATGTGTCGCGCTTATTCATTTGTGGATGTTAACTGAATACTGTAAGTCAGCTATACTGTTTACTTCAGAATATTATATCTATCTATAAATTACAGGAACGTCTTTCTGTCTGTCTGTGTGTGTGTGTGTGTGTGTGTGTCTGTTATTCGCATATCTCTCGAACCGTTAGTCCGATGGATTTCAAACTTCACAGGTGTCTCGCTATGGGCACGAGTAAGTGCAGTGCCAAGTTCAGCGTTGTTTGAATTAGAAATGCAAAAGATATTGGTAAATATATCGGTAAAAGAAGCACTTAGAAGGTTGTGAACTATAATCACTGGCACGCGAGTCTAGTTCTGACGGAAGAGTGACCTCTGACCCCACGCATGACCTCTGACCCGACCTATGACGAGTGAACTCTGACCCGACGTGTGACCTCTGACCCCACACATGATGTGTGACCTCTGACCCGACGTATGACCTCTGACCCTGACGCATGACGTAGGATGTAGGAGTAGCGTACGCTCAGGTGAGAGTAGATGACCTCTGACCCGACGCCTCTCGCGATTCAAACAAACTCAAGCTCCTCCCACATTTCTCTTTATAAACTCTCCTTTTAGACTCTGATTCGTGATCGGTGATTTGTTGTGCCTGATCCTCTGCGCTTCCGTGTTCATCAATGCGTCATGCGTCGGGTCAGAGGTCACTTGTCATGCGTTGGGTCAGAGGTCACTCATCATGCGTTGGGTCAGAGGTCACTCTTCCGCCGGAACTAGACTCTCGTACGGCCATTATTGGAGGCCAGGGATTATAGTTTATAAAGTTATAAATAAACTATAATCAAACTGTAAATAACTTAAAAATTAACAATTATAAATGATAAATAAACGAGTGTATTGCTTCAGAAGGCCTTCATTAACCCCTGATAACCAGGACAGATTTACTGTTGTGATGATGAGCTGTTTTGGGCTTCAGAATCTCGTCCTCCATTCACTGCCATTATAAAGCTGGGAAGAGCAGGATATATTCTAATATAACTCAGATCGTCTGAAAGAAGAAACTCATTTACACCTGGGATGGATGAGGGCGAGTTTCATATTAGGGTGAACTATCCCTTTAAGCCTGTCTGTGAAACCAGGCCTTTCTTTATTTCACTTCATCTCAGAGCCATTTCACAACTGAAGCCAGACCCGTCGAACAGAGTTAACTCAGTGCTGACACAAGATGAGTAGACTCATGGAAAGCCTCCTGACTCTGGTGTGTTCACAGTGAAGAACCTCCAGCAGAGCCAGCTGATGTGGAGTAGAGGAGGACAGTGGTTCTGGTGTATTAGTGTTTTCCTCTGAGTAAGAGCGAAGGCTGTCGAGTATCGAGACGCTTCTCCATCAGGAGAGTCTGTAATCACACTCATTATTACCATTACAGGTATGAGCCACACACACACACACACACACTCCTCCAGCGCTAGACAATCACGGCGTAATAACACTAAAGTGGTGTGTGTGAAGCGCCTGATTACCTGAGGCCTGTAACATGTCAGGTCTGATTACTGACAGAGGAGGCGTGAGCACACAATACACACTGACAAAAGACCCGACCTTGACCTCTGACCTCTCGCCGTGTGTGTGTGTGAGGCTCAGCAACACAGCGCTCTGTGTGTGTGATTCGCCTCAGATGTGGAGAGCTGAATCAGATTCAGGAAGATTATTGTGTTGTCATATATTGACTGACGGAACGGAAATGTTGCGGAGATCATTATCATGCCGTTGAATAATTGCCAATATCGCAGATGAAAGTTGAGCAAAAGCAGACGCGTGATTAAAGTGCTGACGGAGTCGAGTTGCAGGATTGGTCAATCACTTTAAATGGATAACAGGACGCTTCCCTAAAGCAGCCAGTCGTGTGACATCACGAGCTCACCAAATCTCTCTCTCTCTCTCTCTCTCTCTCTCTCTCTCTCTCTCTCTCTCTCTCTCTCTCTCAGTGTCTCTCTCTCTCAGTGTCTCTCTCTCTCTCTCTCTCTCTCTCTCAGTGTCTCTCTCTCTCAGTGTCTCTCTCTCTCTCTGTGTCTCTCTCTCTCTCTCTCTCTCTCTCTCTCTCTCTTTCAGTGTCTCTTTCTCTCTCAGTGTCTCTCTCTCTCTCTCTCTCTCTCTCTCTCTCTCGCTCAGTGTCTCTCTCTCTCTCTCTCTCCCCTGTTTGATTACGGGAGGTTTTGGCCCACTGAAGACTCGTACACAATGGCGGTTCAGTGGACTTAATTAGCTAAAGGAAGTATTTAAAGGCTTAATTGAGATTGCATTGGGAAATTGCTCTGAAATAGCCAGTGTGTGTTTTCCACAGGGGTTTATCTTGCTTCTGATTGGAGGAGGCAGAAACGTCATCCTCCAATCACAGGCCGGCTCAACACAGAGATCTGAGATCGCTTAGACGTCCATTGCTCTGTTAAATATGTTCAGGATTACACTCATTGAACCAGTTATTGAAAATATACACTACCAGTCAAACGTTTTGGATCGGTGAGATATTTATTGTTTTTAAAAGAAGTCTCTTCTGCTCACCAAGGCTGCATTTAGTTGAAAAAAAATTGTATTTCAGGATTCTTTGATGAATAGAAAGTTCAAAAGAACAGCATTAATCTGAAATATAATCTTTTGTAACATTATAAATGTCTTTACTGACACTTTTGATCAATTTAATTCATCCTTGATGAATAAAAGTATTGATTTATTTTATTTATTTCCCCCAAAAACTAAAATAAAAATCTCACTGACCCCAAACTTTTGAACGGTAGTGTTTAATGTTACAAAAGATTATATTTCAGATCAACGCTGTTCTTTTTAACTTTCTATTCATCAAAGAATCCTGAAATAAAAATGTAATTAAAACAGAAAACAGCGGAAAACAGCTGATTTACATTAGATTAATATTTGTTCAGGGTGTCCGCGGGGTTGTAAAAAGTATTAAAAGGTAGTAAATGAAATTAGCCAAAATTAAGTGCATTAAAAAGTAATAAACGTCATCTGACGAGGCATTAAATTTTCGAACCACCATCCAACTAGGCCTATGAGTTTCAGTTTGTGTGAAGTGCAGGCCTTTCTTCTACAATTGATTTCGCTGATCGATTGCTCCTGTCTGCCTCGTTGCCTTGCCTGCTGTGAGTGTGTTTGTTTGCTTCGGTGCTGTAAGCTCCGTCTTAGCCTTGTATTTCTTTGTTTTGAACCATCATTTACTACCATTTCTAGTTGTTTATACTACTACATTTTACCCAACATCTCAGATTAAACTGACATCGCTAGCTTTTGTTATTAGTACTACTAGCACAAAACGCTAGTAATTCGCTAGCCTGTTAACGCGCCACCCGTGCGCTCAGGTATTTTTATTTATTTATTTTTCTCTCGCGCGCCCGCGCCTTTGAGTTCATAAAAGCTCAGGTGAGTAAGAATCACTCAACAAACACGGTGAGTAATGTCTTGTCCTGTTATTGTCACCTGCACTTCATGTCACATGTTTAGCATAGCCTTCTCTGTCGACAATATAGGATTTATATGTGATAAATGTAAGGAGACAGTTAGGTTGACAGAGAAGATTTCAGAATTAGAAACACGCATCCAAACTTTAATTGAGGATAGTAAGAGTGCTAGAGCTTCAGATGTTTTGGATGTGCATAGCATAGTGAACACTTTACATGAGTCGGTTCCGGCTGAAGTAGAGCCTGTGCAGCCGGGCAAATGGGTGACAGTGAGGGATCGCTCTAGTCGCGGATCTAAAAACCACTCTTCCGTTCCGATTACCATAACAAATCGATTTGCCCCGCTCAGTGAAACACCCACTGAGAATGATTGTGCCCTAGTTATTGGCGATTCTATTACACGGAACGTGAAAATAGAGACACCAACCACCATAGTCACATGTTTGCCGGGAGCCAGAGCGCCTGACATCAAAGCAAATTTAAAAGTGCTGGCTAATGCTAATCGTAAATTCTCTAAGATCATTATTCATGTCGGCACTAATGATGTTCGACTCCGCCAGTCGGAGATCACCAAAATTAATATTAAAGAGGTGTGTGAACTTGCAAGTACGATGTCAAGGACTGTAATTTGCTCTGGCCCCCTTCCTGTTCGCAGGAGTGATGAGATAGTTAGTAGATTGTGTTCGCTTAACGGTTGGTTGTCTCGGTGGTGTCCGCAACATAATATAGAATTCATAGACAATTGGAAAAGCTTTTGGGGCAAACCTGACCTGTTGAAAAGAGATGGTATTCATCCCTCCTGGGATGGTGCTGCTCTTCTCTCTAGTAATATGGCTCATAGTCTTAGAGCTCAAACATGACAATCTGGGGCTCAGGTCAGGAAGCAGACAGACTGGCTAAACCGACCGTCTGCTAGCGGCCTCGCGTCACCCAGGTCAGATAAATCACATCACATAGAGCCTCTTTCACCTAGCTATCATCATATAGAGACTGTGTCTGTTCCCCGAATTTGGAAATCCAAAAAACGTTTTAACCCATCTAAGGTTAAAAATTTAATTGATGTTCAACAAATAAAAAACAGCTATAATACAGATGAGCAAATGCTAAAGCTTGGGTTGCTGAATATTCGATCGCTTACTTCAAAAGCACTCATTGTTAATGATATGATTTCAGATAATAACCTAGATGTGCTGTGTTTGACAGAAACCTGGCTAAAACCAAACGATTACATTACTTTAAATGAATCAACCCCGCAAGATTACTGTTATAAACATGAGCCTCGTCTGAAATGCAAAGGAGGAGGTGTTGCTGTAATTTATAGTAATAGCTTCAAAACCACTAAGAAATCAAGTTTTAAATATAATTCTTTTGAAGCATTGGTGCTTAATGTAAAAATATATAGTGTAAACGATAAATCACGTTTGAGATTTGTGCTGGCTACTGTATACAGGCCACCAGGGCACCATACAGACTTTATCAAAGAATTTGCTGACTTTCTATCAGAATTAATATTGACTGCAGATAAAGTACTAATTGTTGGTGATTTTAATATACACATCGATAATGAAAAAGATGCATTGGGATTGGCATTTAAAGACATTGTAAATTCAATTGGAGTTAGACAACACGTGTCAGGACCTACTCATCGTCGTAATCATACTCTAGATCTAATATTATCACACGGAATAAATGTTGATGCCGTTGAAATTCTGCAGCAGAGCGATGACATCTCAGATCATTATCTAGTCTCGTGTAAATTACATTTAGCCAAGGCTTCAAAGCCGACTCCGTGTTTCAAATATGTGAGACCTATCACTTCTGCTACTAAAGATTGCTTTATTAATAATCTTCCTGATCAGTTTCATCATCTCAGCATCCCGGATAGCTTAGAAGAACTTGATATTGCAACAGAAACTTTTAACTCTCTCTTTTCCAGCACTTTAGACACAGTTGCTCCGTTGCGCTTAAAGAAGATTAAAGAAAATAGTCCAACGCCGTGGTACAACGAGCACACTCGGGCCCTTAAGAGAGCAGCCAGAAAAATGGAGCGCAACTGGAAGAAAACGAAACTAGAGGTATTTCGCATTTCATGGAAAGAGAGCTCGATTACTTACAGAGAGGCTTTAAAAGCTGCTAGATCTGCTTATTTTTCAACCCTATTAGAAGAAAATAAACATAATCCTAGGTATTTATTTGAAACGGTGGCTAAACTAACGAAAAATAAATCTTCAAGCCCAGAAGTTTCCAAGCAACACAGCAGTAATGACTTTATGAACTTCTTCACTTATAAGATTGATAATATCAGGGACAAAATTATAACTATGCAACCGTCTACTACAGTATCGCATCAGGCAGTGCATTGTAGCCTCCCTGAGGAAAAATTTGATTCGTTCGTTGCTATAGGAGAGGAAGAATTTACTAAACTCATTAAATCATCTAAATCGACAACATGTATGTTAGACCCTATACCGACTAAGCTACTGAAAGAGATGCTTCCAGAGGTCATAGATCCTCTTCTTAATATCATTAATTCATCTTTGTCTCTAGGATACGTACCAAAAAACTTTAAGCTGGCTATGATTAAACCGCTTGTTAAAAAAACGCAACTTGATCCTACAGAATTAGTCAATTACAGGCCGATCTCTAATCTACCTTTTCTGTCAAAGATATTAGAAAAGGCAGTATCCTCACAACTGTGTTCCTTTCTTGAAAGAAATGATATCTGCGAGGATTTCCAGTCAGGATTTAGACCTTACCATAGTACCGAGACTGCTCTCGTTAGAGTCACAAATGATTTGCTCTTATCATCCGATCGTGGTTGTATCTCGCTATTAGTGTTACTCGATCTTAGTGCTGCATTTGACACCATTGACCACAACGTTCTTTTAAATAGATTAGAACATTATGTTGGCATTACGGGAAATGCACTAGCATGGTTTAAATCATACTTATCTGACCGTTATCAGTTTGTAGCAGTAAATGATGAGATGTCTCATCGATCACAAGTTCAGTATGGCGTACCACAAGGCTCAGTACTAGGACCGCTGCTGTTCACTCTGTACATGCTACCCTTAGGAGATATCATTAGGAAACATGGAATTAGTTTTCACTGTTATGCTGATGATACTCAGCTGTATATTTCTTCAAAACCTAACGAAACTAATCAATTCACAAAATTAACGGAATGCATAGCAGATATAAAAAATTGGATGACTCGTAATTTCCTACTTCTAAATTCTGAAAAAACAGAGTTTCTAATTATTGGACAAAAAACGTCCTCACGTAATAACCTAGAATACTGTCTAACACTCGATGGCTGCTCTGTTAAGTCTTCGTCGTCGGTTAGGAACCTGGGTGTGCTCTTTGATACCAATCTTTCATTTGAAAGTCACGTGTCTAGTATCTGTAAAACTGCATTTTTCCATCTTAAAAATATATCTAAATTACGCTATATGCTCTCATTGACAAATGCGGAACAATTAGTTCATGCGTTCATGACCTCAAGGCTAGATTATTGTAATGCTCTACTGGGTGGTTGCCCTGCACGTTTAATAAACAAACTACAGCTGGTTCAAAACGCAGCAGCTCGAGTTCTTACCAGAACCAGGAAGTATGACCATATTAGCCCAGTTCTGTCAAAACTGCATTGGCTCCCTATTAAACATCGCATAAATTTTAAAATATTGCTGATTACTTACAAAGCACTAAATGGTTTAGCTCCGCAGTACTTGAGCGAGCTCTTAACGCATTATAGTCCTTCACGTCTATTGCGATCTCAAAATTCCGGCCAGTTGATAATACCTAGAATATCAAAATCGACTGCTGGCGGTAGATCCTTTTCCTATTTAGCACCAAAACTCTGGAACAGTCTTCCTACCATTGTCAGGGAAGCAGACACACTCTGTCAGTTCAAAGCCAGATTAAAGACACATCTCTTTGACCTAGCATTCACATAATACATTATAGACTTCTATAATTTAATGTTAGGCTGCATAGATTAGGTCAGCCGGAACCGGGAACACTTCCCATAAATCCTGATGTACTCGTTACATCATGAGAAGAATGGCATCTACGCTAATTTTAGTGTCTGTGTTTATCCCGAGGTTTTCCTGCAGCCTGCCGGATCCGGGCCGTATCCAGATCTGACGATGGACCTTCGCCTGGACCCGATGACAACGCAGTGCTGAAGTTTCAACTAGTCTGTCCCTATGGAGGATCCCTCTACCACTCTACAGATAAGGCGTTGTCGGGAAAATTCGTTTCGCGTTCCTACCCCTAAGCGACAAAATAAAATAAAATTCTTTATCAAAATTTATAAGGAAAGACAAGTACTTTTACTTTGGCTTTTAGGCTTGGCTTGTAGGGAAAATCCAAACCTGCGTAATTTCAAATGCACATAACTATAGAACCCATTCTAAATGCGCATGTGAACGCCATCAGCGTTTCTCACAGGTTCGCGTTTAAAGTCTGTGTAGAGGGAATGGTGTCGTCTTAGCGGCCCCTAATTTAAAAACAAATGATCGTTGCGACGGAAGCAAATCAATCAAAACTAACTTTAGATGGAAAATAACTTAACTCTGCTATAAAGCCAAAACAATCTCTGTTACCTTAAATTATACGCTTATCTCTGTGAAGCTGCTTTGAAACAATCTACGTTGTTAAAAGCGCTATATAAATGAAGATGAAGATGACAATTCCTAAAATTTGTGTGGATTTATTTCTATGTTGTGAGTAGGACCTGAGGGATATCACGTGACGTGGTGTTCGTTCGCTTGCTGCCAAACCTGTGCCAGTTCGCTTCTATTTCAGTCATTTAAGAGACATCAGGGGTTTTGCTGCAGTGACATTTTTTTGGCGGTCGCCAAAGCGTATTTTTGTACCGCCAAAGCCTTATTGGATCGGTGAGTAGCCTAATGTAGATCGGTGAGTAGCCTAGTGTAGATCGGTGAGTAGCCTAGTGTAGAACGGTGAGTAGCTTAGTGTAGATCGGTGAGTAGCCTAGTGTAGATCGGTGAGTAGCCTAGTGTAGATCGGTGAGCAGCCTAGTGTAGATCGGTGAGTAGCCTAGTGTAGATCGGTGAGCAGCCTAGTGTAGATCGGTGAGTAGCCTAATGTAGATCGGTGAGCAGCCTAGTGTAGATCGGTGAGTAGCCTAATGTAGATCAGTGAGTAGCCTAATGTAGATCGGTGAGCAGTGTAGATCGGTGAGCAGCCTAGTGTAGATCGGTGAGTAGCCTAATGTAGATCGGTGAGCAGCCTAGTGTAGATCGGGGAGCAGCCTAGTGTAGATCGGTGAGCAGCCTAGTGTAGATCGGTGAGCAGCCTAGTGTAGATCGGTGAGCAGCCTAATGTAGATCGGTGAGTAGCCTAATGTAGATCGGTGAGTAGCCTAATGTAGATCGGTGAGCAGCCTAGTGTAGATCGGTGAGTAGCCTAGTGTAGATCGGTGAGTAGCCTAATGTAGATCGGTGAGCAGCCTAGTGTAGATCGGTGAGCAGCCTAGTGTAGTTCGGTGAGTAGCCTAGTGTAGATCGGTGAGTAGCCTAATGTAGATCGGTGAGCAGCCTAGTGTAGATCGGTGAGCAGCCTAGTGTAGATCGGTGAGCAGCCTAATGTAGATCGGTGAGTAGCCTAATGTAGATCGGTGAGTAGCCTAGTGTAGATCGGTGAGCAGCCTAGTGTAGATCGGTGAGCAGCCTAGTGTAGATCGGTGAGTAGCCTAGTGTAGATCGGTGAGCAGCCTAGTGTAGATCGGTGAGTAGCCTAATGTAGATCGGTGAGCAGCCTAGTGTAGATCGGTGAGTAGCCTAATGTAGATCAGTGAGTAGCCTAATGTAGATCGGTGAGCAGTGTAGATCGGTGAGCAGCCTAGTGTAGATCGGTGAGTAGCCTAATGTAGATCGGTGAGCAGCCTAGTGTAGATCGGTGAGCAGCCTAATGTAGATCGGTGAGCAGCCTAGTGTAGATCGGTGAGTAGCCTAGTGTAGATCGGTGAGCAGCCTAGTGTAGATCGGTGAGTAGCCTAGTGTAGATCGGTGAGTAGCCTAGTGTAGATCGGTGAGCAGCCTAATGTAGATCGGTGAGCAGCCTAGTGTAGATCGGTGAGTAGCCTAATGTAGATCGGTGAGTAGCCTAGTGTAGATCGGTGAGTAGCCTAGTGTAGATCTAGTGTAGATCGGTGAGTAGCCTAATGTAGATCGGTGAGTAGCCTAGTGTAGATCGGTGAGTAGCCTAGTGTAGATCGGTGAGTAGCCTAATGTAGATCGGTGAGTAGCCTAGTGTAGATCGGTGAGCAGCCTAGTGTAGATCTAGTGTAGATCGGTGAGTAGCCTAGTGTAGATCTAGTGTAGATCGGTGAGTAGCCTAGTGTAGATCGGTGAGTAGCCTAATGTAGATCGGTGAGTAGCCTAGTGTAGATCGGTGAGTAGCCTAGTGTAGATCGGTGAGTAGCCTAGTGTAGATCGGTGAGTAGCCTAGTGTAGATCGGTGAGTAGCCTAGTGTAGATCTAGTGTAGATCGGTGAGTAGCCTAGTGTAGATCGGTGAGTAGCCTAATGTAGATCGGTGAGTAGCCTAGTGTAGATCTAGTGTAGATCGGTGAGTAGCCTAGTGTAGATCTAGTGTAGATCGGTGAGTAGCCTAGTGTAGATCGGTGAGTAGCCTAGTGTAGATCGGTGAGTAGCCTAGTGTAGATCGGTGAGTAGCCTAGTGTAGATCGGTGAGTAGCCTAGTGTAGATCGGTGAGTAGCCTAGTGTAGATCTAGTGTAGATCGGTGAGTAGCCTAGTGTAGATCGGTGAGTAGCCTAATGTAGATCGGTGAGCAGCCTAGTGTAGATCTAGTGTAGATCGGTGAGTAGCCTAGTGTAGATCTAGTGTAGATCGGTGAGTAGCCTAGTGTAGATCGGTGAGTAGCCTAATGTAGATCGGTGAGTAGCCTAGTGTAGATCGGTGAGTAGCCTAGTGTAGATCGGTGAGTAGCCTAGTGTAGATCGGTGAGTAGCCTAGTGTAGATCGGTGAGTAGCCTAGTGTAGATCTAGTGTAGATCGGTGAGTAGCCTAGTGTAGATCGGTGAGTAGCCTAATGTAGATCGGTGAGTAGCCTAGTGTAGATCGGTGAGCAGCCTAGTGTAGATCTAGTGTAGATCGGTGAGTAGCCTAGTGTAGATCTAGTGTAGATCGGTGAGTAGCCTAGTGTAGATCGGTGAGTAGCCTAATGTAGATCGGTGAGTAGCCTAGTGTAGATCGGTGAGTAGCCTAGTGTAGATCTAGTGTAGATCGGTGAGTAGCCTAGTGTAGATCGGTGAGTAGCCTAGTGTAGGTCGATGAGTAGCCTAATGATGATGACTGCTGCGCTCGTAACAGGGTGCATGTTAACCGAGAGAACGAGCAGAGAGAGAGAGACCCGTGTCATGTACTCTTCACTTCACAACGCTACAGTTGCAGCTTGAAGTCGTGCTGGTATGAAAAAATATTGTGAAGGTATTAAAAAAGGTATTAAAAGGTATAAAATTCAACTTAAGAATTTCTGTATATACCCTGTTGGTCTGTTTTTACTGTATTTTTAATCAAATAAATGCAGCTTTTATGAGCAGAAGAGACTTCTATTAAAAAGATTAACAACTTTAGACTGGTAGTGTGTAATCCTCTGTAACTAAGTTCTGTTCATCATTATTATATCCAGCATTATGTGTTATTGATCATAGAGAGGAAGATACTCTCTCAATTCATAACTCTTCTCCTCTGTGATCTTCTGTTCATAACTCTTCTCCTCTGGGATCTTCTGTTCCTCAGGCCTTCGGGTTCATGAGTCGTGTGGCTCTTCAGGCCGAGAAGATCAACCATCATCCCGAGTGGTTCAATGTTTATAACAAGGTACTCCTCAGCCTCCAGTGGTTTATAATGTGTCCTCGAGTGTGTGAAGGACAGGAGAGGCCACACACACACCGGCCTTTGAACGTGTGGAATCTGCAGGGCAAACACTCACACACGTGTCATGTCCTGTCAGAGAGACAGAGAGAGAGAGAGAGAGAGAGAGAGGGTGTGAGAGAGAGAGAGAGCTAACGGTCTGTAGTGGAAACTGTCTTTGTGAAAGAAGTGTAGTGGTTATGACACAGGTTTGTTATGGAAGCTTGTTTCCGCCACTGAATAATAAATAAATAATAATAATTGCGACTTTTTTCTCTCACAATTGCGTGTTATAAAGTCAGAATTGTGAGATATAAACTATTCGGGGTTAAAAAAGTCAGTATTTTTTTTCCTTAGAATTGGACTTTATATCTCACAATTGTGAGAAAAGATGTCAGAATTGCGAGATATAAACTTGCAATGATGTGTTATAAAGTCAGAATTGTGTGATATAAGATATAAAAAGTCGTAATTATCTTTTAAAATGTTTTATTCTGTGGCGGAAACAAGCTTCCATAGTTTGTGAATCAGAGCCCTCTTTCTCAGAACAGTTTTTATCCCATTCATTTCTCTCATAGGGATTTTTAAATAGTCTTGGTTAAAGCGTTATAAGCCATGAACCGAACCGCCCAGCTACGAGGAGGATCAACACTGCAAACTTGGATTTCAGGCGAAAAAGTGTTAAAAAATCTGACAAGAACAAGACTGTGAACTCATCGACTTTACTGAGGGAAAGAACTACAATCCCATGAAGCTTTGCAAACAACATTAAAGGCACAGTTTCCGTTTTTCTCAAACAGCGCCCCCTAGAGTCGACGTTACTGTCGTAAGTTCCACTCTCGCAGAGCCGTCTCTGAACTCACGACTGTTTTCTTAGTTTTCTTCGTCGACTCTGCCATGATTCACGTCTGAAACTTCCATAGAGGCTCTTCATATGTTGTTGATGTATGTGACGTCGTGCCGTAAAGCAAGTCGTGATTCTTGCGAGATTTGTTGGGGCGCCACCTCTCAAACCTGCATTGCTGGTTTAAAAAAAGTTTTAAAAAGTGAAAGAATAATATTTTCAAAATCATGTTTTACTCTAAAACTGAAAGAAAATCAGAGCAATGAATCTAAACAAGTTGTGTTCCAAATTTGATCTTGATATCTCATAAACTGATCTTTCAGTGAGATGTTGTTCGGCTGCAGTACCAAACGCTTCCACTAGAGGAAACTCCTCTCATTCATTTCCAATGCGCTCGCACAAGTGTGGCTATTCGGTTGTTAAGTCGTGACGTAACCACTCTCCGATAATACTCTTTCCGGGTCCAAAGTCCAGGTCCTCTCTACCTACCTACCGCTTTCGCTAGTGTTTTGGTTATTATTGAGTGTTTTTACAATGCCGCAGTGCTGTGTCCCGTGTCCCGAGCTAACTCACTTCAACCTCGTAAATCTTCTTTTTCATTGATGCCTGGACTCTACCCTTAATTATGCCACCTGAGTGATGAGCTACACTAACCACTCTGTTGGTGTTAAAGGAATGTAAACCCTTTTTGACCGCCAAGGGTGCCTCACTAAGAAGGACGTGATCGTAAATAAATTTACAGGTTCCACCATTGTTATTTCTGGACGAGAGGAGCGCTAGGACCCGGAAAAGGCTAAACGTCACGCGTGACGTCAGACTTAACAATCGGATTGTGTACAGGACCATTTAACCTGTTCAGATCATGTCCATGATTTTTTTTTTTTTGCAAGTGCCAAAACCTTTACCAAAGTTTCGTACCATTCCGATGAAGTATAAAATCCCAAAAAAATCGAAACATAAAATGTTTCGATCAAAAATTACAGAAAAGCTCCAGAGGGTTAAAAAACGCTGGAGAAATATAGAACTACTCATTTACAAACGTTGATTATATAAACAATATATTTGGTGTTATGTGTATATATACAAACATTTCAGTATTTTGAGAGTGTAGGGATAAGCTTCATGGGAGTGGGCGGAGCTAACCAGATCTTTTTTGCTTGTTTCGACTCTGATTGGTGGAATGTTGGGCACAGCATCATGGGTAATGTAGTTTTGACGGCTTCAACAGAAGCTTATACTGTGGTTAAGAACCTCATGGCTCACAGTAGAGCTGTTTATACGCTGTTTCTCTCTGTCTTTCAGGTCCAGATCACGTTATCCACACACGACTGCGGAGGACTGTCCAAGAAGGACATCCGACTGGCCAAGTTCATCGATAAGGTCGCTCTGTCCCTGTAGCAGATCTAAGCCTCGCTTACAGTAGATTCCAAATGCTTTGTACTGTATTCCCGAGAATAGGGAAATAGGTGAGCTTGTTAATTCACACAGTTGTGCGTTTAAAATCATGATTCTGCTAAATGCATATTAAAAACAGTGTAGATTAATTTCATATTCATTTAATATCTGATACAGTGTTTAAATAATTTGTTTAGGTGCATTTATTTTAGGGATAAACGGGAAAATGATGATTGATTGATGCAGACAGAGTTCAGTTCTCTACAGTAGTGTGATTATAGATTCAGTTCACTTCATCATCTGTGTGACGATCATCAGCTCTACAGAAGACAAGAGTCATTATTCAGATCATGTGTGTGTCGAGTCAGTGCAGAATCAATAATCTGCTGAATATTGTCTATTAATAAAAGAGTGGTTCACTGGTCAGAGTTCAGTGCTCCCTACACACTCATTAGGGCACATCTAGGGTCACTACACAGACACAGATTCACACAGATTAGGGGATTTGAAGAATTATGATTTTTACAGATACACACATTTATGTGTGTTTATATAAAATATGTTATTAGAATAATTATATATTATACATACAAAAATAAGTATTAGTAATAAATGTCTGTTGTAATGAACACACACAATCCCGTGATTTACCATATTCATAATCCTGTGATCATGTGCTTCAATCATTCTTGTGACCACGTTTACTTGAAATTAATAAATATATATTTCTAAAGGATATCAAGATTATTTCTCGTTAGACGTTTAGTACTGAGAATAATGGATAATCAAGTTCATGATTAAATATGGTAATTAAGTGCAATTTAACACTTTATTTCTCAATTAATTTGTAATTATTATAAATGTCATTCTGTGTCGTGTGATTTACCAGAGATTACATTATTTAAACAAGACTACACTTTAAAATCATACAATGAATAAAATGTCTATTTAACCATTATTCTTCATGTATTTGTTTGCTGTGTGAAGGAATTGTATAAATATGCTTTGGCCATAAACGCACCACAGAATAATCATAAGGTATTGTATATGTGCAGATCCATAACCCTCTTTGAGGAACACACTGATACTCAGTCTTTACTCCTCGATGCTCGTCTACAGATGCTGCACTGGCTAGAAATGTCAGATGTTCAGCTTGAAGATGCGATAAAGGCTTTACTTCAGTGACGTCAGAGGCTCACTGACCCTGATGGTGTTCGTATCTTCTGGACTGGTTTAGTGTTCCCACTGATCACGCTGTTGTTGAGCTGTCTCTGTCACTGGAACACTGCAGAAGTCACATGACCTGGTGTTTGGGATGAACCCGAGACATCAGATATCTGTCAATCAAGATAACAAGGTCAGAGCTACTCTTACGTTATGTGTTACCTTCACATGGGTTAAAGTTCAGCCTCAGACTCTCTCTGGCTGTGGTCCTGTGGAGGAGACACTCGCTCTCCTGAACCAGCTCCAGGACTGAGAGAGGAACTGTGGAGGTCAAGGGTCAACAAGATCTCTGACAGAGACCGAGGACGGGACATTAAGAAGCTCTTCAGTGTCAGAAAACCTCCATTACAGTGTTTGTGGAGGAGAACTGCTCTCCTCCAGCCCTAAACCCCATCAGTGAACGAGCGTGTAAAGGATGTTTTAAAAGTTTTAAAACTGGTCAAAAAATATAATTGTAAATTTTATCATGTAATATATACACACTTTTATATTTATATTTTTATTTTGCTCTTGATCAGTTTAACCGGCAAAGTAATAAATTAGAAGTAGACATCAGGTTCTACTATTGAGCCTTTCAGGATGTAGAGAAAGAAATGTTGGCGCTATAAAACATTCCGCCAAACGGCTATCAATATCAAACAACAATAATACATATTGAATTTTAAGTGATTTTGAATAACTTTATAACATCGGCACAATCATCAGAGAGGAACCAGTCGAAAGTACAGTATTTTTGGTTTTGATCCACTTCATATGTCGACTACTGTAGTTTCCCTTATTAAATGTATATTTGTTATTTTTTGTTGTGTGTCACATGAGGGAGGAAAATTCTATATTTAAATGCTTTTGCGTTCCCCGATATCTCAACTTTAGAGTTTTTTGCGAATGAATGCCGTTTCTTGGGGGAAAATGCAAAACGTTAAAAAAAAAAACGGCACAAAAGTAAGATGAATGACCTGATCCTGCATAGCAAACGTGATTTTCAAATGTAGATAGGCTAGTATACGTGTGTTATAGTGATCCAGATGAACCCTTCTGACCTGTGCCGGAGGAGTTTAACCCTAACCCTACCGATGCGAACACTAGTGTATCTCCAGCTTTAGCCTGTGTTGTGTAGTATTCCTGCATCCTTCTCTATTCCTGCTCCAGGTTAAAGACTGGCCCTGCTTCAGTTGACCTTTGACCCTTGGCTGTGATGAAATGAAACATGCTTTGCAAGGTGATTTTATGACCACTTTTCATATATTTGAGTACAAACAATCAATTAAAGTTTCTAGCTGATACAAACAACAATATACAAAAACAAGACTTTACAGTAATCATTTCCAGATT
Source organism: Leuciscus leuciscus (assembly GCF_965113295.1). Taxonomy (NCBI): domain Eukaryota; kingdom Metazoa; phylum Chordata; class Actinopteri; order Cypriniformes; family Leuciscidae; genus Leuciscus; species Leuciscus leuciscus. The sequence continues at coordinate 634,518 of NC_138740.1, forward strand.
CGGGTTAGAGATCTGCGCTGGTGATAAAACCAAATGCTGAATATTTCGCGTCTTTAACGCATTACCGGCGTATTATTCCATCAACTACATCACAATTCAGTTCATTACAACAGTTTTTTGAATTACCTGGGAGTCTGAGAGAAACACTGAACTCAGTCCTTCAGTGCGTCACTATCCGCACTGACTCCGCAGAGCAAACCGCATCCAATCCGGATCGAGTTCTTCAGAGTGACGCCGGTTTAACGAGCCCGCAGTTCCCGCGCTTCGCCTCGTCATTGCTGCCTGCTATCTTGGTAATTTATTTATCCTTCAATTAATTGCCTGTTTTACTTTTTAATAAATGGTCTTTTTTTATTTTTATTATCGATTGGTCCAAACCTCTTGAATTGGGTTTTTAATTCCACCAGTAAACATATGTCCCATACTATATGTCCCATATACGTGCAGATAAAGGCAAGATGCTAGTATTTGTTTCGTATATGATAATGCAAGTGATTTTATGTTTATATATCAGCCCTGTCAGTAATTTGTATTGTGTCCGGACAGCATCTCAATGTTCTCCATATGCAGATTTCCTCATCGCACTAAAATACAACTTTTTAGAAATGCATGTAGTTTTGCATTTGGAATGTTATTAATTCTCCAAACTCTTACAGATTTATCAGCTCGGCAGAACAGAAGAAGGTGTCGTCAGTAAGTTATGATATTATCTGTCATTATTCTGAACTGAATCTGCAGGATGAAACTCAATCAGAGTCAGTAACTCTTCAGTTCACCTTCTCAAAGCTTTGGTTAATCATTCCCTCAAGTCATGATAATAGCAGGTTTAGTGAGTCCATAAAACGCGTTCATGGCGAGAGCGCTGTTCTGCAGGGTTAGTCAGATACGCCAGTGTTTTGTGTGTCTTTATGCTGTGTATTCTTATGCATTGCTTAAATGTCTTCATTGTGGTTTATAGTTTATTTTTGCTGATAATGCTCTTACTGCTCAGCTGTGTGTTTTAATTGATTTGTGCTAGTTTTTTTTTTTGTTTTTTTGTTTTTATGTCTTTCGCAAATATATATTTATAAATAATATCTCATGCTGTTATCTAAAAGGATGATTCTAAATATATATTTTTTAAAGAACATTGGATATTGTCGAGTTGGCCTATCGGGTATTCACTTATTGTTGCTTCTTGTAAATTTCGTTTGATTTAAGTATTCCGCATTGCTTTTTTTAATGTGTTTTTTTTTACTACATGCCTTTTCAATTAATGTTATAGTTTTTCTGTCTTATCAACGTTTCCATCTTCCTCTTCCAAACCTTTATGTTTGTTGTGACAGAATTATTGCATAATATCTCGCATTACAAAGTGCAGTTTTGAACAGTCTGTTCAAACAGTCTTCATAACAGTCTGTTGATGTTTACACCGATGGATTATGATTGAGCATACACTTAACGTCGCCTAAATATTACGTGCAATATTTCAAGCAAAATATTGTCTTTCATAGCCATAACTTTGTTTAAGGTTTGCTACAGCTCAATGATGCACGAACTGAACAAGTAAGACAATGAAAAAGACAATAGAGATTTTTTCTATTTTCCAAAACAGTAATGATTTATTAATGCAAACTGAATTTCGTGAAATAGTAGGAAATATGCGCCAAAGAAAATATCACATTATTGTTATTATATTGTAAAAGGGAAAACATTTGAGCAGCTGTTTCTACCCGATCTGACCCTTCAAACCTGTTGTAGTGTATAACCCAATTTAGTCAGGTTGATTCAGTGATTAAAAAACTGGTCATTTAGATTTTACATTTTAGATTAGCCGATGAAATATTTTTTTACAGTGACTGATAGTTTTGTTATTTGTTATTTATAAAATCGGATGTTCCACGTCATGTAAAATATAGCTGAGAGAACACATTTTCACATAAATATAGTCGGTTTTGTTGTTTGTTTGTTTTTTAATTATTCTAAGTATTTTGAATAGTTCAGTGAAGGCAATAAATGAGCGTAATAACACTATGATCCGCTCGGTTATTATAACCCCGCCACACTCTGAATTTTAAGAATGCCTAATTGAGACCGTGTGGTCATTAATGTTCATTAAGGAGAAGGTTCAGCGTTAATTGAAGGAGAGAATGTGATTTCTTAAGAGCTGATGAAGATGGATTTTGAATAATTAATTAAACATGTTGAAGTGACATGCTTTGTCTCCTTATCTGAAGCGATTAGAATAGCAGTCTGTGCTTGACTTCATATCAGTGATTGATTAATCAGCTGTTGAGATAAATTAGCTGAAGAAACTAATGCTGCACATCATATCAGCGGCAGCCTTTTCTGCTTAAAATGCTTTTGAAAAATAATTAAAATGGCCATAAACCGCGAAACAATTACGGAAATATTTCCTATTTTGTTCGATGCGCGATATTTTCGGTAATAACATTGAATTCGTTATGCTATTTAAATATTGACTCTAAAAGCCTACTTTAGAGATATGATCCGATTTATTAGAATTTACACGACAATTCGAAGGGAGAAAAAGAATCATGTGAATAACTAGAATTGACTTTAGTCAGAATCTGTTCAAAAACATCTTGCAGTGTTATTTTGTTCCTCGAGTTTAGGATACTACGGTAAAATAAATAATTATTCTGCCGAAGTGCTTTCAGGAATTATTATGATATGTGAATTATTATAATCACTCGTTTCCGTACAGACCGCACGCGATTCCACGATCTTCGCTGAGTGTTCGCCGATTCTCGGTTTTGTCATTGTCCTCCTCGGCAGGTTTGTTCACTTTCTTTCAGACAGTCTCTTGTTTGAATTGGGGAATGAATGAGTTGAACGCGTCCTTGAGAGGCATGTCAGCATTGTGAACTCGTTCTGTTAGTCTAAACCAGAGGAAGTGACCATTAACACGGGCCTCGACCTTTGGGGGAATTAAAGGCGTTATTATCAGTGGAAAAGGATCAGCAGAATTAGGGAAAACATCAGTTACGACAGACCTTCTCCTTCATATCATCTAAATGCACCTAAACACACACAAACCGATAAAAACAGTCACTTAACGTGGCAAACCGTGATAAGGAATTGATTTTCAAGTTTTCTTTCTCTTTCATCCTAAAGGTATATACTTGGAAATCATCTAGTGTAATCAAGCAAAGGCTGGAGGATAAAAACAAGGCCAATGGAAGATATTGTCATCATATACGGGCATGTATTGCGATGTCAAGCTTAATATATTGACGAGTTGAACTTGCGCGGAACTGAAACCTGCTTACAAGTAAAACACTGGAAAATAGTTTTGTGAGTGTAAAAAAAAAAAAAAAATAGTTGCGATACGCAGGGATATTTATATCGGCTTATTTCGTTGGATATGATTGATTATATTAATTACAGAAACAATATTATTAAATTATAAGTGTAAATGCAAAGTTAATGAAGGCCAGGTTTTCGTTCATGTAAACGCTGTCAAGTTTGTTGCATTTAATCAAGCTAATGCCCACATTGATCATTATAATTATTTTAGAAATTCTTTGTTTTGAGGTTTATTCAAACATTACCATAAACATAAGCACAATTTTCAATCAACATGAGTACAACATAAAGTTATAGCTTTGTTATTTTGTCTACACATTCATATAATTTTTTACATTTTTTTCCCACTCGGAGTAAGCATGCGGTAACAACTACGATGACAGAATCCAGACTCTCGATGAGAGGACAACAAAACCTCTGCAAGACAATTAATACAATTAAGAGAACGGGACTCAAACACAACTGAAGACTAATCTACTGCGGCCTTTCCCGCGCTAACGGTGTTCACTGTTCCCACTCGGAGATACCATCATTTTCAGTTTTGTTCCACGTTTTATATATATGTACAATGTATGAGTTTAACTTGTCTTCAAAACGTTGCAATCCAAATAATGGATTTAAATTGTTGTGCAAGTTTAGGTAAACACAGACAATCCGCATATTCCATTGAAAATGCCGAACGCATCTAATCCAGCATGGTTGTCGTTTCTCCAGGTATCCGTTCATTGCAGTTTAACTGGTCAACTGTTAGGGTTAGGTCAGTTTAACTAGTCAACTGTTAGGGTTAGGTCAGTTTAACTGGTCAACTGTTGTACTGGCACGCGTTCAGACTCGAGCCCGGACTCTGAAGACCGCCGTATCCAAACGACGGGTGTTGCTTAGATTTGAGTCTTAACGTCGCGAGGCTGGAGTTGCAAGTGTCCCTGTACACGCTGTACGGAGAGCCCGGGGGTCCATACGGGCATGTGGACGAGCTCATCGCGGGACTGATCGCGGAGTTATTCAGGCCGATGTTGTTGAGGCCGGTGGTCGGCATGCCAGGCACGGCGGAATGTCCCATCCCGGACGCCATACTCATGGTTGAGATCGAGGTCGGGGCGGAGAACATGGACTGGGACGTGAGGGGACTCATGGAATTAAAGAAGGTAAAGTTCTTCGTGGACAGTGGGTTTGGGGCCAGTCCTTTGTTGGTCCAGTTGTTGTAGGTGTAGGCCGGATACACGTCATCATAGGGTTGCATTAATCCGCTGAACTGCGGCAGGTAAGTGTTCTTACACAGGTCCATCTGCTGGTTTCGTTCCCTCTTCCTCCATTTCGCCCTTCGATTCTTGAACCAAACCTAGAGGAGGAACGCATTATATTTACTCAAGGCAGCCAATGCTATTAAACAGATCGAAACGTTCACTGGAAGCAGACAGCCTAACAGGAACTCTTCTTGCTGGCTGTATAGTGAGTAAGCTGCATTTGTTATGCGAATATAGCCCTACTTAATTGATCATTTTAAATATCAGCGAAATTATATTTTCATAAGCATTAAAAATAATGGCATGTAAAAAGTCAAAGTGTATGTAATGTAATACTACATTAATGTCGTACATTAAATTAAACCAACCGAGAAATGTCTGACATTTGATGAACGTTTCAATTCTAAATCCCTCACTATCAAAATTGTAAATGCGGGTCAGAATCTGGTTCTGGAATACTGCGGGATTATCTGAAAGATCGACCTACTGAGAAATATTTCTAAATATCGCTGAATAAAACTCAGGAAGAATATATTGCCTAGTTTTTCCTTAAGAGAGATTTAGAGATTTTAATCCTTTAAATAATGAAAAACAACCCTTAGCCTGTTAGTTAAAAATTATACATTTTCCTAATAACAGGATATATGACTGAGAATTCAATTGACAAAAAATAAACAGTTTTTAGAACTAATAAGACTTGATTAACGATTTATTTAGCTAATAAAATTCAGACTTCTTGAACCTGTAAGCTGAAATGTTCTCACGCATATGTCCTGAGAGCATGTGCACAGTGGTGTGTGTGGTGTGTGTTCTCATACCCGGACCCGGGCCTCGGTGAGGTTGGTCCACACCGCGATCTCCTCTCGGGTGCTCATGTCCGGGTAGCGGTTCCTCTGGAAAGTGGCTTCGAGCTCCTGGAGCTGCTGGCTGGTGAAGTGAGTCCTCTGCCGTCTCTGCTTCTTTTTCTTGGACTCATCCGAATTTCCATCGTCGCTTTTCTGCTCGACAGACCTCTCCTTTTCTGGGGAGAATAATTTTGGAAATCTGGTGAAATCTAGTGAATAGCGCGTATTTTTGCCGGAGATATGGAAGGAGTCGGACACAAAACGAGAGTCGGACAAAAGGGAATAATGTAATGATTCTGTTGCACAGTGCTCGTCAATCCACAAATATGCAAACAAGCCTTATTAAAATGCGTCAATGGGACGGAAACTATTTGAATACAGTTGGCTACCTACGTACAGCTAAGTTTATATTTTAAATTTATTTTTTTGTAGGCTATTTGAAATATCAAGATAGAAGTTAGGCTATATGCCTATGCAGTGGAAATGTTTTAAAATCAGGCCTAGTTCATTGTTGTTTACAGCACTACATTCATGTTTGCAGTTTATACAACACTGTCATAAAAACGCATTTAATTGTAAAATTTACAACAGTGGGAATTTAAACCGCGTTTTTTATATGATCAAAACGGATAGGCCTGTATAGAGTTTTAAGGACGCCATAGGCCTATCTGTAGGCTAATTCTAAACGTGAATTTCTACTTAGTTTTTAAATTTGCAAAGTAGCAAGAGGCTAATGTGCGTCAAGCACTGCACGGTTTCTGCGAAATTAGACTGGAAAAAACCGCTAAACAGTTAAACAAATGATGTACTAAAACAAAACATTTTACACATGTTAGGTATGGAAAGCAAACTTATTTTTTACACGTGTAAATGTATGCGTTTGGTCAAAAAGGCTAGCGTGTGTTTTCGCTCTCTGTATGGTTAGTGCAGATATGTGTGTTTACCTGCGGTTTCATTATCTGAAGACTCGCTGCTCGTGTTCTCGAGTGTTTCTCTGGTGCTGTTGCTCCTCGGCAGATGGAAAGATGAGGCCATGTCCACATTCAGTCCTCCTTTAAAACAATCATGTGTTATTAAGTCTCTTTAGCGGTGTGAGCGAGCGTCAGCAGACTCGCTACGCGGTTTTATAATGAATAAGCCCGTGAACAGCCGCGATCTCCAGCAATATTGTCCTCAAAAGCACCTCAGATCGGCTATATTCCTGAAGAGTAGATGTTCGGAGTGAACGAGTGAAGTGTCCCACAGCAGGACCCACCCTCTGCTCACTTCAGTCCCACCCACAGAGGAAAAGCATGTTTCATACAAGTAAAGTTTTTCCCTTCAAAACTTCTCCGCCGAGCTTCTGGCATTATTGTGTCTCAGAAACAGTGTTTTTGGCCTCAGTCTGCAGCGCCATGAACAGTGAGAGGCTGATACTTTAACAAACAGCTGACCAATGTCCAGACATTTCAAACAAACAAAAAACATATTGTCCATAAAATCCATCAGTTCCACCGCGCTTTTGAGCAGTTACACTACAGCACTCAGAACCACCGCTATAATTAACATTAGCCTATTATTATTTTACATAAAGCATATTCTTGAAGCCTAACTGTGCACGAATTACCCATTACTGTTATTGGCGTGCAGTTTAATATCAGTCATTGAAGCAATGTTAGTATTTCTCTTTTAATAATAATAAAAAAAGTATAACATTCCAATTTGTTGTTGGGCTTTTGTTATTTTGAACCAGCAAACCAATGTGTGTTCAGAAGAAAAATACTTTAAGGTTCATGAACACGCTGTTATATTGAATGAATGTTTAGAATTAATGCATATATATATTTATATTTTCTACAAAAAATGATTAGTAGGCTAGCCTACCACTATCGCCCAAACCATAGTCTAACACAACCTAAAATTGCCAAATAATATGCAATAAAAATATGGGCTTATTGTGACAGTTTCATGTCACTGAGAGAACATCTCGCTGCCAGGTGTGATTGTTCTGTAAAGTTTATTGAAGTTAGTGGCGCTGTTGGTGAGAATATAATGATGATGATCCATAACCTGCGAAAAATAGGAAAAGCGCCTATTCTAAATGTTCACGGCACATCTTTCTCAAAGTAACTAATTAGAAAATTCCACAATTCAAACACTCATATTCTTATTTTACAAACAAGCCTACTCATCTGACCTACTTCATTATCATCCTTATTATGTTGCATTATTATTATAATTATAGTAATTTACGGAGAAAAGCTTTAGTCAGATCTATCAGCTGCATTTCCTTCCACAGACATTAACACATAAAAACACTTGATCTGACAGCAGAATGCACGTGTTTCTTCTTATGTTATATTAAGCCATACATTATTCGCGTTATACTCTTGTAGGAATGACCCCGGTGTTGCACAAGCACTTCATTCACGAATATTTAAATAATCTTCCCAATGAAAATCCCAAATACACCGTCGTCGACGAAGACCTACAGATTCCTTTCTCTGCTTGCAGGAGAACTACAGCTATAGAAAGCTCTCTGTAATTCTGTGACAATGCGTGTATTGATAACAGAAAATAATAGTAATATTGGTGCCTCGGTATCTTATATAAAGATTAATTTCACGTAATTGCCATTATTTTAATTGTAGTTTAATCCAAGCAAATAAATGCCAAATAAATAAATAGTTTTATGTTTATAACGAACACTGAAGATAGACGCGTGGAATCATAGTCTAATATGTGCATTTGAAAAGTGTGGATCAACATAAAACTATCATTCAGAGATATTTTATGAGCAGGTAAGAATATATTTGCATATTTCAGCTATAATATTCTTCGGGTTGTTCGCGCTCACAGCATCACTATGACATCTGTGTCAGACCTGAAGAAAAACAAAGATGTCTAAAGATGCATGCAAATTAAAGACAAAACAATCATTTACATTTTCTCTCTTATTTAAAGTTAAAACGAATATCGCATATTACCAGTTCAGCCTTCTCAGGTTTTGGCCTTCCTTGTGAATCCAGACAATAAACTGCAGTTTACTAACCGATTTAACTAAATAACCCGGATATTATTCGACAAAGAAATAAATAATAATAGGCTATATGAAAATATATATTTATAATTTAATATTTTAAGGAGGCCAGTGGATTTAGAAGACTTTAAGGAAGCCTGTAAATAAACGCTGGAGGATATTCTTATAATATTTTTAACGACAATGTAGCCAACAAACAACTTGTCTTAGTCGTGAGCGCAACTTGGCTGGAAGGCTGTTATATTATTATTATTATTAGCCTATTATTATTACTAGCCTATTATTATTATTATTATTAAGAAGAAGAAGAAAAAGAAGAACGGTCGCGAAGAATTAATGCGCCTCATGTGAATGTAATGACAACTGAATAATAAGCATTTATTTATGCGCAAATCCGTCATATGGTTAAGTGTAGCTTAATTCATTTCAGAACTATACTAAAATACTAAGATGTTATTGTTTAAAACACTCGAGCTCGCGCACTCATGCAAACACGCACATTCTCCAAACTTTTGAAAACCTGTCCCAAAATAAAACTCTAAAACATCCTAAAATCAAAACGCTTTTGTTAAAGGATGATCACCTCACTCGTGAACTATAGGCCTAAAGAAACAGAATCCTGTCTTTCTCTCGTTCAAGCAGCCACATGCACCCGCAGGACAGTGCACGAGCCGCAGTGCACGAGCGGTTTAACCTGCACACTGTATGCAAAGCGCGCGCCTTATACTGCTACATTCGTGTCATAGTTTGTATATTCATTTATTTATATTAATTGCTTTGCATAACCACATGTTGACCAATATTTATATTTATCGCGTTATAAAAACCTATTATACAAAGCGAAAACAACAAAACTATTACAGGCTAAGATAATAAATATTATTACAGATACTGCACTACATATTTCCAAACATTGTTAAAAAGCGAGGAATAACGACTCACGTGTCAGTTCTCTGAAAGGCTGTTTGGTTCCTTTTCTCGAGTGTTAAATCGTCTCCATGCTTTTATAATATATAGTTCCTAAAATGTGTGGTTGTTGTAAGCAACATTGAAGTTTATGCGCGAGAAGACGCGCGCCGGAGCCTCTATCGGGTACGCCGAGCGATCGTGACGTCACACCCCAGCGCGCGGTCCGCATGACGTCACTCGCGCATGCCTGACGGAGGATGAGTGACATCTCAGACCACTGTCAGTGTGTGGTCGCTTATGAGTTCTGCTATAGCTTTATTTCGCACTGTGTAGGGTATTTACTTTTTGGTATTTTAGTAAGCTATTTGAATAGCCTTTTTAAAGTAGGTTATTTTATAAGTAAAGATTTTTTGAAGACAAAGAATGCTTCACGTGTAAGCTATGTAATGTTAGTTCAGAAGAGATCACATTTTTAGGAATGGGTTTCGCCCACTTTTAACAATATATATTTTTATAATAAGCTACCTATACGGTCTTAAACGGAAGGCTATAAATGAAGGAGTAAAAATCAATCGCTAAATACAAGAAGCTTCGAATGAAAAAACAAAACAGAAAAAACTAAAAATATTAAATATATGATGAATTGTACAGTGTTATAATTAATTCAATTAATTCGTCTGTGATTACTTGGAGATCGTTGACATGTTCAGTTCGTAGGCTATATTTCTTATCGTTCCGAAATTATAAATATTAAAATACAGATAAAAACATTTACCCAAGATAGATTATAATGGAATAATTTTATAAAACTTTAATGAGTGAAACAGCTGCCCCGAACCCTTACATTCAGTCCTTGCTTTATCTTCATTTTATTTGAGTAATTTAGCCTATATGCCACCAATACATTGACGTTCACCATTCAACGGTATCTTCGTTTATTTTGTTTTTAAAATCAGTAAATCACTAAAACCATGAGCGAACGAGCCTTAACATTTCTGACAGTTTCATGAAGCTCATCGATTATAAGATTATAACACGAACTTCCAGTCGTATACGGTTCCATCTATAGCTTACATTTTAAATCATCATCATCAAATATGTTTGTAATTTTTGTATTTCAGAAGAGTTGTGGCACACCTGCTGTTATTATGCATATGAGATAAATGCACAGACAAAGAGATTATTGCATTTTTAAATATCATCTCAGTCATTTCCCTCCCGATTAATAAAATACATTTTGTTCTCCAGAATTATGGTCGCACAGGTTTGCATCGACAGAGGTCATGTGTCATTGGAAACCAGTTTGATAGAAGTGGTGTAATTTTTTTCACCAGAGTCATCTATTGCCTCGATGACATCGGCCGCTCTGAGAGTGTGTTATTGTAATTCCCGAAGGATTGAGAGTCTCTGCGAGTGTGTTTATTTGCGGAGATTATCGTGTCTGACCTCCATCACACTGAGTTTAGCTCGAGCTCTCCTGGATCTGGATCCTGACACACTCGAGGCTTCTGTGTGAGACCAGAACACTACACACATCTCGCGGTTACACCAGGATATTCTCTGATCTGTTGGAATCAGAATTATTATTGCTGTTTGTTAATGCGTTTGAAACAGATGCAGTTAAAAACAGTATAAAGGAATAATCCCCGTCGGGCCGCTGAGTTACTGAACACGCACATGAAGCGACGCGGTCGTGCATTAGCCTTTACAATCATGGAGCAAATTAACATTCTGCGTATACAACGGTTTCCATTTACCAATACATATTTTCCCACGTTATTTCAAGACAGAGAGAAAGAGAGCACGTGTGTGTGTAAGAAAGAAAAGAGAGAGATTTTTAAACACTCTTCAATAACAAAGGTATCAAAATGAGTTCTCCTTCAACCACAGTACAGATGATCTTATTATTATAACATTGCAATTAAAAAATATTCTATATCATTCATTGATTTATAATGCTTAAATTCAGCAACAAGTCTTCAAGTGTTGAGATATTAAGAGATTAAGAGAAATAGAGATGAAGTGTTCGGCTGCAGTGTCTAATAGCGAAGTATTCAAAAACAGCCTCTCCGATACTGACTAAACTGAACAAAAAGTGTGTGTGTGTGTGTGTGTGTGTGTGTGTGTGTGTGTGTGTGTGAGAGAGAGAGCAGGAATAAAACACAGAGCGCGCTTGATAAAAAATTATTTCGTGTAAAAAAATGTGTGTGTGTTTGGTCATGTCTCTGGGTTATTTTAGCAGCAAAGATCATTAAAATAACTGGAAATGAAATAAAGTGACATGTAATGCTGGTCTGGATAAAGAACTTTACTGGATAAAGGAAAAGGTGTCTCACTGTAATCAAAGTTTTTATTTTTAATTTTTTTATTCTAAATTCTAAACAGATCTCGTGTAAGACTCAGAAGCGCTGAGCTCGCCGGTCTCTCTGGATGTGATAATAGAGGACACTGGCCCAGTTCACAGGGACACATACACGATCTCATGAAAGTGCGTATCTACAGCACGAATGATATTTCTCGTATTATTTATACGCCAAAAAGAGTTTTGCGTTCAAATGATACGCACTGTAAACCCCTTGGGTTAGGGTTAGGGGTGAGGAGTGCGTGCGTATTACACGCCATAAAGTGCGTATGCACGCGAAAACTCTTTTTGGCGTATAATGATACGAGAAATATCATTCGTGCTATAGATACGCACTTTCATGAGATCGTGTTGAAAATCGTGTATTTTCCAATTCTCTCAGTGTTGCCAGTTTGATACTGTTACTGTATAAGCGTTGTCAAGTAATTGTATAAGAAATGATCACAGTTTTTGCCACTAGGTATTGCCATCATATGTATAATTTACACAAAAATGTGGCTCCAGTATCTCTGTGTAACGGCTGATTTAAAGAGCCCCTGTTGTGCTGGTTTAAAGGCTCTTACTGTTGTTGTGGAGTCTCCTACAACAGGGCCACAGGCATCACAGGTCAAAAACACATTCATTTTCTCATAATACACTGAACATCGCCACATCTTTCACTGATTCTCAAACACTAGATGGATGAATCAGTCTCTCTAAACCCCTCCTTTAGTCTGCTGTGATTGGCCAGAGGGCTCAGTCTGTTGTGATTGGTCTACTCTGCTCTGATTGGCCAAAGGGCTCAGTCTGTTGTGATTGGTCTACTCTGCTCTGATTGGCCAAAGGGCTCAGTCTGTTGTGATTGGTCTACTCTGCTCTGATTGGCCAGATGGCTCAGTCTGTTGTGTTTGGTCTACTCTGCTCTGATTGGCCAGAGGGCTCAGTCTGTTGTGATTGGTCTACAATACTCTGATCTGATTGGCTAGATGGCTCAGTCTGTTGTGATTGGTCTACTCTGCTCTTTTCTGATTGGTCAGATGACTCAATCTGTTGTGATTGGTCTACTCTGCTCTGATTGGCCAGATGGTTCAGTCTGTTGTGATTGGTCTACTCTGCTCTGATTGGCCAGATGTCCCAGTCTGTTGTGATTGGTCTACTCTGCTCTGATTGGCCAGATGGCCCAGTCTGTTGTGATTGGTCTAAGTCAGACTAAAAGCCCATTATCATAAGTTAACATCTGCTCCTCCGGAGGCTTCCTAAAGCTCAGCGATTTTACACGGTTAAGACAATAACAATGAAGTTGATGTCACCATATCAATCTCGAGTCGATGGGGAAACACCTGAACCTCCATCGCAAGGACGACTCGAGCAGGACTCAGTGTTTCAGCAGTGTACAGCTGTAAATCCTCACCGTCAGCATTAACAAGATTATTTTCATCAACAAACTGTGAAACTTACACAAGTTTATGCAAATGTGTCTTCTAGTGATGTAGAACCGTAACGCATCGGGATTCAAAACACAAACGACTCGTAAAGGCGGTTCAGAGTCGACTCTTTCTTTTTGGAGACAATAACTTTATTTATCGTGCACTTTCCACTTTACAACTTTGCAGAATGTTTACGTTCACTAATAGCTAGCCTATATCACACACTGCATAAAAAGAATATTCTAAAAACCATAACAGGGCCACTTTCAGCAATCATTCATGCAACAACATGTGAATCCTTATGTTCAGTAACTAATGAAACCTGCTTTATGAGAGGTCAAGCATCATTATTACTACTTTGCACAGTAAGTGATTTGAAAAAACTCCTAATCATTTAACTTCAGCAAATGTATTGTGTTGCAGACATGAACGAGACACAGCGAACAAAAATATGTTCTAAGAATGTTTTGCTAATGTTGTTATTTCTGAATGTTTCTGTAAAATTCAAAACGTCCAGTTTTTTCTTGGTTATGAAAACTTTAAGTGAACATTCCATTTCTTTATTCTTACTATGGGAATGTTTCTTCTGAATGTTCTCTGAAACTAAATAAACATCCAACTAAAACATTTAAAAAAACGTCCATGAACGATGTATAATGTTTTTATGCTAACGTTATTAAAAACCATGTAGGCAAATGTTTTAACAAACGTTTTATTAACGTTACTGGAAAAACGTTTGTTCATAACTTTGAGAGAACCCTGACAGAACAAATGTCATGTTTTCATTCATGCAATCAAAATATTTGATTTCCAAAGATATTAATTAATTTATCAGTTATGGCATTGTAAAGCACAGTACGTACGTACGCACACTACACTGCATTCAATTGCATTTAGTTTAAGAAATGTACATATTTACAGTGAATAAAATAAACAAGTTAGTTTTTTTATTTATTTATCAAGTCACTTGTATGTTTTGGACAATTTATTATACGAAAGGACTGTAGTTGTATCTTTAACTTCAGTCTGTGTTGATGGGAGGAAACACTCATTCGTGGGAGCTGAGTATTTCTACGCCAGTACTCTGGGCTCTTTATGTGTCCTGACAATTAGATTTATCGAGCAAACATTACCGTTGTGAAAAATACATATTTAAACAAATTTTTCTCGGACAAACAAAGAGACAAAGTAAAGCAAGGGCGATGTCAGGGTTAGGGTTAGTGAATGTCCCGTGGAGGAGTGTAGTAGTCTCGCTTCAGGGCTTCTGAATGAGGGAAGAAGGTGAGGTCTTCACCGGAGTCCTCCGAAGAAAAGCTCACTGTCGACAGAGACAAAACGCTGGAAAGATGATTGAAAAGCTGCCAGAGATTCAGAGAGGTGCGCTTCCACTGAACAAACACAGAGCACACAACATGGCCGGAGTTAGAGAAGTATAGCACGACTGTTTCAGTGCCGCTTCTGTTAGGAGTCAATCATCGAAATAAATAAATAATCTCTTCAGCGCTGTGCAGATTCAGTGACTACCAAACCTCAAACCTCAAACCTTCTGCTTTAGATGAGACTAAAGTAGTGTTTGCTCTGAAAGTGATAAAGCATGTTTGACGTTTCAGCGTCAGGCTTAAAGCCACAACAACATGCACAACAGTTCTCTACCTCATCTATATGTGAGTCAGGGGTGTGCGGGGGTGCTTTAGGCAAAGTTCTCACTTTTTTATATACGTATATATATATTAAATGTAAATGTATTTCCCTGTTACACTTAATTTTCCTGGTTAAATAAACATTACATAAAAAAAGAGAGACCAAATACAATTCTATTTTGTATTTTCACTCTAACTATGCTCTATTTATTAAAACCAAGTATAAATTTCATCAACTTAGTGTTTTTACGCATTTTTACGTTTATTCCAAAATAATAACCAAAGTCAGTAACATTTTAAGCAATATATATTATTTGTGAACTGATGTATTGTTTAATGAGCTTGATGAGTGTATGAGAGGTGCATGATCATAACCTGATCATAACCTGTTCATAACCAGATCTGCAAAAGAAGAACACGAAACGATGAAAGAAAATCAAAACACTTTCCTCTTTATATCTCAGATTGTGTTTTGGGGCTGTTGTGGGAGTACTGAGGTCAGCTGAGAGCTAATCTGTGCACAAACATGCATTAAGAATGGCAGTAATGAAGAAGACTGGGCTATAGTGTAAGTCTGCCCTGAACAGAGCGTCAGGAACAGTATAATCTGTTTGATTGATGAAACATTAGCCTGGCGATTGGCATGTGCCGAGAGACTGAGCATTCCAGCCTCTTTCTGTCCAGAAACGCACATCCGTCTGGAATACGATTTACTGCCGGCTCTGGGAATCCAACATGCTCCAGATCTGGGAAAACCCTCTCAAGTGCCACAGCGAGGAGCAACCCTGCCTCTTTATCTAGATCTCCAGATAAAGCGCTATCTGCACTCATAAAGCTGCTCGCAGTGCCTCTACTCTTCAATGCCACTGCGGTCGAGACGCAGATAACGCTCAGGCCAAACACAGGCTCGTTTAGGAGGCCAATAAAAGACTGGTACCTGGGAACGCTCGAACTCTTCCCTGTGTGTCCGAGATGAACGGCATGGACTCTGGATATCCTCACAGGGAATGGAAACTGATGGTTCTGAGCAGAGCAAGACACGCGTGTGAAGAAGAGCTCTGATATACGGTTCGCATCAGAAACTCAAACACACAGGGTTTATTATAGCAGAGCATTTCTGGGTAAGTTTCCACTCTCTAACTGAGTGGCAGATATGACTGGCATGCAGAGAAAGGAGTAGGACCACAGTGTTGGCTGTTCATTTCCTTCCCATCGACGCTGTTTTCTTAGGAGAGAAGCCCAAACATGATGGGCCTGTGTGTTCGGGAGAATACGCCTTTGTCTGGGCGTCCCAGGTAAGATAAAGGAGACAGAGAGAGAGAGAGAGGGAGTTAAGAGCGCTGCTTACAGGACCACCAGTGTTGAGTGTGGCCGTGTGTGTGTGTGTGGCCGTGTTCGCTGTGTGTTTGTTGCTGGGTGTGTTTGTGTACACATGCAAACATGTGTGACTAATTCAGGCAGCAGGACTTTGTATGGGATGATTCAGTGAGTCAGGAGGTGTAGGAACTCGATCTCTGTCCCCCTAAACTGCACATTTACTCTTTCCTCAGAAACGTGTAAAACCAGCGGGTCACATGACGTCACCTGGGTCACCTGGGTCACCTGGGAGTGCAGGAGAGTCCGTGGGGAAGAAGAATCAAGAACAAGAGTCATCTGTTTCTCTAGACTCCTCGACAGAGACTCCTGGTTCTTTCTCTTGAGTCTCTGTAAGAATAGCTATTTCTCCTCCAACTTTCCAATGATCAAAGCTGGTTTTATAGCTCTGGACTCAATAACCGGCTCGTTCGTTGTTAAAGAACTGTGGGTATATAAGTGTAAGACTTCAAACATACTTCTGAACAGTGTTGGGGAAGTTACTTTGAAAAGTTATGCATTACAATATTGCATTACTCCCTTAAAAAGTAACTATTTGCATTACTTAGTTACTTTAAAAAAGTAATGCTCTACATTACTTGTGCATTACTTTCTCTCACCTGGACCTGTTGTTTTCTGTTTTATTTTTTTCTAGTTATTTGTTTTGATGTTTTTGACTTTTTTTCTAAAGAGTTGTATTTTGGGGCAAATGTAAAGGCCTTTTCACACCAAAATTGAAATAATGTAAAACAAAAGTCAAAGTTTCACTGAATCATCGAAGATCAGCAGCAAGTACATTGGTCAATAAAGTGAGATTAAAATCATAAAAATGTATGTTTTATTTAACATATTTAGTTATTGGAGGTTTGCGTAGTATTCTGATTCTGCATTTCACTGATTTTAAGGAATACTGATTCTTTTTTGTGCAAGTGAGATGAGTAAATGCTCACATTAGGCTAGAACGACAATAACCATTATGTTCACACACACACACACACACACACACACACACACACACACACACACACACACACACACACACACACACACACACACACACACACACACACACACACACAGACAGCTGTCAGTCAATAAATGGGAAAACAAAGTAACTTGCATTATTTATTTGAAAAAGTAACTCAAGATATTTTGCTGTAAATTTAAAAGTAATGTGTTACTAGTTACTTGAAAAAGTAATCTGATTACGTAGCTCGAGTTACTTGTAATGCGTTCCCCCAACACTGCTTCTGAACTCCTGAGCTCGACTGGGCCAGTTCCCTTAAAGTCTTAACTCTGAGCCCTTAAAGTACCTTAATGGTACACATTAACTACTCTCAGGTACTAATTGTATATCATTGTGTGCGACACCTCGCTGTATAATGGATGCTGCTGTGAAGTGAAGCACATGCTGAGGTTTGATGTTGGAAGACATGTACTAAAGAGCAACGTGACACTGGCCAGTAACTGCGGAAGTGTATGAACGTCATCAAACGCTAAACACTAAAGCTCAGCAGAGAAGAGTTCGTGTGTTTCTGATGTGAGGAATATGAAGCTGGCACAGCTCAGGCCTCACAGTTAAAACACAGGAAAATATTCAACAGAGACTCACTGAAAGAGGATCCTACATTTTTGGCAAAACTTAAAAATCGTACCTAGTCATACCTAGTGAACACTGCAGTGTTCAGCTGAAATGAACACTAGTGGCTGTAAGTATGATTACAGGGTCAGATTATGGATATCTTGCACATTATATGTTATGACTGAAAACACTTTTAACATAGTGCATGGTGTGTAAACAAATACATGTAGATGTTTGCATAGCCAGCTCCATATATAAGGATTCCCTGGCGTAGTGAAGTTGCTGGGTTTGATCACTGGTTCAGCCGTACACTCCAGTGAGTCACGATACAAGAGCACAAAGACTTGTAGAAACCAGCTAAAATAGCATTAATGCTTTACCAAATGTGTTCTCATCTTTGGTTTTGTTAACACTAGGTTAGGTTTGGTGTAGTGCTGCTTTCAAACACAGGTTAGGGTTAGCAATAACTTCCACACCAGACACTTCATTCCCGAGCTGCCGCGATATACAACAACCAAACTTTTTATTATTATTACCAGTCAGATTATAATCAATAAACATGACAATAATCACTTGCATATCATAATATTTGTTTAACATTTTGATAAACAGATATACAACAAACAAACACATAAATGAACAAAGGAAAGAAAGATATTCATATATCATTTTTGCAGAAATATCTCCACATGCAGAAATGCATTCTATGGGATTCTGTGCTTCAAGTTTTGTGTGCAGTGCTTCCTCAAGGCACGACATGCACAGATACACTGAACATACAGAATGTTTACACAGTTGATGAATTTTACAGTTATTGAACTGAACTGAATCAACACTTGAGCTGAATGTTGACACTTTTGGCTTGTTGAAGCTGCTTTATACACAAGTAGCAAAAAAAAAGTGCTTTTAGCACTATTGAAATAAAGGTGATGATGACTTACCAGTATATGTATATTCAGTAAATATTTACAAAATAAACAGAAATACAAAGACAAAAAATATATTTGTTTCTCAAAAAAATGAGTTTTGATTTCTTTTTTTTCTTTTTTTACTTTCTTTTTATTGGGAAAAGCAAAACAATGCAATACTTCCATTCACAGATACAATTTATCCTTTTTTTCCCCTTTTTCCCTTTTTCCTCCCTCTTTAAACATACATGAATATGTACATGGACACATGTACACGCATATAAAACATATACACATATACTGTACATATATATATATATACATACATACACGCGCGCATACACATACACATATACATATATACATATATACATACATACATACACATAAAAATATGAATAATCAAAAACAAAACAAAAACACTCTGATAAAGATGTGGGAGAAAATAATTACAATGGATCACAGAGTACCATATAATAAACAATGAACAACCCCCCACCCACTCAGATGAGTTTTGATTTCTAAGTGATCAGTTTATAGGAGTGTTTTCACACATGATCATTGGCTGAAGGTAATCCGGAAATGATTGTGGCATTTCAATGGCAGTGTTTCCCAAAATGAAACAAAAGAGCTGTTAGTTTTGAATAATGTGTAATGTAGAGAACTGTGTTTAGAGTTTAATTACAGCCTGAGTGTACAGCGTATAATGTACTTGAGTTTTGCAGACTTGGTCTGAAGATTTAGTGCAGGAGTGAATGATGAAACTGAGTAAGCCTCAAGTTCCACTTTTAGTGTGTAAGCCATTTAAAAAAACTGTAATCAAACACACCTCAACTATACATAGAACAACACAGAAGAACGACATTGTTACTTTCAGAGCGATTTTTTTGATCACTAATAAATGATAAAAATGATAAAAAAAAAAAAATTCAGTCCCCATGCTGTATTATGCTGGTTGGTGATGGTTTTATGCTGGTCCAGCTGGTGGATAGTCATGCTGTTCAACAGTAAACCGTAGCTAGTGAAGCCAACATGGTTCTCCTGGTTTACCCGTATCCACCTCAAGAGAAGCATGAGTGTTTTACAACACAACATCAACACAGTAAGGGCACTGAACCCAACAATTATTATTTTTAATGCAAGCACATAGTAGTTAAAGACACCTATTGGAGTGTGACTGATGCTCTAAATGCACAAATGGGCATCCGTCTCTTTTCTGTAATTAATGAAGGTCTGTCCTCTGTTGGCTCTTGCTCCTCTCTTCAGTCTCTCTACTTCCTCCACTGTCAGTAACTCAGGAGACGTGCAGGTTCAGCAGAAGGGCCGTGGACCGCTGAACCGAAGGGCCATATTTCAGGGCCGGAGAAGCGGACAGGCTTTGATCCGAGCAGACGGCGCTGGGATGGTGATGGGGTCAGCACACACTTACACACACACACTTACACACACACACACACACACACACACACACACACACACACACACACACACACACACACTTACACACACACACACACACACACACACACACACACACACACACACACACACACACACACACACACACACACACACACACACACACTTACACACACACACACACACACACACACTTACACACACACACACACACACACACACACACACACACACACACACACACACACACACACACACACACACACACACACACACACTCTTGGTGCTGAGCGATTACTGCACTCTACTGCGAAACTTCACTCGCTTTTACACATTCTGTTGGCTGAATTGCTTGACCCTGAGTAACAACAGAAACATCTCGCTCTGTGTGTGTGAGTATGTGTGTGTGTGTGTGTGTGTGTGTGAGTGTGTGTTTGAGTGAGGTTCTTGAGGATCATTCTCGTGTTACGCAGCACGTTTGAGCTTCTGCAAGAACCAATGAGGTTCATTCTCGTGTTACGCAGCATGATTGAGCTTCTGCAAGAACCAATGAGGTTCATTCTCGTGTTACACTGCAAAAAATGCTTTTCTTACTTAGTATTTTTGTTTTGTTTCCAGTCCAAATATCTAAAAATTCTTAAATCAAGAAGCATTTACTAGAGAAGTAAAATGACATAAGAAATTTTATTTTGTTTTAAGGTAAAAAGAAAGTACTTTAAGTAATTTTGGCTTAAAACAAGCAAAATTATCTGCCAATGGGGTAAGCAAAAAAATCTGAATAAGAATGGAAAACAAGAAAAAAAATCTGAATTCGAAAAAAAACCCAAGATTTTTTTGCTTACCCCATTGGCAGATAATTTTGCTTGTTTTAAACAAAAATTACTTAAAGTACTTACTTTTTACCTTAAAACAAAATAGAATTTCTTATGTCATTTTACTTCTCTAGTAAATGCTTCTTGATTTAAGAATTTTTAGATATTTGGACTGGAAACAAAACAAAAATACTAACTAAGAAAGCATTTTTTGCAGTGTACGCATCACGTTTGAGCTTCTGCAAGAACCAATGAGGTTCATTCTCGTGTTACGCATCACGTTTGAGCTTCTGCAAGAACCAGTGAGGTTCATTCTCGTGTTACGCAGCACGTTTGAGCTTCAGCAAGAACCAATGAGGCTCATTCTCGTGTTACGCATCACGTTTGAGCTTCAGCAAGAACCAGTGAGGTTCATTCTCGTGTTACGCATCACGTTTGAGCTTCAGCAAGAACCAATGAGGCTCATTCTCGTGTTACGCATCACGTTTGAGCTTCAGCAAGAACCAGTGAGGTTCATTCTCGTGTTACGCAGCACGTTTGAGCTTCTGCAAGAACCAATGAGGCTCATTCTCGTGTTACTCATCACGTTTGAGCTTCAGCAAGAACCAATGAGGCTCATTCTCGTGTTACGCATCACGTTTGAGCTTCAGCAAGAACCAGTGAGGTTCATTCTCGTGTTACGCAGCACGTTTGAGCTTCTGCAAGAACCAATGAGGCTCATTCTCGTGTTACTCATCACGTTTGAGCTTCAGCAAGAACCAATGAGGTTCATCCTTGTGTTACGCAGCACGTTTGAGCTTCCGGGAGAACCAATGAGGTTCATTCTCGTGTTACGCAGGACGTTTGAGCTTCTGCAAGAACCAGTGAGGTTCATTCTCGTGTTACGCATCACGTTTGAGCTTCTGCAAGAACCAGTGAGGTTCATTCTCGTGTTACGCATCACGTTTGAGCTTCTGCAAGAACCAGTGAGGTTCATTCTCGTGTTACGCATCACGTTTGAGCTTCTGCAAGAACCAGTGAGGTTCATTCTCGTGTTACGCAGCACGTTTGAGCTTCAGCAAGAACCAATGAGGCTCATTCTCGTGTTACGCATCACGTTTGAGCTTCAGCAAGAACCAGTGAGGTTCATTCTCGTGTTACGCATCACGTTTGAGCTTCAGCAAGAACCAATGAGGCTCATTCTCGTGTTACGCATCACGTTTGAGCTTCAGCAAGAACCAGTGAGGTTCATTCTCGTGTTACGCAGCACGTTTGAGCTTCTGCAAGAACCAATGAGGCTCATTCTCGTGTTACTCATCACGTTTGAGCTTCTGCAAGAACCAGTGAGGTTCATTCTCGTGTTACGCAGCACGTTTGAGCTTCAGCAAGAACCAGTGAGGTTCATTCTCGTGTTACGCAGCACGTTTGAGCTTCTGCAAGAACCAATGAGGCTCATTCTCGTGTTACTCATCACGTTTGAGCTTCAGCAAGAACCAATGAGGTTCATCCTTGTGTTACGCAGCACGTTTGAGCTTCCGGGAGAACCAATGAGGTTCATTCTCGTGTTACGCAGCACGTTTGAGCTTCTGCAAGAACCAATGAGGTTCATTCTCGTGTTACGCGTCACGTTTGAGCTTCTGCAAGAACCAGTGAGGTTCATTCTCGTGTTACGCATCACGTTTGAGCTTCTGCAAGAACCAATGAGGTTCATTCTTGTCTTACGCAGCACGTTTGAGCTTCAGCAAGAACCAATGAGGTTCATTCTTGTGTTACGCAGCACGTTTGAGCTTCCGGGAGAACCAATGAGGTTCATTCTCGTGTTACGCATAACGTTTGAGCTTCAGCAAGAACCAGTGAGGTTCATTCTCGTGTTACGCAGCACGTTTGAGCTTCAGCAAGAACCAATGAGGCTCATTCTCGTGTTACGCATCACGTTTGAGCTTCTGCAAGAACCAATGAGGCTCATTCTCATGTTACGCATCACGTTTGAGCTTCAGCAAGAACCAATGAGGTTCATTCTCGTGTTACGCATCACGTTTGAGCTTCTGCAAGAACCAGTGAGGTTCATTCTCGTGTTACGCATCACGTTTGAGCTTCAGCAAGAACCAATGAGGTTCATTCTTGTGTTACGCATCACGTTTGAGCTTCTGCAAGAACCAATGAGGCTCATTCTCGTGTTACGCATCACGTTTGAGCTTCCGGGAGAACCAATGAGGTTAATTCTCGTGTTACGCATCACGTTTGAGCTTCTGCAAGAACCAGTGAGGTTCATTCTCGTGTTACGCATCATGTTTGAGCTTCTGCAAGAACCAATGAGGCTCATTCTCGTGTTACACATCACGTTTGAGCTTCCAGGAGAACCAATGAGGTTCATTCTCGTGTTACGCATCACGTTTGAGCTTCTGCAAGAACCAGTGAGGTTCATTCTCGTGTTACGCATCACGTTTGAGCTTCAGCAAGAACCAATGAGGTTCATCCTTGTGTTACGCAGCACGTTTGAGCTTCCGGGAGAACCAATGAGGTTCATTCTCGTGTTACGCATCACGTTTGAGCTTCTGCAAGAACTAGTGAGGTTCATTCTCGTGTTACGCAGCACGTTTGAGCTTCAGCAAGAACCAATGAGGCTCATTCTCGTGTTACGCATCACGTTTGACCTTCTGCAAGAACCAATGAGGCTCATTCTCGTGTTACGCATCACGTTTGAGCTTCAGCAAGAACCAATGAGGTTAATTCTCGTGTTACGCAGCACGTTTGAGCTTCAGCAAGAACCAATGAGGTTCATCCTTGTGTTACGCAGCACGTTTGAGCTTCCGGGAGAACCAATGAGGTTCATTCTCGTGTTACGCAGCACGTTTGAGCTTCAGCAAGAACCAATGAGGTTCATTCTCGTGTTACACAGCACGCTTGAGCTTCCGGGAGAACCAATGAGGTTCATTCTCGTGTTACGCAGCACGTTTGAGCTTCTGCGAGAACCAATGAGGTTCATTCTCGTGTTACGCAGCACGTTTGAGCTTCAGCAAGAACCAATGAGGTTCATTCTTGTGTTACACAGCACGTTTGAGCTTCCGGGAGAACCAATGAGGTTCAGTCTCGTGTTACGCAGCACGTTTGAGCTTCAGCAAGAACCAATGAGGTTCATTCTCGTGTTACGCAGCACGTTTGAGCTTCAGCGAGAACCAATGATGATAATTTTTATCGTGTTACGCAGCACGTTTGAGCTTCCGTAGGAACCAATGAGGTTCATTCTTGTGTTACGCAGCACGTTTGAGCTTCCGGGAGAACCAATGAGGTTCATTCTCGTGTTACGCAGCACGTTTGAGCTTCAGCGAGAACCAATGAGGATAATTTTTATCATGTTACGCAGCACGTTTGAGCTTCGGTAGGAACCAATGAGGTTCATCCTCGTGTTACGCAGCACGTTTGAGCTTCTGCGAGAACCAATGAGGTTCATCCTTGTGTTACGCAATACGTTTGAGCTTCAGCAAGAACCAATGAGGCTCATTCTTGTGTTACACAGCACGTTTGAGCTTCAGCAAGAACCAATGAGGCTCATTCTTGTGTTACGCAGCACGTTTGAGCTTCAGCAAGAACCAATGAGGTTCATCCTTGTGTTACGCAGCACGTTTGAGTTTCCGTAGGAACCAATGAGGTTCATTCTTGTGTTACGCAGCACGTTTGAGCTTCAGCAAGAACCAATGAGGTTCTTTCTTGTGTTACGCAGCACGTTTGAGCTTCAGCAAGAACCAATGAGGTTCATTCTTGTGTTACGCAGCACGTTTGAGCTTCAGCAAGAACCAATGAGGTTCATCCTTGTGTTACGCAGCACGTTTGAGTTTCCGTAGGAACCAATGAGGTTCATCCTTGTGTTATGCAACACGTTTGAGCTTCAGCAAGAACCAATGAGGCTCATTCTCGTGTTACGCAGCACGTTTGAGCTGCCGTAGCAACCAATGAGGTTCATTCTTGTATTACGCAGCACGTTTGAGCTTCCGTAGGAACCAATGAGGTTCATTCTTGTGTTACGCAGCACGTTTGAGCTTCAGCAAGAACCAATGAGGTTCATCCTTGTGTTACACAGCACGTTTGAGCTTCCGTAGGAACCAATGAGGTTCATTCTCGTGTTACGCAGCACGTTTGAGCTTCCGTAGGAACCAATGAGGTTCATTCTCGTGTTACGCAGCACGTTTGAGCTTCAGCAAGAACCAATGAGGTTCATCCTTGTATTATGCAGCACGTTTGAGCTTCAGCAAGAACCAATGAGGTTCATTCTTGTGTTACGCAGCACGTTTGAGCTTCCGTAGGAACCAATGAGGTTCATTCTTGTGTTACGCAGCACGTTTGAGCTTCCGTAGGAACCAATGAGGTTCATTCTCGTGTTACACGGCACGTTTGAGCTTCCGTAGGAACCAATAAGGTTCATTCTCGTGTTACGCAGCACGTTTGAGTTTCTGTATATGTTCACTGATCAATGTTTATATGTGAATAAAAGCCTATATTTAATCTGTTTTAAATTTACATCATTTAAAGCGAGTGCGTCAAACTTTAAAGCGTCAAAGTGTCAGTTGCGTAGCTGCAAATGGATAGAATAGAAATCTCACAGATTTCATCAAAAAGATCTTCATTTGTGTTCCAAAGATTTGAGTCCCATACGGGTTTAGAATGACATGAAGGTAAGTAATTAATGACAGAATTATCATTTTTGGGTGAACTAATCCTTTAAGCGGACAGTCTACTAATACTTTAATGACTGCCAGTTGACATGCAGTTACTTATGGTTAGTAGAAGCTCTGAAGTGGACTAATGAAATAAAGTGTAACCTACGCCTCTTCTATGATGAACGTGCTTTAAAAAAAAATGTGTATACATTTTAATTCAAAATCATTTATTGTGATATTTCTGGGGTTTAAAGTAAAACATGTGTTATAATAAGTCATCCTTAGATAGCAACAAAGAAAAATTCTCACATTAAAAGCCTGGAATTCTTGAAAACAACTTTATTTAAATTCTTAACATAAGCCATACTGTATTAAAACATCATTGATATTTGGATAAAACATGTTTGCCATATTAAAGGCAAATAATTAGCCATATATGCCATTAAAGTTAGTCATGTGACAAGAACACAATGAAACAGAGAATTATATCAGAGAGAATCAGACCCTCAGGACTGTGTGTCTCTCACAAATATCAGAGCATTTTTATGGCATGACAAGTTTAGTTGAGCTTGTCACTCATATGTTATTGTTGATCAATTGTTGCACCACTTGACATTTTTATAACTAAATACATTTTATAACTGCATTTTTAAAACCAACAAAAATATAAAGATGTCAAAACATGCGGCACAAGCATTTTAAAGTTGATTCTCACAGACATGTCTTAGTTGTCATTGACCTGCATTAATTCTGTCTATTAACGGATTATAAGTCGGAAGATGATTTCCTAACATCAAACTAATACGCTGGATCCATACATCTTCCGTTTGGAGCCAGTTTTAATGGCACATGTGTGAAGTAGCGTATAGTGCATGTGTTAATCATGATGAAAGAGGTTCCCTGCCTCTGTCCAGGGGTCACATAAACACAGCTGTGTCTGGGGCCGCGCACACACGTCCATACGCCCGACTGTGTTTTCAATAAATCAGTGCATCTGAACTCACAGCCTGGCTTATCTGGGCTCAGATCGAGCTCTTTCGGGGTCTGTGATGTGTTTTAGTCTTAATCCCTGCTCTTCAGTGGATCCTTTATGTGCACGAATAATGTTTGAGCTTCTTATCAACTGCAGTATATCTGAACGTCTGCATTATCAGTATCTGGTCAAAGTACTTTGGTGGACAGTAACATGTATTTGATTATTCTTACGTTCAAATCATCTTGGTACATTTTTGCATAAAAAAACCCAGTCATGGTTAAACTTTGTTTTGATGGTGCACTATAGACTAAGTAACTACATGTCAACCAGCAGTCATTATAGTATTAGTAGACTGTTAGGATAATTTTTTGCAGACAATACTTTGAATGATGCAGTCCACATTATATGATTTATGACTGAGGTAACACTTTATTATATGTAAATATTGCAGCTTCAGGAAATGAAGTCGAATGAGAAATCAGGAATAGCATGTGTGCGTTGGTGACTCACGTTACGCTGAAACTGTCAGTGGTGTGTCTATTCACGGCCTCTTTGCATTGTTTCCGATACGCTTCTCGTGTTACTCTTGCCGTCGGTGGGAACGACGGGAGAAGCTAATTGCATTGTCGTATGCAGATGTCATTTTTGTTCAGATGCACTTGCAGAATAATTCATTTTTCTCCACTAGTGCCACAGCTTATTTTCACAGCGACCTGTTTAATATGAAATCCCACAGGCTCACACAAGGTGCATTCGTATCGCATGCAAAGACGTGATCCGCTCTTGACAGGGCCAAACAGCTGCAAACTGGAAGACAGCTTCATTATTGTCTTTGTGTTACAGATGGATGACACCGCTGACAGACACACTGAATAAATTGGCAGGGTTATGCAAAAGAAACGAGCTTACGTTTCGGCTTTCCAGGAGTCTCAAGGTGTATTTTTAGTCAAATGAGATGTTGCACAGCGGTGTGTGGCATATGATTTCATATGTTAAAAGCATCCCGTCGCCGTTCAGCAATCTTTGTCGAGGGTCTGAGGACATGATTGGAATGTCCGATGACAATTCAACAATCACACCTGAAAAGTGCTGTTGAAAAGAGAAAGGTCTTTTGTTTGGTGGACTGTGTTCGTTCAGAGACTGTCTACTGCTCTGTTTCTTCACCAAGACATCTAATGTTGTAAACATATTTTGTTTAGTAAAGAAAAGTTTGTCCAGTATCTCTCTCGGTTGCAAGATGAATCGTCCGTGCCCTGATCCGGCTTTCAGGAATAAATCATGCTCTGACATTCCTGAAGAGAATTTAAAAGGCCATTTGTCATGAAACTCAAGCTTCATCACAGATACAGACAAACCGATCGATTAGGAGTTTACCCGAGTTAACCAGCTTAATGTTAACATTTTACTGTTCAGAAACTTCACAATGCTACATTCAGCAATCCTTATCCTTAGACCAACATTGTTGCTTATATTTGTTGCATCAATGATCACAACTTACACTGTTCTTCGATTGTAAGTGACTGATTGAAAAAGGAATGTGAAACTATACAGTGACAGTTAAAGTACCTGCTGTCATTCATTAGATCAAGAGTCTGTATCCGTGTGTTTGTCTAATACTGCAGGATCTTTTTCTTCATCAAGTGGATGTATGAAGTCAGTCACGCCGCTGTAGAGAATCACATTAACTGGAAACATCATCCACTAACCACAAACACACACAATGGTTTTCGTCATCATTTGTTTTATCTTTTTTTTTTTTGTCAAATGTTTTGCTTGAAACTCATTCTTGTGCTGTCAGTCTTTAGGGCGCATTGTACATATTTAACTAAATTTGATATATGTATAAATGTTGCGGTGTTGATGGACATGTATATATTTTCATTGACTGGCTGAAGGCTGAACACACCTCTGTATTGTTCAAGAGTGATTAGATGGGCTTGTTTGCCCTTTTGCCTTCAGTTGCAACAATGACATCCCAAACAGTTTAGTGCTAGTTGACTTGCTCCTAATGGAGGGTGTGACAGGACGCTAAAGCCTCCTTCATGTGCGTCTGCACTCCGGATGAGCAGATCCTGAAAGATTTCACTGCATTATCAACAGGAGAAGGAGCTGAAAGATTGGAACACGGAAAACATGAAACCTTGTCCTTTTAAGCTTCCACAAATGTGAGGAAAATAATAAAAAAATTACTCGTAGCAACACACAAATAAGATGCTTTTGTCTTATTCACAGTATGTGGGTCAATCCTATAGGTTGGTGGATTTAAACAATAATACTTATTTAAATAAAATGTTGATCAACTTTCATGCCACATGGTTTTCCATGATGTACCCCAATTATTCCAAATTCACACAAAGTCCCATTATGTCTGAGTTTGAGTTTTTCGTTGTTTCCTGTTTTCCCTTTGTTTCCTTCATTTGCATTAGTAACCACGGTTTTTCATTGTTTGATTAATTCAATCCACCTGTGTCTCATTTCCTCCCTTTGTTAATGTTTGTATATATAGGGCTTGTATCCAGTTATTAATTTGTTCTGATCTCGGGTATATATTCTGAAACCTGAAAGTGTTTGATATTTTGAGTTAGTGTTTAATTAAACAACTGCTGCGATTAGATCTCGCCCTTTTTTTTTGCTACACATTGACTGAAGATCAGAACCTACACAAAAAATGGATCTAGAAGCAGTTCAGATCCTGCCCATCTCACAGGGAGATGTTCATTCCCTTGAGGAACACACACAAGACTTTTTAGATCTGGTCTATGTCGTCCATTACAATGACGACAGCCTGTGTGTGTGTCAGTGTTTAAAGAGTTTGTGGACTGGGTGCTTTTCCAGGGTGGATCCTCCTTCACCATCAGTGAGAGTGAGGAAGATCATGACTTGCCACAGTCTACCCAGCACATGCTGCAAATCAGCCACGCCACAAGAGTAGGAACAAGAGCCCACTACAGACTCAGAGCCACGGAAAGCCAAGTCTGACAGGTGTGTGAGCCGACCCTTATACCCTTCATGAGTCCAACCCCTGAGGCCATGTTCGTCCCGGAGCCTGAGCTGGTAATGGAGTCTGACCAGGTGTGAGAAAGAGCATTGATGTCTGCAACAGCGGGAGTATTAATGGAGTATGAGGGAATGGAGTGAAGCTTCCGGGGCAGATGTGAATGTGCTAAGCTCAATCCCTTGTGTGAGTTTTGAGGAATGGGAAAGTATCTGTTTTACGAGTATGCATATTCATCTGCCATTTCCTAGTCTCCTTCATCGCCCAGCTGTTTCATGGGCCTGCACCAGGTCTCCCTCGTCGCTGAGGCTCCTGTCCAGGCTCCCACTCCCTCCTCCTCCTCCTCTGCCAATGCCATCTAGTTCTTTGGCCCCCATCTCTGCTGGCTCCCTCCAGCCCTTCGGATCCTCCTTTGCTGGCTCCACCTAGCAGCCTGGATTCGCATTGGGCTTTCAGGTCTCCCGTGTGTCGATCCCCTATCTCTACTTCAAGCCTCCGAGCCCCAGACTCCACCTCGTCCTGTCAACCCATTGCCTCCACCTTGGCTCTACGCTCCCTCAACTCCACTGTGGTCCTCCATCCCTCAGACTACACCGGGCTCCCTCATCCCTCTGGCTCCACCTTGGCTCTACGCTCCCTTGACTCCACTGTGTTCCTCCATCCCTCAGAGTACACCGGGCTCCCTCATCCCTCTGGCTCCACCTTGGCTCTACGCTCCCTTGACTCCACTGTGTTCCTCCATCCCTCAGAGTACACCGGGCTCCCTCATCCCTCTGGCTCCACCTTGGCTCTACGCTCCCTTGACTCCACTGTGTTCCTCCATCCCTCAGAGTACACCGGGCTCCCTCATCCCTCTGGCTCCACATTGGCTCTACGCTCCCTCAACTCCACTGTGGTCCTCCATCCCTCAGACTACACCGGGCTCCCTCATCCCTCTGGCTCCACCTTGGCTCTACGCTCCCTTGACTCCACTGTGTTCCTCCATCCCTCAGAGTACACCGGGCTCCCTCATCCCTCTGGCTCCACCTTGGCTCTACACTCCCTTGACTCCACTGTGTTCCTCCATCCCTCAGACTACACCGGGCTCCCTCATCCCTCTGGCTCCACCTTGGCTCTACACTAGAGACCAATTTTCAGTCCCGCTCCCGCAGTGTTCAGTCCCGCTCCCGCCCGCTCCCGCAAAGATTTGTCATTTTTAGTCCCGCTCCCGCCCGCATCTGTGATATTATGTCCCGCTCCCGCCCGCAAATGCCCGCAAGACGGCAGGCAGGATGTATGTTCACTTTCTGTCTCACGAAAGGTCTTGGAAAAAAATGCGATTTGTGTCCGTTGTATGTTAACACCTTTTGGCATTTATCGCAGCAGGCAAAAGGTAGTTGATTCCCCTCTCCATCATGCACAACCGAAAAAGACTGCCAAATGTCTGATTTGAGGTTTCGAGATATTTTTTTTGTAGTAAATGTGCCTTTCTTTAGAGAAGTGCTTACATCTGAAGCGCTTAGGCCTATATCTGAAGCACTAGAGGTGCTCTTTTCCTCGTCCATGCTGTCTATTTTGAACTTGAAGCTTTTGAATTCGAACACGGAGCAGCGGGAAGGAATTGTCTCTAAACAAGTGTGCGTGAGATTAGGCCCTACCCCAAACGACAACATCCAAGTTTAGGCTGCTTAAAACGTTTTTATTGCTGCCAAACAGAATCTCCCTCACAACTACAAATTATGTACGCTACTTTATTCATTTATATATTTTACTTTACACTCATATTTAATTTGCGGGAGTGCAGCGTATCATCCCCCCCGCCCGCACCCGCAAGTGCACCTTCATCATCCCGCCCGCTCCCGCAATGACCTTTCAAAATTTGTCCCGCGCCGCTCTGTTTTGCGTCGGGTCCCGCGGGACTCCCGCGGGAGTGCAGAACTCTACTCTACACTCCCTTGACTCCACTGTGTTCCTCCATCGCTCAGACTACACCGGGCTCCCTCATCCCTCTGGCTCCACGTTGGCTCTACGCTCCCTTGACTCCACTGTGGTCCGCCTTCCCTCAGACTACACCAGACTCCCTCATCCCTCTGGCTCCACCTTGGCTCTACACTCCCTCGACATCACCGTGGTCCATCTTCCCTCAGACTACACCGAACTCCCTAATCCCTCTGGCTCCACCTTGGCTCTACACTCCCATCGACTCAACCGTGGTCCGTCTTCCCTCAGACTACACCGGGCTCCCTCATCCCTCTGGCTCCACCTTGGCTCTACACTCCCTTGACTCCACCGTGGTCCGTCTTCCCTCAGACTACACCGGACTCCCTCATACCTCTGGCTCCACCTTGGCTCTACACTCCCTTGACTCCACCGTGGTCCTCCATCCCTCAGACTACACCGTCACATTATGTGTTTGATACTTTAAGTTGGTGTTTAATAAAACGCATGCTGCTGTTAGATCCTGGTCTTTTTCTTTGCTGCAATCACGCTGTGACAATAATTATTAGGAGAATTTATTGTAGAGAATCTGCATTGTAAAAGTGCTATACATATAAAGGTTAAAAAACAACAACTTTAAATTAGTTTGTCAATACAAACTCCAGTCCACCGTTACATTAGTGCTACTTGCCCTTTAAAGTCTTAAGCGTATTCCCTAAATCACACGACCTGCTGGAAGTGACATAATTTCCTTAGGAGGAAAGCAACTCTAAGATAAAAGTATCTGTCATAAACTTTTCTCTCATTTCATAATTTTAAGAAGACTTATTTACCAGTGTAAAACATAACATGTCCATCCTGTTGAGTAAATTTATACTGGAAATGAAAATGTTATATAAATACAGTATAATTATTTCTTCCTTCTTAAAACGTCCACCCTGTTACACATTGCATTGTAAAAATAGTGTCATGTAACAGGGTGGACACATTTCCACATGTGAAATATTTGTTCAGGATTAATAGGTTATACTAGCCTGAGCTTGACCAGTGTGTTTTTTATGATAAACACACTTTTTCTGTACTTGCTCAGTACAAAATCCAGCAAACGGTAGGAATGACCCATATACAGTCAATACAATGATAGAAGTCTGATTAAAAGATCTTTGTATAAGAACCTTGTTTACATTATACCACAGGGGTGAATTTTAATATTTTACACTTTAGACATTCTACTAACTACAAGTAACTTTGCAACTACATGTCAAGAAACTCTCATTAAATAATAATTAGACTATGTTAGGGTTAGTAGAATAAGTTGATATGTAGTTACAAAGTTACTTATAGTCAGTAGAATGTCTGTTGAGGAGCATCTGAATAAAGAGTTAGCATGTATTAAGCAGACAGTCTACTAATACTCTAATGAGAGTGAGTTGACATGTAGTTACTTGTAGTTAGTAGAATGTCTGAAGTGGACCATCGAAATAAAATGTAACCAAACATATTTTTGAAACTCTAGAATGCAGATGTATATATTAAAAACACAGTCTAGCCTGTAGTTCAGCTTATCAGAAATGGCAGATAACGTTGAGACATGTAAGATATAGTGGTTCTGTTTGACTAAAATCCCTTGATATGAAGCATTCAGAGCTTCACGTAAGTTAACTGAAATGCACAACATCTATTTGCTCAATCCCTTGTTCACTTCAACATTTTAAAGATATTACGATGATCTGTAATCCACAGCATAAGTCAATTATTTCAGTAGTGCAAGGCAAATGAAGGCTATTATATTGACCATTTATATACGTATAACTCAACGGACAGTTTAGTAATGTGTGCATCACTCAGGAGACGTCTCTGTCACAGTCAGAACAATTAAAGGTGGACAGGCCTGAGAAAAGAACTTCATATGAACTTTAAAACGAATCTGTTTTGCAGCTAAGAAGAGACTCTCCCTTCTGTCTCCTGTTTTCTCAGACGAACGAGACGCCCACTGCGGTCACTCATTGTTCTCTCTGTGACGAGCAAACACTTGTCGACACACACACACCTGGCTCAGACATGTTGGCGGAGAGAAGCTGAATGGAGAGATCCTCGGAAGTGGCGCTCCGGAGCGCAGTCAAAGCAAGAGCAGGCCTGAGGCGAATCTGACTTCAGGACAGGTCAGACCTGCAGAACAGCTGTGTGTGTGTGTGTGTGTGTCTGTGTGTGTGTGTGTACAGGTTTATATGACACTGACCAAATGTCCCCACAAGGAAAGTAAAGACTGAGATCTCCTACATTGAGGAGTTCCCCACGAGGGAAATGGGTTAATAAACACACTAAATTATATTTTTTTGAAAATTTAAAAATGCAGAAAGTTGTATGTGATGGGTAGGGTTAGGGGTAGGGTTAGTGTAACGGATGTGGACAGGGTATGAAGACAGACAACTCCAGCTGACGGGTTTTCCAAGATTTATTTTATCGATTGGCTATCTGGTCTATCTGCACCTCTGCTCCTGAACATTGAACAACAGAATATACACACTCCACATGGACTGCAGAGCCTCCGTTATTAACATTGCACAGAAACAGCACGAAAAGGGCGCGAAACAGCTAATATCGTATTAACTTTGAGGCAAAAAATATCGAAGGGTCACAAGTTCACAACACCATTTCCAAAGAAAACAATGAAATAGCGCAGCAGCATTTCACACGCAACCTCCGCAACACCAGACACTGCTGTGAGGAGGAGACGGAAACTACGGCAACTTAGGAGGTACAATAGAGGCGCAGTGCAGACATCTCCGCACGAAAATATAGCAATATGATATAAGATAAAATTCACAAATACCCAACAAATCATTGAATGATAATTCAAATATAGTTCAAATTAAATTAAACATAAATTGGAAATTAGAATTAACATAGTGCCTTTTCAGCTCCGTTACATAAGGGGACAGAATATACAGTTCATACAGTATAAAAACCATTACGTCTATGGAGAGTCCCCACAAAGATAGTGAACCAGACGTGTGTGTGTGTGTGTGCTGCAGGATATTTCCTCTTCATTAACACCACTCTTCCTCATGCTGTCTGAATCAGCTGGTGTTCAGTGCATGTGTTTATCCTCTTTCATTCACACATTATACATTCGCTCCTGTAATCAGGTCACATGAAGGGCTTCATCAGCAGAGGTGAATGAACTTGAAAAGTGAGCTGGCTTACAGTAAAGGCCTGATGAATGCGCTTTTAAGACGTGGAAAAGAAAACACTGCAGTCTTTCTCTCCGACCGCACCTAGTTCAGTGAAAGACCTCCCGTAGAGTCTGCGCTCAGCTCAATCCCATAATCCCTGCGTTTGCACTTCAACTAAATTATGAGCTGACTTGCCAAACTGAACACAGCAAAACTTCTCGATCTGCTTCATGTGTCGACATCTCGGCTTATATAGTCATGCATGCGTGATTGTGTCAAGCGGCGAACTGTTTAGATATTAGATATACACCTGCACCAAAGCAACATGTTTTTATTCCACACAAGTTTGACATGTTCATTTCAATCACCTTTCGAAGCGGCAGAATAGCAAGTGTCTTTCACTTGATTGACAGCAATAAAAGAGGGGTAAAAACAAGCCAAATGTTATATCAAATTGCATTTGTTATCCGGAGCGGAGCCAAGCCTGACTGTCCCGCAGGGATCTGGGATAAATATACATGAGAGGTGCAGCTCCAGCTTTCCATCTAATTTGCGAGTGAAGGTGTGGAGGCGTGGGTAAGATGAGCCGCGGGTCTGTAATGGGGGGCCGTCGTTCTAACAAGCTGTTTCTGAAGCAATCCCACCGGCTCCTCTTTACCTGTTACTCTCATTTGTGTTTTACATGCTTTACTCGCCCTCAAACACGTCAAGTTGCTGTCAGTCGTCGTCCAAATCGTTTGACATTCGCACATATCCTCATGCAGAAAGCCTGCGGTGTGTGTTTAGTGTAAATTGGGCGAGCGTGTCACGGTTTGGGGTTTTGTCGGTACTAAAGTAAACTCGTCTGCCGTCCTGTTCTGAGGGCTTCAGCTCTTTGTTTCAGGAGGATCTGAGACTTCTCACAGATTAAGATGATGATTAATCTCTACGTGAGATGACTTGAGTTGTTTGATGAGCTCCGATTCAAACGGTTCTCCATACAAAGGTGAGATTATGCTTTGCATAAACCGTTAAATCCAACGATACAAGCCTCTCTGCAGACGTCCATCTATCTATGGATAGACATTGAGATGGAAACATTTTATTATTGCAAAATAAAATCGCTAGGACACATTTCTCAATATTTAGGTCATTTTTTCAAAACCAAGTTCAACCAACTTTCAGCTTCACATCAGTTCATAAAATACTTCATTCGTGTCTCAAATCAAGCCATTCTTCCAGAACACTAGCTAGATTTCACTCAACAAACACACTTTATCACTCATTACACAACGACACACAAAACAGGAGCATTATACAATATTTTCTTCTGTCACATTTCTGTACACACAAGATTGACAATCACTATTATTTATGATTCACTGCAGTTTATGATCCATGATCCATGTTTAGAGCACAAAAAGACTAACACTTGAGTCGTTCAGCTACATCTAATTAGATTTTTTAGATTCAGAATATATTTCAATTTGATATTACTATAGAAATGTTGCAGATTTCTGTCTTTTTCAGTTTTGTACTATATTTGGTTTTGAACAGTTTTGAAAAGAGTCTATAAACGTGTAAATTGTCCTGTAGGTTCATCGAGTTCTGCTGGTGTTTGTGTTCGAGTGTGAAATGAATTGATGTCGTTTTCAAGATGTCGTCATTGGATGTATTCAGTGCCAAAGCTTCGGTTTCTCCCACACAGATGATGCTCTGAATTGAGAAACTGGTCCTAGTGATTGTAAAGAACTGTAATCTCTCAGGTATAACATGCAAATGAGAAGCGACCAGCAGAACGTCAGCGCTAACGCAGAGTAAGCCTCGGCCGGTTACGCATGAATGTCAAGTAGCAGAAAAGCCACCGGGCACAAGCTTAGATTTACATGAGGCTAAAAACAAACACATTGTTTCATGGCAACAGTGTTTCCCATGTCTCCAGTCCAGTGCACATGCATGTGGCTGGTGTTTGTTCGTCTGACTGGACAGGACAAACAGAAAGACACGCATATACAGACGCAATCACATTTATTTACACACAGACATAAAACACACATTTGTCAGCGGGAGGTTTGCTAGCATGAGAAAGTAAATGAAAGGGGAAGGGCATTTGTTGAATGGGTGGGCATGTTCACACACAACACCAGAGCTCAGAGATCTTCTGTTCCTCGACACGTCTGAACACTGGCAGATCTTCATCTTCACTGACAGTCCTACACTAACACACGACTACAGGATGGAGAACTTCCAACTCTCCAACTCAGCACTGATCAGATTCATAAAACTTTCATGGTCCCCAGAATATTTAGTTGTATCAAAAGAAAGAGCAAACGAACAAAAACATGTTATTCTGGCTTCAGGCATCGTATATAACGCTGGAAAAATGGTGTTTTGAAACCCTTCGTCCGGATGGGATTCAACGATGATCTAAACACAGATGGAGTAGATCGAGTCCATCAACACCTCAAAGCTTCACAGTCCTGAAGCTCATCCTGGGTCGACATTTCATTCAGTAACTTTAGGCCGTTTGATTAATATGCTGATTAATGATGGTGATCGTGTTACTTTACATGTGAGTCAGCAATGGTTATCACTGGTTTCTGCTTCTTCAGGGCTGCGTCTCACTCCACTTTCAGACACACACTCGTGGACTTCCCTAAGCTCGTCCGCCCCGCCGATATTTTGAAGTGTGTTCAACTTCTGCAAGTACACGAGGGAAGATTGTTTGGACAGACCCTCGCGAGAGAGCGAGTCTACTCGACATGTACACTTCAGGCAGATCCGTAGACCACAATGCAACACGGCTGTGACATCACAGCAGCAACTCCCGAAGCAGACGCAAGTGTTTAGTAGTGATGAGTCGTTCATGAACGAGCCGTTCATTGCGTTTGTCACGTGACAAATGAACGAAAGACTCGGAAGGTAAAGTAATTATTTATGTTCCCTGTAAATAATTTTTGACTGCATTATAATGATTTCTTAATTAAGAATATGATCAAGATTGCGTAGGTGGACGTGTTCGGGGAATTTGCCTGTTAAAAGTATAACATTTAAAGCCCCTTAAATGAACGAAATGAGTATTCATTTTGAAGAACGATATCGAACAAGAGAGTCAGTAAAATGATCCGAACTTCCCATCACTAGAGTGCGTTTCATTTGAACACACCTCAAGGTTTCCGCCAGTAGAGGCGCCAGTAGAACGCAAGCAATGATGTATGGGGAAGTTAGCGAGGACTAAACGTGGACTTAAACACATGTCGCGTCTCAGTTCGCCTACTCATACTACGCCCCAAAGGTATGTGCTCTTATTGTGAAGTAGATACTTTTGAGTGTGTAGCAAAAAGAAGACAGGCTTTGGGACATACTATCACGTCATACGCGTCTTTAACGGCTGCTCTCTATCGCATCCTGACACAGTAAACTGGCCTGTCAATCATCCTGACACAGTAAACTGGCCTGTCAATCATCCTGACACAGTAAACTGGCCTGTCAAACATCTTGATGCAAACGAAGAAATTCCAATAAGGTCCTCACACCATCAGTGCTCAGGCCGTAAATATATATATTTTTTTTATCAGATTAAACTTTGATTAGTCACTTAAACCTTTATCTAAACCTCTCACCGTTGGTCGCGTATATCCGCCTAGTTCCTCCTCCAAAACGCAGTGGATTGTGGGTAATATTAGCTGTTATAGTGAGAATGGATCCACACTTCGAAAATCCACCGGGAATAGTAGACGATCCTGGGAGTTCTGGCACACTCTCTTCAACACATACTCTGCTTTGGAACACACTTTAATCTCACGTGGATGGAGAGTGTGGACACTGAGACGCAGGGCTGGTTTACGCAGATCTTCTCCTGTGTTTAGATCAGGAGATTCTGTACTCTTTCAGTAGATGAGTAACAGCGCCCCCTACCGTATAACAGAGAAAACATGGATAGACAGAAAAACTTGTCAATGGCGGGGAAAGAGTGTTTGTGGAAGTGAATCTTCACTTAATTAACTTAAAGGTGATCGGTGGATGTTTAAATACACTGGCCATCTGCAGATGATTTCCCAAAAACCTGCAAACACACAGTTGCTATCGAAACATTGTGTGTGTTTGAGCGTCCTGACATCAGTGACTCGACCTTCACTTACTTATTACGTTTTTGATTAATTCGAACAATTCATAGAGTCGAATAAAAGCGTGATGCATCGCATGCCGTTCCTCCCGCACTCTTTCAGCAGCGGTTGAGATCTCTGCGACGACAATACTGCGTTCACCAGACCGTGAGCTTTCAAAGCCCACACCTTAACCCAACACACAAAAAACAACATCCTACATCTTTGCAAATGTCATCAGCCTGAGACTTCAGCTTCAACAAAGTGTGATGAATGTAGTGTTTTTGTAGTGGTGAAAGGCACATGTTGAGTCAGGCTGTGATGCGCTGTGGATCTGTCCGTCACGTGTTTCGTTTACTACTGAATTAATATGAAGGATATCTGACAGGTAATGAGGCATGGCTGCTTTCAGGACCAGATCTTGTCAACAGCTATTGTAAGTCACAACCATTTAAAACACGAGTCTCCTGCTAGTGATCATTGCTTAATTTCAAAAACTGTAAATGGCTACAAATACAAAACAGCATTTTTGACAAGTTGAACAAACAACACGGAAGAAACCCGTAGACCTTGAAAATATGTCGCATTTTTGTTCGTCTACCAAACATAAGCTCCAATTATCTCACAGACAGAGCAGTGAAAATAATGCAGTATATCTCCAGTTTACTTCTAATCATCATCACGAAACTTGCTAAAACATCTGGGTCGTTCTCAGAAAACTGACATTTATGGCTGAACATCAGAATAAAGGAGTTATTATACTATGGGTACAGGTGTGGGAACATGGTTTCTACAGCAGATTTAGTTCACTTTGTGGAAAATTGAAGAATTGGCTGAAAATCTGATTTAAAAAACAACAGCATTGAATAATAATTATGAATAACGCTATATAAATAAATTGGATGAAAACTCATGAATATGCATGCTTCTCTACTATACAGTAGGCCAAACACATACGTGAAAAGAACAGTGTGTCTAAATTCACAGCATTCATAAAACATTAAGTGAACTGAGATTCTGAAGTGCACATACTAAGGACACTTACACTATCCCACGAGGCCGCTGGTAGGTCACGTGACTATGACATCACGACAGATACTACACACACTCATACTATATAGAACATACTGTTTTTAAGTACTTACTTATTGCTCCTGATCAGACAGTTTGCCCAGTGTTTTCTGGCTTAAGGATATTTTTAGATACACCACATTTTTATCAGATTTGACCGGGCTATTTTTACGAGGCCATTTGTCCTCATGCAAGAACACAAAATTCAATCTTTGGCATGAAGGCCTGTATGCAAGTTTTTCTGTTTCTGATTAGTGATTAGATCTGGTTTGATGTAGGCCTGATCACTGTTCTCATTACAGTCATGTATAGCTGTCTAACACACGTCTCCATGCTATAAACCGACACAGAAACAGCGGAGCGAATGAAAAGTCTCTGTCCTCCGGTCCTCAAGCACGTCTGATTCGGGAAACCCTTGTTTTCCACTAAGGCATAAGTGAATGAGGCCGATGGTGTTTAAGATAGGCGGGAGGAATGATCTGTGGCAGCTTTATGGAGATGGTTTGTGTGGAGATAACAGTAGTGCTTCCATGAGGAGTACATAAGACTGGTACGATAAAGTGTGTTTGCATAACGCTTGTGAACCGTACATCAATTTTGCAAATGCACGCTTTGATATTTCATGCTTGCAGTTTCCCATATTACGGTTGCCAGGTCAATTATACATCTTTTATCCCGTTTAAACAATTCAGAATGCAGATTTTATGTTGAACTCATTCATCTTGACACTCCTGCTTCTATTTTTGCTACTTGAAAATAATTGCAACTGCGATTGGATCCTAGACCCGCCCACAGACACGCCCACAGACACGCCCCTCACTCACACGTGCACACATATCCTAATCCCAGGTGTGAACGGGACACCATTAATAATGAAACCATCGAGACCCTTCACTACCACATCTTTAGATGTAATGATATGATGGTCTTCTGATCGTACGGCTCGGTCAGCTGTTAGTTCTGATCTCCGTTTGCACTCAAATGTGTCTCTCCTTGCATGTGAAAGCCATCTTGCTTTCCTTGACAAACCTGTCATGGCTTGCAGAGCTGAGATGCTCAGAGTAAGTGGAGAAACCTCAAACAGAACCGAAGAACCACAGATATGAGTCACGTTCAGTTTACAGAAACGTTTCTCTCATTCACACACAAACCTGCTGAACCTGCATGAGCTGCTGTGTACTCAAGTTCAAGTATACTTAATGTAGTAACTATACTTATATCAATGTACAAGTAGTATATTTGTAGTGTACTATCTAAATTGACCCACTTTTTAGTGTATAAAATTATACTTTAAGCGTAAGTAGTAAACTTTGAGTACACAACTACACAAGTTTTTCATTTGTACTGCCACTATACTACAAGTGAACTCTACTGATATACTGATAGTTTAATAGTCAAATACTTATAGCTCATTTTTTAGTTTGTGAAAGTACACTTTGAAGTATACTCTCAGTAAACAACAAGTTTAGTAGTTTTATACAGAGTTTTCATACTTATAGTTTACTATTTATATATTATTTTTGCACTTTAAATATACTTCTATGTTCCTATTTAGGTATTAATTTTTATACTTAAAATATACCTTTAACTGTAGGCTAGTTTAACGTTTTGTGAAGTTTCCAGCCAGAGCCAGCACACTTGATTATTTCCAGAAAACTTTCATGGCCCCAGAAAAAGAAAGAACACAGTCTTTGCTTTTAATCAAAACCAAGAGAACCTAAAATATGTATTCTAGCTTCAGGAATTCTGTT
The DNA here is from genome assembly GCF_965113295.1 of Leuciscus leuciscus. Lineage (NCBI taxonomy): Eukaryota > Metazoa > Chordata > Actinopteri > Cypriniformes > Leuciscidae > Leuciscus > Leuciscus leuciscus. The sequence continues at coordinate 675,931 of NC_138740.1, forward strand.
TTATCAACACTTGAGTGTGGGTAAGCTGCACATTTTGAACAAAACGCTGTGAAAATTGCATTATTTTCCAAAGACCACAACATGTGCGTCAGCTTGCATCGCCTGTTTCTGCTTCTTCTTCTCCTGTGTTTCGATCCGCAGATTCTGTCCTCTTACAGAAGACGTGTAACAGCCACAGGTTTATTAGGCTGCTGTCACTTTAAGAACAAATATGCAGATTTAATATTCTTACAAGCATTCCATTGCCTTCCCAACTCTTTATGTTCAAATGTAAAGACAGAACTGACTGCGTTTGAGTCAAAACTCGCCCAAACGGGCAATTACATATTTTTGTGTGTATTTGTCCATTTAAGCGCTCGCCTGAAGCCTAAAGTATCCTGTTCTTGTCCATGTTCCTCTCCGTCCCGGATCGCGCTGTCTGGGGAACATATCTGCAGACTGATAGACTGATCTGAAGGCTGACAGCACTCCGCTTTAAAGGAAAAGCAATGTGTTTTCATAATCGTTAGAAGCCAACAGCTATCATCACTGTTATCACTCTGTTAACGCTATCATCACTGTTACATACTGGAGAAATATAAAATATTAAGCTTTGAAAGCTTTAGTAATTTATGTTTCCTTAAATTAATTTTCAAGTGTATTAATAATTTAGCACCTGAGCCTCTTAGTAAATTTATTGAAATACAGAACAGCCAAAGAGTTACTAGAAGTAGTACAAAACATAACTGTACAATACCATACTGTAGGACAAGCTTTGCACAGACTGCCTTTTCTGTTAAGAGCTGTAGGCTATGGAATGCATTACCATCTGATATTAAGGCCATATCTGACTTCAAAAAGTTCACTTCCAGGATTAAGCTGTGGCTAAAGACAAACCAAAACTGTATACATTTTTAATTGTTGTTATAATTGTATACATTTTTAATTGTTGTTATAATTGTGTATGATTATGTATGTATGTGTGTATATGTATATATGTATATATGTATGTGTGTATGTACATGTATAGTTTTGTATTACTTGTTGTTTTTTTATGTATGTATCTGTTTTATAATGTTCTTAGAAATGCCCAACCAGGGACAGGAGTTGAAAATTAGCACTAGCTATAAACTCTATATGCTGCGCATCAGTTGCAGGCTTTGTATTGTAACTATGTTTGCTTGTATGGTCCCTGTTAAATAAACTTTAAATAAATAAATAAACATCAAAAACGAAAGAAAATTTCTGTTAATCGCACAGCCCTGGCCATTAAATCATCTTTGAGAACAAGACGCAGAATAATACAACAGACCTTCCAGTTAGCAGTTCAGTGTGTGTGTTTGCTTAGATCATGAAAGGGTCCGAAAGAAGACTTTAAAACAGAACGTGAGATTTATTCCAGCACAATCTGAGACACACACACACACGCACACACGCACGCACGCACGCACGCACGCACGCACGCACGCACGCACGCACACACACACACACACACACACACACACACACACACACACACACACACACACACACACACACACACACATCAGAAGGGTTTAAGAAGAACATGAATACATGTGTGTAAAGACTAATAGAGCTGCAGGATTACTTTGACACTGCAACTGTTTCATTCTCTTAGGGTTAGAGCTGATTTTTACAGACTGGAATATAAGCATCACACACACACACACACACACACACACACACACACACACACACACACACACACACACACACACACACACACACTCACACACTCTTACTCAAACTATCCCGGTTCACCAGGAATCGTGTGCTTCTCAAGAGTGAAAGCTCAAAGCACTGGAGTATGGAGGACCAAACCTGCAGAAATGAAATATAGATATATATAATCATATCACCCAGCCCTAAAACCTGTTAAAGCATGAAGACATTATAAACACAACATTATAAGTTTCTGTAAAGCTGCTGTTTCTGTACACTGGACATGATGTGCGACGCGCTATGATGTGGCGCTTGGTTGAACTTCAAGATTGTCAAAAACATCAATAGATATTCTGGTTGTTTCAATATGTTGTAGAAACTTTTAAAGCTATCTGGATCCCTGTCGGCTGTTACCATCAGAATTTATTTAAGAACTCATTTGTTCTCTTATTTATTTATCTGTCTTGCTTTGTAAGGAAAACTGGTTAGCCTATCATTATCCAGACATCCCTCTTTGTAGAACAAAGGCTCATCATTATGGATGTTTTTTAATAAATGGCTACAGTTACACAGAATATAAGATGTTAAAAATATTTAATTGACGAGTTGTCAATATAATATATGACCTAGGGTATGATCTTACCCCAAAATTCAACAGATCTGACACTAAACGGTAACTGTTTTCTCCACGTTCGCTGCCTGGATTCTAGTTGTTTCTGTGAATCGCAGATCCATTAGCTTCTCTGTTCTGTAGCTTTCGGCAGTCTGTGAAAATATACCTCAGATTTCTTGTTGAATCTATTTGTAGAGTCGATCGCAAAGATCTTTCCCGTTTTAGATGAGTCTAAAGCTGCCACTCAGTGGGTGTGGCCAGAGTGACTCCGCCTCCTGTGACATCACACACACACACACACACCAGCCAATCAATTCCCCACTGACACAATCAAGCCCCGCCCACATTTGTTCTTATTCCAGAAGCGTTTCACTCGGATAGAGAAGAAAAGACCAGCGCAAGTTCAGTTTCACGATGACTTTAAAATATAACAAGTTAAACTGATCATTGTATTCCACATATAGAATATACTGCACATTTTCAGGCTACAGCTGTTTTCAATAATCGTAGTTTTATATTTTGCTTTGAATATTTCAGATGTGCCTGAAATGACATTTGTCCGTACAGTAATGGTCTGACCGGGTGTTTCAGTGCGTTCATAAAGACTTCCTATTTAAAACGTGCCATAAAACGGTCCTGATTGAATAATTAGAGGAATCGTCTAATCCCGGCTCTTTCCACAGAGCGTGACCTCTAATTGAACTGAGCCTGTTTTACACCTCCAGATTACACATAATGGATCTGCTACTTTGTCTAATTGACATTCAGGCATTAGTTAAATGACTGTTTGTGAAGGTAGACTGAGCACATTTTTCTCTCAGTAGGTGTTAAGCCTTTCCTCAGCTTCAGAGCTGGAGTGAACGCCGGCGCGCAGTTAGCATGTTATTACAGGGAAGAAACAAGCCTGAAGATGGATGACGGTGTAATCATTTAAGAGTCAACCATTGGAAAACACGTGGATCGATCACTAATCTGACTATTGGAGGAGATTTGCTCTTTTTAATGGCTGATAGAGGCTTTAGTTAGCGGAAGTTAGAGTAACTTCGTGAGTAAATCAGAGTAAATCACTCTTGTATGTTACGTGTTAACCGGTGTCGCTCACAACAAGGGTTTCTACGTTCTACATATAAACCCAAACACATACTAATCACACAAGTCTTTACATATATTATTCTGTGTCTGAACCTGATTTATGACACAACCATCCGAAACAAGCTTCTCTCATTCTTAGTACATATCTGATGAAAACAATTATGATCAGATGGCAACTTATGTTTTTGTACATTAACTCATCAAAATAATTGAACCCTCATGTTGTGTTTGTGTCATTTTGAGCCGGAGAGGATTTTCCCGAACCCGAATTCATGTTATTGCATTGGACTAAAATGTACTGACTTTACTCTCCTTACAAGTTCCCTAAATATGTTGATACTTTTTGTCATTTTTTGTTTTTTTCCCATAACATTGTCAAAAATGAGCAGCCTACAAAACTTGCTTATAAATCTCTGATTATGCTACATCATCACATCATCACTAAATATTGGATTACATTTTTTTTGTCAGCTTGTTTTCTTTCAATTAGGAACGGTTTTATATTTCTTTTTGGAACTTCTCGATCGTAGGCCTTATTTATCCTCGCTTACATACCTCAAGGTTTTGAGTGAACAAAGTTAATTATTTGTGGATAATTTGGTCAATTTTACATAAAATATGGAAGAAATGAATTGTTTATTACACTAGGGTGCTTGTTTAACCAGGACATTTATTTTGAAATGCTTTTATTAAGTCACCCTTATGATGTTCACAGTCAAAAATTACCGGCCTACCAAAAAATAGCTTATAAATATCTTCTTATGCTATTTTATAAACAAACATAGGATTCAATCTTTTTGTCAACTTGTTTTCTTTAATTTAGGACAGGTTTTGTATTTATTTTGGAAACTGATTGATCATAGGCCTATAAAACCATTTCAAAACTAATTTCCTGGTTAAAAATTAAAGCACACTAGTGGGATAAACACTGCAAATTCTTTTTGTGTATACATATTTTATGTAAAATTGACAAAATGATCCACAAATAATGTTTTTTCACTCAAAAACTGAGATACATAAGCTCATAAGGCCTACGATCGATCAGTTCCTAAATTAAACACAAACCGGCCCTAATTGAAAGAAAACAAGTTGACAAAAAGATTGAATCCAATATTTGGTGATGATGTAACATAACAGATTTATAAGTCAGATTAATTTATTTTTGTTGATTTGACTGAGCTTCAGTCTTTCTGAAATAGGGGCATTTTTACAGCATACTTGTTGCATTTGTTTCTTTATTATATTGAATGCATTTATTTTTCCTTCATCTAATCTTTCATGTACAAAAGAATAATTCTCTATATTAACATTTTTATTTGTTTGTTTAATTACAGAACATTTGTGTTTGAATGCAACTAATTTTAAGCACTAACAATTTGAGGTTTTCAGTGAGAAAAGGGAATAAATATCACAGAATAAAGTTATACATGCAGTACATAAACACACTGCGGTTGTGAAATATTAATGTTAATAGAGTTTACAGACACATTTGAACTCATGAAATTATTCTCTCCTCTACATTTAATACTGAATATTCAAATACAATAAAGTGTTGCATATGCTTGTGTAGATTTTCTATTTTACATTGTTATCTACTGGAAAGCCAATCTAATATGCGATAGACTCTCACTAAACTCTAAGTGTTTTCCTCCGTTTCTTTAACCCACACGTCTGGATCTCATTACACCACAAACGTCTGTGCCGGAAGAACAACACTGGCTTGTTGGACCCTGAAATCTCTGATATTAATTGTAATGACCATGCATGTGTGTGTACATGTACAAGTATTGCATAAAAACATGACCAGCTTCAACAAGTGAGCGGTGAGCTGAACCACTGAGTTACTCATGAGTGAGAGAACACAAGACAACACTTGAGTTATGAAATAAACTTAAGCAGCCTTAAACCCCAGTCATGTTCTCTTCATCACTCTTCATCATCCGATCACCTGACCATTATATCCAGTGGACATCAGCTCTTTCTCTGAACTCCATGAACTGCACCTCCGCAAATCTGCTGATGTTATGACTGAGCTATCAAAACTTTAGTGACTATTAATAAGAATAACACCAACAGTTATAGTAACAGATAACAGCTATAAGAAGAGATGTTACAAAGGTCAATAATCATAATCCATTAATGTGTTAGTAACACATTTATTATCTTTGTTCATGTTAGTTCAATCGAAATGTTCATTATTATGCATTTACTAATGTTAACAGATACAACTTTTGATTTTAATAATGCATTTGTAAATGTTGAAATTCTCATTAAATTGAGATTAGATGTTAACACATGTGTGTGTGACTGAAGCTAACTCTCTCCTCTCGTTCCTCTGGTTCTCCTCGGCAGTTTCTCAGGAGCTGATCGCCGTTCTGCGATTATAATAAGACTCATAATCCCCGTGTGGATCTGACCTCTGCTCCTCTGTGTAAGGCTGTGTGGTGGGAGTTATAAACGGGCCTGGATTAGCTGTGTTCGGGCCGAGGAAACACGGACACGGAGCTGGAAAACCAATCGCATCTGTCCCAAACACACTGGGCTTTCCAATGTTCAGAGTCGCTTAGGAAAATAGTGGTAGCATTTTATTTTACAGTCCGGCTCTGCATATACACACTATATACTTATTAACCGAACCTTAACATGTAAGACGTGATCAGATGACTTAACTTTAAACAATTGAGGAAACCCCTTGCCTTAAAATTATTAAGTAAATAAACGTAATGCTTAATTGAAAAATGTAAGTTGTGTAAACTTGACAATTCCACATTACTTAATTTTTTTTTATTAAGCATGACGTTTATTTACTATATAATTTTAAGGCAAGGGGTTTCCTCAGTTTTTTTAAGTTAAGTCAACTTATCACTTTTTACAGTAAGAACGCTGTAAGATACTGTAAAATAAAGGGCAACCAAACTATCTGTAGTATTCTCTTGTTATTGTGTGGTTGAGCTGAATGATGTCTGATCTGAAATGTGATGCACACACACTGATTCCTTATGCCCTTCATTTATTCATGATCAGGCCCTTTATGAATATGAACTGGAAGCAGCTGTCGCCCCCTGTTGGCCATCAGATTCACTGCATCAGAACTGCAGAAACCAGATGCTAGAGTAAAGCGCTGATGCTATTAAAGCAGAAGTTTGCCTCCTAACATACATATAAAACAGAATATTTCCAAAACTATAATAGCAGAAGCATGATGCTCAGAGAAGTTTGAGGCCGTCTCTCTCTCTCTGAGGTAAACATGCAGATGTGAGGCTCAGATGTTGATTTACAGGCCCCGGGGTCGAGGTCGATGCATTAGGGCCCAAACACACCATCGCTGTAGAGGAGACGCGTCGGCCCTCGTAACACACACACTCCATCTCAGCGCTGACCTCTGGCTCCCACGACACACACCATTCATATTCGACATATTCAGGTCAAATATATCTACACTCGTACGCACATTCAGCTGGATATTTTCTAGGGGTGATCATAATGAGTCTCATTAAAAGGAAAAACACATTAAATATAGCATTGTGACAGGCTTTTATTATTACACTCGCAGAGAAACGGTTCAGTGGTTCTTGACTCGACTTTAAATAACTCTTTATGCATAAAAGGTTCTTGAAATGGCTGAAATTTACTTTCATGTTTCGTTTATTTCATAGAGATAAAGAATGTTTACGAGCTGCTTAAGTTATAAAATTTATTTAAAATGCAAATTAATTAAAACTAAACACTAACCCTTAAGGTTCCATTTTGAACCTTTTCTTCTAAGAATGCACTTTTATTAAAATTGTTAACAACACGGCCTCACTGATTGTTCATTTGAAATCATATTTAATATTTGTGTGTCAAACCGCAGTGCATAAACAGATGTGCCAGAAACATCACGATTGTGTCCAGATCAACGAGTCTCTGAAACTGTATATTTACTTCATTATTGTACTGTAATTAAGTACATTTCTCAAGTATCTGTAGTTTCTCAAGTATCAAGTAACTTTATCAGAGTATTTTTATTTTGGGAAGCTTTTACTTTTACTTCACTACATTCCAAAGCATAAAGTTGTACTTTTTACTCCATTACATTTCATAAAATGCGACGTTCCTCGTTATTTTAGAACGGAAGAAATCGTCACGTGCTCCGAGAACGAGCCGATCTTTTCGATCAACCGGAAATCGGACCGATCGGATTCTCTGTTCTGATCCCAATGATCCGGCCAGATCGAGTCTCCAGGTCACGATTCACTGGATTCACAAGTAAAAGACTCACAATGAGGGAACGGAAGATTCTCAGAGCGACTGATGGAGAAGTAAGTTACTAATGCCGAATTTTAGGATTTATTATTGGAAATGAAAATCACATTTAGGTCAGTTGTTTGTGAACTAAATCTGCTTTAAAAGTGCGAGCTGTTTAAGCCAATTGATATGTTCGAATTAGGACTGTGAACGAGGTCGAAAACTAAACAACGTTACAATAACGCATATTAATGCAGATTCAAATCATGTAAAACTAGCATTCTTATCTTATCTTATCACATTTCACCCCATGTTATAGCTATTTGTCAACACATTTACAAATATTTAGTTTTTTCAAATTTTTATACAATATATATTTTGTTATTGAATTATCAGTATTATCAGTAGTAGTTATCAAGTTATGGTAATAAAATAAACGTTTTCTTGCTTGCAGATCAATACATTTGAAGTGTCTGCATAATCTTCCTTATAGTGCTGGCTATTTGACGAATTCATAATGATGTATTGTAATCTGTTTAAGCTCTGTGTGTCTACATTATAACCGGTGGGATGGAGTATGTAGAATTATACATACATAAACATTCATCGATCAGTACTTTTTACTTTTAATACTTTAGTACATTAAAAATCAAGTACTTTTATACTTTTACTTCCAGTAAAATTGAAAAGGAATACTTAATAATTTTACTCAATTCTACTCCTGTAGCCTATAGAAAAAGTAGCCTAGCGTTGCCATAATGTTTGTAGAACAATACAATGGAATGTTCTCTTAATATTTGCATAACCAAGAAAAATGTTTTTAAAAACTGGACGTTTTGAACATCCAGAAATAACATTTTCACAACTTAATGGGAACATTACCAAAACATTCTCACAACACGAGAATTCAAGGTGTACGGAAACATATTATACTCTTCACTCAGTGTTACAGCAGTCATTCAGTTAAAACTTTCCTTATATAAAAGTTTTCAAAACCATGTGTTTTATTCTTTATAGAAGACACTCTTCTTTTTGTCATTGACCCTTTAATCAGCATTTGTTAAATATAAATCAGCATTTGTTTGTTAAAAGCTGAATGTGGAGTTAAGAAGCTTTTAGTGAGCGTAACGACGTGCGGCTCGACGCTGTTTATACGAGCTTCACGACTCTGGACATCGTCTGACGTCCCAGAAACATCTACAGATGAGGTGCACATCAAAGACCCCACACTTCACACACACACACACACACACAGAGAGAGAGAGAGAGAGAGAGAGACCACACATGTGTGTGACACTTCAGCTTTTATACGATAGATCTCTTCTTTTGTATCTGTATAGTGAGGTGGAGGTCATTGTTCCACTTGCATTAATACCTTTTAAATTTCTGAAAACCCTCCTATAATAAATGTTCAGGAAGTGTCCCACTTTCCACATGTTCACGGGACAGGATCATCAATACCCACGGATGGAAACAGAGCTGTACTGTTATTAGGTGATCAGGCACTGAACATCTGTGGAGAAAACCTCTCCGTTTAAACTCTGCTTTTCCTCATTTGCTTCCGTAACCTTTTCTGATTTACACTCACATTTATTTATATTCGTTATATTTGATTAATATTCCCTGGAACCTCGAGGCAAACAGGCTGTCATTTTTTCCAGCTCACTTTATCTTCCAGAAAGCCTCATTTATGACATTTAAAAGCTCCTTACAGGGTTTATGGCTTTAATCAGTGATTGGCTTGTAGAGCTAAAGGCGTATAATTGCTTTAGTAATTACTATTCATTTTACATTTTTGCATTTCCTTTTCCTGTTTGAAGTTTATGTGCATTGTGATGGAGTTTCTTTTTTTTAATTTCTTTTTTTACATTTTGTTTGTAAAATCACAACAGGAATTCATGCAAATGCCCGTCTTGATTGAGTTTAAGTGCCCAGCGAACAGGGAACATTGAGTCAACGTCTTCAGGAACAAACGTTCTAACATTAACAGAACGTTCATTCAAAATTATCTGGTCTTTAATAATGTCCTCAAAATATCGGCACAAAAACATTATTTATACATTGTTTATGGAACGTTCAGAATGGTAAACATTCTATGGTTTTCAAGAGTGACATTCCCATAATGTTTGAAGAGTTATAAAATTAAATGTTCCCTTAATGTTCACCAAGAAAAAACTAGGGATATACATTTATTGGCTTTATTATATCAGCATATCGGCCAAATATATCGGTATCTGCCGATATTTGATCATTTTTAATGTTATCATTATCGGCCAGAAAAGAAAATTTGGCTGATATATTAAAGCCAATAAATAATGTATTATAATATATCAGCCAAATTTTTCTTTTCGGGCCGATAACGATAACTTTAAAAATGATCAAATATCGTCAGATACCGATATATTTGGCTGATATGCTGATATAATAAAGCCAATAAATAATGTATAATTTCCTCCAGCTGAAACTCTTCAGAAGCGACTGTTCAACATGATGGTTTTTAATGGCTTGAAATATGATTGAAATCACTTAAAAAAAGGAAAATACAGTTCAGTGCAACAAATCTGTCATATAGCCCACATAAAATTATAATGAGAACATAATAACTGAGTTTGGGACGTGGCTTTTAATGGTGAGACTTTAGTTTTTGTAATCAGGCTCTCAAAAATTATATACTAATTTGGATTTAGATTTTTCAGCCAATATATCAGTTATCGGTCAAAATGTTCATATCGGTGCATCCCTGGGAAAAAACATTTTTAAATACATTTAAAAAACTGGACATTTTGAATGTCAGAGAAAATTCAGAAATAACATTTTCATAACTTGCTTAAAGGGGTGGTTGATTATGATTTGACTTTTCTAACTTTAGTTAGTGTGTAATGTTGCTGTTTGATCATAAACAACATCTGCAAAGTTACAACGCTCAAAGTTCAAAGCAAAGGGAGATATTTGCTTTTACAGAAATCACTTTTTAAGGACTACAACAAACGGCTGGTAGAGACTACACCACATTCCTCCCGGGTTAGTGACATCACCAACCCTAGAATTTACATAAACCCCGCCCCCTGAACACGGTTTATAGATTATCATGACAGAATATGCTAATCAATGACTAGAAGATAACTACACATCAGCTTCATAAACTCATCAACTAACCATTCAGAAATGTCCTGTTGCTTCTACATGTTGTCTCTTCTTCTAGAGTCTCTCCATCATTGTCTGACTCCGGTTTGAACAAAAACATTGACATTTCCAGTGCATGTGTGTGTGAGGTAAAAGGACACAAACTGTTGAAGCTCCGCCCCCTGTGCCGGGAGCAGCAGCTCATTTGCATTTAAATGGACAGACACAAAAACTGTGTTTTTGCTCACCCTCAAAAAGTGACAATTTTAACATGCTATATACAAATCTGTGGGGTATTTTGAGCTAAAACTTCACATACACACTCTGGACATCAGAGACTTATTGTACATCTTGTGAAAGGGGCATTACACCACCCCTTTAATATGAATAGCAAAACACTCTCAGAACATATTTCTGTTAGCTGGTTATGATCCTAAAAAGCAGACATGATATGTGCGAGGACTTTGACATTGAGAATATTGTTTATGATGTGATTTTAACAATGTTCCAAAAATAATCAATGCAAAACTGACACTGTATTTAAAATCTAATGTTTGATCCTGCTATAGATTATATAATACTCCCCTAAAGGAGAACATTATCACCGACAGTCATTATCACCGTCTGGTTCGGCTCTGCTACCAAAACCGACCTCCGTAGACTACAGCGGATAGTTCGGACTGCTGAGCGAATCACTGGCACTACCCTTCCCACACTCAAAGTACTGCACTCATCCAGAGTGAGTAAAAGGGCTCGCAAAATCACTCTGGACCCGTCACACCCAGCACACTTTCTGTTTGAACTGTTACCGTCTGGTCGACGCTACAGAGCACCGAGCACAAAAACAACCAGACACAGGAAAAGTTTCTTTCCCCAGGCCATCTACCTCATGAACACTTAAATGTTCCCCTACTGTGGAACAAACATGTGCAATACTTCCCTCAGACATTTCATTATAGCACCTTATAACTTTATATATATTTATCATTTATAATCTTTCTTTTTTTTTCTTTTTTCTTTATTTTTCTTTATACCTGTTACTTGTCACTTGTCTTGTCACTTTGTATTGTATGTGTACTGGAAGCTACTGTCACCAAGACAAATTCCTCGTATGCGCAAGCATACTTGGCAATAAAGCTCTTTCTGATTCTGATTCTGATTATTCTGTGTGGAAGATATTGCTATTAAAAAAAAGCTTTATAATTTGATCAGTCAGTATAAGTTGCACTGATGTTTTCCACTGCGCGAGACGGGTCGGTCATGTCTTCAGTGAGCTAGCATGGCTTCGGCCCGGTCACATGACCTCCAGCACACATTATGAAAAGCTTTAGTTATCGGTGAATATGAAGGCCTCAAACACGTGTTCCTAATAGAAGCTTCCGGACCCAGACTCATGAATGGTGTTGTGCATCTTGTGATTGCAGAGGTGGAGAATGAAACAGATCTTTTACAGACGATCATTGAGAGGAATCAACCTTAACTAGCGAACTCAAGACGCTACAATTCAGAGCAGCTGGACTCTCTAATCCATTAACTACTGCGGATTACTGCAGGACATATCGAGTGAAATCGAGCATTAATCATACAGATCGTTTTCAGCTAGACTCGCTGGTCCGTGATTGCGGCGTGATTCGATCGACTCGCGACCCTTTGTTTAATGCTCTTGATTAGCGAGCGCACATTTGTGTCTGATCATTGTTATTATAGTTAAGCCAATGAGACTGTGTGCAGTTTTACAGGCTTTACCGCGTCTGCTCTCCATTACCCATTCAATAAAGGTACAGAACTAACAGTAATAGCAGGACCACCTGAAAATGTACAGCTTAAAAAAACCAGTTTGCTTTAACATTGTATCGATCACTTCTGGATGAGACTGAAGACAGACGTGCCTGAGATTATTGTTCACTTGTGTTGCAGAGTTTACTGATCGACAGCAATCCATACTGACCGTGTCCTAACAAGACTGATGAGATAAGATTCCAGCAGCAAGCAACTGTCCACACCAATCAATCACAAACCACAGCCAATCAGAAGAGCGTGTGGGCGGAGTCTCTCTGTAAATTCACTGCACTCACAACCAAATCAATCACAAACCACAGCCAATCAGAAGAGCGTGTGGGCGGAGTCTCTCTGTAAGTTCACTGCACTCACAACCAAATCAATCAGAAATCACAACCAATCAGAAGAGCATGTGGGCGGAGTCTCTCTGTAAGTTCACTGCACTCACAACCAAATCAATCAGAAATCACAGCCAATCAGAAGAGCGTGTGGGCGGAGTCTCTCTGTAAGTTCACTGCACTCACAACCAAATCAATCAGAAATCACAACCAATCAGAAGAGCATGTGGGCGGAGTCTGTCTGTAAGTTCACTGCACTCACAACCAAATCAATCAGAAATCACAACCAATCAGAAGAACATGTGGGCGGAGTCTGTCTGTAAGTTCACTGCACTCACAACTAAATCAATCAGAAATCACAACCAATCAGAGGAGAGTGTGGGCGGAGTCTCTCTGTGCAAGTTCACTGCACTCACAACTAAATCAATAAGAAATCACAGCCAATCAGAAGAGCGTGTGGGCGGAGTCTGTCTGTAAGTTCACTGCACTCACAACTAAATCAATCAGAAATCACAACCAATCAGAGGAGAGTGTGGGCGGAGTCTCTCTGCAAGTTCACTGCACTCACAACTAAATCAATCAGAAATCACAGCCAATCAGAAGAGAGTGTGGGCGGATTCTCTCTGTAAGTTCACTGCACTCACAACTAAATCAATAAGAAATCACAGCCAATCAGAAGAGCGTGTGGGCGGAGTCTGTCTGTAAGTTCACTGCACTCACAACTAAATCAATCAGAAATCACAACCAATCAGAGGAGAGTGTGGGCGGAGTCTCTCTGCAAGTTCACTGCACTCACAACTAAATCAATCAGAAATCACAGCCAATCAGAAGAGAGTGTGGGTGGATTCTCTCTGTAAGTTCACTGCACTCACAACTAAATTCAGCAGATTCTCTCTGTAAGCGCACTGCCAAATGGATAAAAACATAATCAATGATGAAATTGTTTCATTTTCATAACTTAGTGGGAATGTTAGCAAAATGTTTTTACTAAATCAATCAGAAATCACAGCCAATCAGAAGAGAGTGTGGGTGGAGTCTCTCTGTAAATTCACTGCACTCACAACTAAATCAATCAGAAATCACAGCCAATCAGAAGAGAGTGTGGGTGGAGTCTCTCTGTAAATTCACGGCCAAATGGATAAAAACATAATCAATGATGAAATTGTTTCATTTTCATAACTTAGTGGGAATGTTAGCAAAATGTTTTTACTAAATCAATCAGAAATCACAGCCAATCAGAAGAGAGTGTGGGCGGAGTCTCTGTAAGTTAACTGCACTCCACAACTAAATCAATCAAATATCACAGCCAATCAGAAGAGTGTGTGGGCGGAGTCTCTCTGCAAGCGCACTGCCAAATGGATAAAAACATAATCAATGATGAAATTGTTTCATTTTCATAACTTAATGGGAACGTTAGCAAAATGTTTTTAGATCAAATACGTTTTGACATTTTCTTTGTCTGTAACACTATATTGGATTCTATAATTCTAATAAACATTGCATTTATTTGTCTACTTAATACAGTTAGATGTGCAACAGTATTTAAACGGACAAACAACATTGAAAACAAATAGTATTTGACTATAAATGAACAAATGCCCTTCTAAATCGGCCGAGATCAGTTTATCTGGTCACATGTTTTAATTCAGCATATTTTCACAAGATCGGTTCGTGATTTCCAGAAAGAACGGCCCACTCCAGACTATCAACTTTGACTGCAATCTTTAGTTGTGTTGATCTGAATCCTTTCTTATCCTCTAGTCTCCGTACCGAAGCTCGCTGGAGATTTATGCTGGAGAGAAGGGAGTATATGCTGAACTCAAGTATATGTGTTTGACCCCTTTCCCTCCTCCATCTGAGTGTTTCTCTCACACGCTGAACCGCAGTTTCAGTCTAATGCTGTTAGTGTGACTGTGGAGTGTTTACCTTGTGCATTTAGATGGACTGAATTGTAATTTAAATGCATCATTGACTGAAAAACAAATATTGCCAGCATTTCAGTAGTAGAGTCATAAAGCAGGACATGGGTGAATTACAGCAAACAGTCAAGGCCACGTCAGAAAGATATTTCATTAGAAAAGAAAGACTATTGCTGAGAGCTGAGGCTGAAAGAAGCCGAACTGCCTTTATTATGGAGTCCTAATGGCAGCGGGTGATGAATTCCATAATAATAAAATAAATAAATAAAGCACTACATGAATTCAACACAACCAAGGTACCTTTCATCTCACAATTCTGACTTATTTCTCTCTCGCAATTGTGAGTTTATATCTCAGAATTCTTATAGTCACTTCCAGTGGACATATGATGTTTTAATATCTTGTCATATAATATCTACATAACATTTCTCTTTTAAAAATGCATTGATTGCGAATGTTTTAGAGTTGAATGTTAATGTTAAGGTTGATGTTATATGTTTTATTCCCTTGATGCTACTACCTAAAACAGAACGTTTTCAATGTGATTGTTAAAGAGGGAAATGACTGATCAGAAGAGACTCATTCTGAAAGGCTCGGTTTGCTGTTAATTACATGGAAAGACAGAGAAGAACGCCTGTAACTGTGTAGCCCAAAACATTTCAATAGTCCAAATCATAATTTCTTTCATAAAACTGCTCCAGTCTGAAATCTGCTCTGCTCTGAATTACCAAGCAAAAGCCACACAAAACCAGGAGCCAGAGAGAAACACCGGTTGATTATTATATTAAACACAATGTAATCCCCCTTTGTCTCAAGCTTTGAAATGGCATTAGCCAGATTAGCTTTGACTGATGAAATGCACAGGACACATCATTACAGACTCGCTCGCTCAATATGAGAAAACATCTTTTAATCGCCCGGAAAGAAAACATATATGCAAAACCATTATATAGAAGAATCAGACAACTGACATGCACAGAAATACATATATGCACACACTATAATGCCAGGTTCATTAGACAACTAGATTAGGAAACAAGACGAGAAATGCAGAGAATAAATTCATTTCTGATAACAAATAAAGACTGTGAAGTTCCTCTAAAAGATACAATTATATGCTTTTTTTAAGTTGCATTTTTCCTCCAACAAACCGACAGCTTTAGGAGATTCTCTAATCTGCAAAACCAATGGGACTTGAACTCCACCGCTCGGTCCTAACAATACAAACTTCATCACTAGTCTCAGGACTGATCAATGAAAATCAACTATCTATTCTTCTGTGTAGCAAGAGTGACTCCTACATGAAAAAAAGCAAAACCATAAGCCAGCTATAGTTCATGAGAAGGAGTTATCTGAAACATGTGATCTTAAACTGGACGGATCTCCACTAGACTCTGGACAAGACACTGTCAGAACATGGAAATGCCCTCCATTGCTGTTTCTTCTACACAAGACGAATGACGTTTAAGGTGGTCACATCTGCATTACGCCATCGCAGAGTTTGGAGAAGCTGCATCAGGGATCAGACGCCATTGTGACAGTAATCCGTGGAAGCCGAAGACAACCTGAGAACTGCAGCGTGGTCTCGGGTTTCAGATTGATTCTGCTGGATATCGCTGGGATTATAGGCGGTAGCCGCTCAGTCTAGACAACGTTTCAGTAGTGTTAGACACAGACAATGATTAGACAGGCTCACTGACTGAGAAAGATGTTTGAAGGCTGGAAAAGTGTGCATTACTGTTGTTTCATTTCTCCTTATTTTCCTGTACGGTGAAAGGGAAGTACTTTTTAAAGGAACTAGTTCATGTTTAGAGTTTATATGAGCCATTATAAATAGGCATTAATCACCATAGACTTTCAGACTATATACATTGCGCAGCTGCTTTTGACTCCATCCCTCAGATGACGATCTACAAGCTCATATTCTCCTAAGCTTTTAATTTCCCTCCATTGTTGCTGTGCGCTCTGAACACCCATGGCTCTGTTTCTGCATACCTCGTTCAAGATGAAGGCAGATTCCCAGTGCTTTAGCAATAGCTGAAGATCAGATATGATGGACCTGTAAATCTTACATTTAAACAACAGAAAAACCTGTTCAGCAATAGCCTCAAAATACATTAAAGAGGACCTGTAATAATTATCTCCATCTTCATCTGTGTTTAGTGTGTGATGTTGATCATGTTTGATCTTGAAGAAGCTCCAGTTCTTCTCTATATCAGAGTCAGTGTTCCTGAACTCCTGAAACGCCTCCACTGTAGTCTTGAGTTTCTTCCGGGAGTGAACATGTCACAATATTCCTCATTATAATAATTAATATGTAGAATAAAGGGGCGGGGCCTGGTTGAGTTAGTTAGTAGTGTGCTGACCAATCGCTCGACCGATCACAACTCACTGCTCCAGCCGACCAATCAGAGCACAGTGTGCTCTTCAGAAGGAGGGGCTTCATAGAGACAGGAACTAAACAGAGTGTTACTGACAGACTGGGAAGAGAGGAGCCGCAACAATGGAGAATATGAGGAGAATAATCAACATTCAAGCAGGAAAACCTGTTCTAGAAGAGACCAAAAACAACAACAAGACTAGAAGAGCAAAAGGGCATAATTTGGCTTCTTTCAGGCCTGGGTATACTTTGTTTTCCACTTTCTGTTCAAAGCCTTGCAAAGTATACTCCATTGGATTAATGTGTTTAATGGATGCAAACTAGCTAGTGGAATCTTTCTATTTATCTGATCGAGCACAAGTGTGCACCGGCTGCAGACTGTGCTGATGACGACAGGTACATCATGTGCAAGTCTTTGGTCTTCTTGAAGTTGGGGGACACATTTGCTCATTTCCAACTCACTTGTCTTTCTTTCTTTGCAGTAACACATCCTTTGAATATTATGCCATTACTGTTATTCATTTGGTTAAAATTCCCATGCTTTTGTCCTCCAGGTCGACTGGGCTAGACATGCTGTTTTCTTTTTTCCCTGGAGGATGGCACTCCGCTGGGAGTCCTTAGACTCGGGTAAACCCACTGTTCAAACGTCCAAGCCTCGATTCTAGAGCAGTTTATAAAACTACAGACTAAACTCTTCTTTGAGATGTACAGTAGTTCAGTGGCTCCAGTCTTTCCTCATATAAGTTTCGGATAGATGAGGGCTCAGCTAAACACTGGGGTGCCTCAAGGTTCAGTGCTGGGTCCTCTTCTATTCTCCATTTACACTATCATTAAGGCATCATATGGCTTCTCATACTATACTACTATGCAGATGACACTCAGCTCTGCTGTTTCAGCCTGATGGTCCCACTGTCTCAGCTCTTATCTCTGCCTTTCAGACATCTTGGCCATCTTTAGCTCAATCATTCGTAGACAGACTTTTTGTAAACCAACTCATCAGTCGAACAGAACATGACTGTAAACTTGAGTTCAGAACAGAACAGAAACCAGGACAGCGTTGTGTTGGTGGCCAGTTGTTTTTCATCAACAGCCGGTTTTCAGGTTGAAAATATCTCCTCTTCCAAGCTTTTCAAACAGTTGTGTTCTTCTTTTGCCTTGCACACTAAATTAAATCATCAAATAATGTGACTAAATTAAGTGTTCTACTAATTATATCAGTTCTAATTATGGGTTGAGAATGTCACTATTTCCTGAGACAGACTTCTTTTGTTTAGATCCCACAACGCTTGCTTTAGGTGTTTTTATTTAAACTCCAGCCCCGAAAAACTGTTCAGCATAAACGCATGCTGCCACTTGTTATGTTGAGTTTATTCTCAGCGTTATAAGCAATCTTTCCTCCCTGACGTCACTGCGTCATTCTATACACCATAAGATGATCTTCATTATCTTATTCCAGCGGTGTGGCCAATGATGAGCCTGATTTCCGACACCAGTT
Source organism: Leuciscus leuciscus (assembly GCF_965113295.1). NCBI lineage: Eukaryota > Metazoa > Chordata > Actinopteri > Cypriniformes > Leuciscidae > Leuciscus > Leuciscus leuciscus. Next base: position 694,559 of record NC_138740.1, read on the forward strand.
CCAGCCCGGAGGAAGCAAAAGAAAGCATTCCTGCGAAACGCATGAGCTCAGAGGAGTCTGCTGCAAACACACACACACACACACACACACACACAACACACACACACACACACACAACACACACACACACGCACACACGCACACACACACACACACACACACACACACACACACACACACACACACACACACACACACACACACACACACACACACACACACACACACACACACACACACACACACACACACACACACACACACACACACACACACACACACACTCTCTCTCACACACACACACACACACACGGGTGGAGTCACACTAATGGATGAGCGCCTTGTTAGAGACAGAGCTTTTGACGTAGCAAATCCTGAAAGGTCCCCAGGCAAATGTACATACAGCCCTTTTGTTTGTCTAGCTGTGTGTGTGTGTGTGTGTGTGGGTGTGTGTGTGTGTGTGTGTGTGTGTGTGTGTGTGTGTGTGTGTGTGTGTGTGTGTGTGTGTATGTGTGTGTCTGTGTGGGTGTGGGTGTGGGTGTGGGTGTGTGTGGGTGTGGGTGTGTGTGTGTGTGTGTGTGTGTGTGTGTGGGTGTGTGTGTGTGTGTGTGTGTGTGTGTATGTGTGTGTCTGTGTGGGTGTGGGTGTGTCTGCTTGTATGTTTGACAGGACTGACGGGATAATGATAAGGGGGTCTGGTCCCATGAGTGTGTGTGAGGTTGATCTCGAGGTGTTGGGCCTCTTAATGAAGGACACCGACAGTCACACAATTACATTCGACACAATGCTGTGGACTCTCCGGATTAGCCGAGGTCATCCTGATCCCGCAAATCCCTCGGCAGACGGGCGGCATCATGTGTGGCAAAGGAAAAGTGTCAAAGCTGGAAACCACAGAGAAGCAGATCTCATTATGACAGCTCATAAGAGTGATGGAATCTACTTTCACAGAATCTAGCTTTCAATCACCTGGTTTCTTTTCATCCTAAAAATAGTCCGCATGACTTAAACGCCCTTGGCTTTGTGTGAGGAACAGGCCTAAATGAGATGTTTTCCGTGGCAAATCTTCCCTCTGCTGCGGTTCTCAAATGTAAATCTGCGTGTTGAGACTTGCCGTGTGAAGATGCATCGCTTCCCCTGTTCTCTGCACAGTCAGTCGTGCTGTTTAACCATTTGCAGATAACCAGGGAAAGCTGACGGGCCTGGCTTTATCAGTGGATGTGACCTTTTGATCTGGCCTAGAGATTAACCCTGGCCTGACAGACAGGCTCACCTCCAGACCCTCACAGCCCAATAAAAGCCCAGGACCAGCCATTGACTGCTCAAGATCCTGCGGCAGGGTAAAGGTCCACCGCGTTCTGTCCGGATGAAGCGCCACAGGCGTGAAATATCACCATCACGCCACCATTCTGCAGGCGGAAATCTGTGTAATTGCGAGCCTGTGTTTTATGACTTGCTTTTGATGCAAAATTCAGTTATAGTTGCATTCAGTGTGGGGGAAATATACTAGTGTTTAACACGACACATGAGCAAAATGGTATGATTTCTGTGATCTCAGCACAAAGGTTTGTAGAGAAATAAGCCTTACAACAAAAACCAAAAACATAGCATGACAATTAATGGGGTCCAAAGACATAAGGAAGAACATGACCACAACTGTGAAAATGTAAGAAAATGTCAAGCTCCTGTTAAATCAAAATGGACAATTCTCTTTTTTTTTGGAATATTGCAGTGTTGATTGTAAATGATTTATCGGTGCACATCATTACTACTTTAATAATCTTGAATCAGAATCAGTTCCTCTTGCAGCATCTCTTCTCGTCTCTGATGACGAGGGCGGGGCTATAACCTGTCACTCACATGAGATCAGCCAATAGAAAACAACAACCATCCAATCAATTCCCCACAGACACAATCAGGCCCCGCCCACATTTGTTCTTGCTCCAGAAGCGTTTCACTTGGAAATGCGGCACAATAGGGAAGAGAAGACCATTGCTAGCCCTTGTGAAAATTAACCATGGTTTTACTACGATTAAAACAAAAACAACATGGTTATTGTAGTTATTCCATGGTAACCACAAATTAACCATGGTTTTGCTTCAAAAAGCAGTTTAACCATGTTTTTCTTATTTTGTGGTTATAGAAATGGCAGTCCATATGCCAAAAATCATGGTTTTACTGCAATAAAACCATGGTTCATTTTCGTAAGGGAGTGGCCGCTAGTATGGAAAACTTAAGAAATGTGGTGGTGTGTATCATCAATGTGTCCATGTGTACCAAGTTTTGTGATGTTTGGACGCTGCACTCACAACATACAGGCCAAAAAGCTTTATATGCAGAAAATATATATATATTGGCTCATATCAACCAATTAAACCACAACTCTTCTGATAACTTCTCTACGCATGCTACACAAACATGGTTTCCAGCACATGCAAAATGGAAGATTAATTATATGCAGTTGAAATAAGACAAATTGTGTTACCTCTAGATTCAGGCATATACTCAGGTCCGATCGTAGCCTGAAATTTAAGCAAAAGCGGCCAATTATTGCAATTTGGACATAGGTCCAGCACAGCCCTATATGGCTTCATATATACTGGAGGAGGGTCAGGATCAGAGCGGAGTGTTTGTATAGAGACCATGTGTGTATGGGATCCCACAGGAGCCAAAAGCCCAAGCTCCCACCGGCTTAGTGAGAGAACCACAGGATCAAATCTGCTGGACACATTTGGACTCGGCGTAGAGAGTGAAGGTGTGAGGAGAGATGTGTGTCTCCTGGGCTTCAGCTGAACAGAACAAGCCCTAATAGGGATCTGCGTTATTATTCAACCCCAGGAACCAGACAATCGGGGTCACCAGGATAAGCATATATTGGTTTATCAGTAAGGTTCTGTTCTACAACTGGTATTTTATAAACTGGGAACTTATAAACATGCACATTTTCCCCCAAAAATTCTCGAGTGGCCAAAGTTTTGCCGAAAGGAGATCTAGAGTTATTAGGCATCCTACCTCACGTTCATGAGTACGGCCTCAGATTTAAACCTTATACAAGTGAATATAGACAGAAGAGCGTTCATAACACTTGAGGATTTCTCCTGTTTGTATTCGATTACTCACTAAGTCACATCTGAGCAGCTCTAAGTATATGTCGACATTCTTCATGAGTACGAGCGATCAACGACCAGATTCACCACTGAGGCCGTGTGCATCCACTCCAAATGACAGATATATTACGCTCCTTTCATGTGCACTCGCATGATCTTTCAGGACTGGATATTTTCCCTCCCTGATCCCGCAGTTGTTTGTTTTAATTTCACGTAGCCCTCTTCCCCCGCCGGGCTTACTTTGTACATGCGAGGAATAAAGCATCATCTGCCGGAGCTCTGGGAAAGAGCAGTGCCTACAGATGCTTTGAGTTTACTGAGATTTCCCAGCGAGGAGTAGAGAGGAGAGAGCTGCCCGTATTTCCTGAGGATTAGTCCTCAGATGATGCCCTTCGAGGAGGTCTGCGGATCCGCTGGGAAACTGACCCGGCACTGGCTGCCAATGACCCCGGGATAAGAGCTCGCCGGAGAGCCAGAGCACTGCTGGACACCACCACGCATGAGAACTCACTCGGATAACACCAGGTATAAGGAAATAAACAAACCTTCATCACTTCCTTTGTCTGTATTATGAATGTAAGATGCTCTGAATACAACACTGGACAAAGGGCTCCCTCTGCTGGCAGCAGACGCACATTACACAAGCCGTGCAGTCAGTCATCAATGCTCATATATACAGCAGTCAACATCTGTGACCCTGTCACAAAACCAGTCACATGGGTCAGTTTTTTAAAATTGAGATTCATTCTTCATCTGAAAGCTTAATAAATAAGCTTTCCATTGATGTATGGTTTGTAAGGATAGGACAATATTTGGCAACTATTTGTAAATCTTGAAAAAAATCGAAACATTGAGAAAATCTCCTTTAAAGTTGTGATGCGTTCACTCACAAAAATAAATGTTTTATATATTTACGGTAGGAAATTTACAAAATATCTTAATGGAACATGATCTTTAGTTAATATCCTAGTGAGTTTTGGCATAAAAGAAAAATCTATAATTTTGACCCATACAGTGTATTGTTGGCTATTGCCTCAGATAAACCCGTGGGACATGTGACTGGTGACGTGATGCAGGGTCACATATGAAGTGGATCAAAAGAGTTCATCATAGTTGTCCTCAGACAAGAACGGATATTGTTCAAAATACATGTATAATACAGGTAATACAGGTGTATAAACATTTGATCCACTTCAAATGTTCACTAGTGTAATTCAATTATTCCGTTTTTATATATTAATTCAGTTCATATATAGTTAATTTTTTCAATTATTTCATATACACTTTATGCATATTAACATTCGTGATACACACGATACAACAAGAGGCTAAATGATGTCTATGCAACAAACCCTCTGTTAAAAATGAAGAATAAATCAAAGACTTCCAAACACCTGGAATGCAACACCCGTACGGTTATGATAAAGTACCAAAACATATTTCATCACCACCACCCTAATTAATTATCCCTCTGTAGAATTTTTAATCAACAGAAATTTCTACTTCAATTGGTGTCTAGTTTGGCCATTTCCTGCACGTAGATGCCGATGCTCTCGCTGTCGAACAGCACGAAGAACACGGTCTTGATGGAGGAGGACATGGTGGTGACGAAGTAGCTGGAGATGGCCTTCAGGATGAGCTGAGCCGCCGTCTGCTTCGGGAACCCGTTCCTACACAGAAACACACCAATGATGGAACGCCATTCAGGAAACCACATGCAGCATTTAGCAATCAGTAATGAGTGTTATCTCACATGGAACAAATCAGTCTCTTAGAGAACTGAAAATGATTATCTTTTCTCTGAACAAATATCTCTCTATAAAACACTTTGACATATCTATTATTATAAGAGATACAAGATATATTTATATGCACAGTAAAACACCACGGTTTTACCACACAATGAAATTCTTATTTTGCAAGTCTCCTTTACACACAAGTATACTATATAAATACAAACAGTGAAAAAAGTGTAAATGTGCAACAATCAGGTTATTTCAGGTTTGCACAGTGGACTCACTTTCTTACACAATTACAGTCTTAAAGACACAATAAGACCTTTTATATTGTGACATACATCCGAGAAAAGGTGATTATAACACACAGGGGTTTTGTTCAGTCGTGGATCAGGGATGGAGGCAGATCTGAACGTGAGCTGGGATTGGACTGAAGGAAAGGGGCGGAGCTTAAGTACACTGTGTGATTGGAGGAGACCAGCATACATCATCAGTGTCATCAGAAGATCCAGTTATGACATTCTGATTAAACATTACCAGATCAAATTAAGAAAAACACGCATGGATTGGATTTCAGGCTGACTTTAACCCGTTTAATCCCAAATGTTTCCCAGACATGAAAATATCCAAATGAGGTGTCATTAGTTGCCCCCTGAAATAATCAATAATTATTTGTTGAAAATTTTTATGGAAAAGTGTGCTTAAAATTCTTACATAGCCTATATCCCCCCAGTTATTTAACACATTATTAAACTCTTTCGTGTCATTTTAGGGTTACTATTAAACATAAAAACCTTTATACAACACTTATAGGAATACTGAGATAAAGGACAAACAATTTTATTTTCCCACCGGTCACTATTGTTGCCATCAACATCTTCACTCATTCTATGACCACACTCAACAAAACTGAATAATTGTGAATTCATATAATACTAGACTCCTTAAAGATAATGTGTACCAAAAATCTTTGTCATGTCTTTATGTTAACATACTTTACTAATCTTTTGTGTTGCGTCATCTACTGAATTAAACTGCTCTGGTCATGTGACCATGTGAAACAACACACATTTAATTGAGACCCTTTATTCTCTCTATATTTGCCGGAAATGCACTAAAAACAGCAGTCAATACAATTTTTAGAGCTTAATAAATGAACTCTATTGTGACCAGTGACATTAAATGTGTTAATTGAAGATTGGTGCAGATGTCTGTGTGTGTTCAGGACTGAAGCTGTACCTGCCGCTGCCAATAGAAGGGAAGGCCACAGACTTCAGCTTCTTCTCATCAGCAAGAGCCAGGCAGTTCTTCACAGTCTTATCCAGCATCTCCTCACACTTATCCGAGCCCCAGCCGGGACTGTTACAGTGGATGACAAACTTTGCAGGAAGACCGAATCCCGAGGTCACGGCCGCTGAGGAGAGATCATCAGATCATACACTGCAATCTATACACAGTTACATCGTTTGAGTGCTCTGAATAAAAGAGGGAATTCCTCCAAACGTAGCTCTTCATAGCTATAACAACTCAGATTTACTCAACCAGAAATTCATCAAACGTATCCTTTCCTTCCAGATGATTTCAGATGGTGGAAACTGAGCATGAATGTGTTTATAACTTCAGAAAGTTCATGGTTCAGTGTGAGTTATGGTTCATCTACAGCATCTGTGGCATATATGCATGACCTTGTAATTTATCCATTAACCTATTTATTTGTTTTGTTTTGGGAATATCTTCTACATGTGAGCCTGTTTGTCAGATTGTTTTCTCTGAATGTGTTGTTCAGTGTCAACTGCAGTACCTCCTGCCACCTCCAGAGGGCCGTTCTTCTTGCGCAGCTCCAGAACCGCCTCTCCAAACTCCTTTCCCCCGATCTTCTCCAGAGCATTCCCTGCAGGAGACACGACACTGTGAGTCTCTGACCGGCACTTGTCTAAAGCGACGGTGTGAGTCTCCGATCGGCACTCGTTTAAAGAGACGGCGTGAGTCTCTGACCGGCACTCGTTTAAAGAGACGGTGTGAGTCTCTGACCGGCACTCGTTTAAAGAGACGGTGTGAGTCTCCGACCGGCACTCGTTTAAAGAGACGCCGTGAGTCTCCGACCGGCACTCGTTTAAAGCGACGGCGTGAGTCTCCGACCGGCACTCGTTTAAAGAGACGGCGTGAGTCTCTGACCGGCACTCGTTTAAAGAGACGGTGTGAGTCTCCGACCGGCACTCGTTTAAAGCGACGGTGTGAGTCTCCGACCGGCACTCGTTTAAAGAGACGGCGTGAGTCTCCGACCGGCACTCGTTTAAAGAGACGGTGTGAGTCTCCGACCGGCACTCGTTTAAAGAGACGTGTGAGTCTCTGACCGGCACTCGTTTAAAGAGACGGCGTGAGTCTCCGACCGGCACTCGTTTAAAGAGACGGCGTGAGTCTCTGACCGGCACTCGTTTAAAGAGACGTGTGAGTCTCTGACCGGCACTCGTTTAAAGAGACGGCGTGAGTCTCTGACCGGCACTCGTTTAAAGAGACGGTGTGAGTCTCCGACCGGCACTCGTTTAAAGAGACGTGTGAGTCTCTGACCGGCACTCGTTTAAAGAGACGGCGTGAGTCTCTGACCGGCACTCGTTTAAAGAGACGTGTGAGTCTCTGACCGGCACTCGTTTAAAGAGACGTGTGAGTCTCCGACCGGCACTCGTTTAAAGAGACGGCGTGAGTCTCCGACCGGCACTCGTTTAAAGAGACGGCGTGAGTCTCCGACCGGCACTCGTTTAAAGCGACGGTGTGAGTCTCCGACCGGCACTCGTTTAAAGCGACGGTGTGAGTCTCCGACCGGCACTCGTTTAAAGCGACGGTGTGAGTCTCCGACCGGCACTCGTTTAAAGAGACGGTGTGAGTCTCCGACCGGCACTCGTTTAAAGAGACGTGTGAGTCTCTGACCGGCACTCGTTTAAAGAGACATGTGAGTCTCCGATCGGCACTCGTTTAAAGAGACGGCGTGAGTCTCCGACCGGCACTCGTTTAAAGAGACGTGTGAGTCTCTGACCGGCACTCGTTTAAAGAGACGGTGTGAGTCTCCGACCGGCACTCGTTTAAAGAGACGTGTGAGTCTCTGACCGGCACTCGTTTAAAGAGACGGTGTGAGTCTCCGACCGGCACTCGTTTAAAGAGACGTGTGAGTCTCTGACCGGCACTCGTTTAAAGAGACGGTGTGAGTCTCCGACCGGCACTCGTTTAAAGAGACGGCGTGAGTCTCCGACCGGCACTCGTTTAAAGAGACGGCGTGAGTCTCCGACCGGCACTCGTTTAAAGAGACGTGTGAGTCTCTGACCGGCACTCGTTTAAAGAGACGGCGTGAGTCTCCGACCGGCACTCGTTTAAAGAGACGGCGTGAGTCTCCGACCGGCACTCGTTTAAAGCGACGGTGTGAGTCTCCGACCGGCACTCGTTTAAAGCGACGGTGTGAGTCTCCGACTGGCACTCGTTTAAAGAGACGGCGTGAGTCTCCGACCGGCACTCGTTTAAAGCGACGGTGTGAGTCTCCGACCGGCACTCGTTTAAAGAGACGGCGTGAGTCTCCGACCGGCACTCGTTTAAAGCGACGGCGTGAGTCTCCGACCGGCACTCGTTTAAAGCGACGGTGTGAGTCTCCGACCGGCACTCGTTTAAAGCGACGGTGTGAGTCTCCGACTGGCACTCGTTTAAAGAGACGGCGTGAGTCTCCGACCGGCACTCGTTTAAAGCGACGGTGTGAGTCTCCGACCGGCACTCGTTTAAAGAGACGGCGTGAGTCTCCGACCGGCACTCGTTTAAAGCGACGGTGTGAGTCTCCGACCGGCACTCGTTTAAAGAGACGGCGTGAGTCTCCGACCGGCACTCGTTTAAAGCGACGGCGTGAGTCTCCGACCGGCACTCGTTTAAAGCGACGGTGTGAGTCTCCGACTGGCACTCGTTTAAAGAGACGGCGTGAGTCTCCGACCGGCACTCGTTTAAAGCGACGGTGTGAGTCTCCGACCGGCACTCGTTTAAAGAGACGGCGTGAGTCTCCGACCGGCACTCGTTTAAAGCGACGGTGTGAGTCTCCGACCGGCACTCGTTTAAAGCGACGGTGTGAGTCTCCGACTGGCACTCGTTTAAAGAGACGGCGTGAGTCTCCGACCGGCACTCGTTTAAAGCGACGGTGTGAGTCTCCGACCGGCACTCGTTTAAAGAGACGGCGTGAGTCTCCGACCGGCACTCGTTTAAAGCGACGGTGTGAGTCTCCGACCGGCACTCGTTTAAAGAGACGGCGTGAGTCTCCGACCGACTCATCAGAAAAACATTGTATGGGTTTGGAAGGAGATGCGTGTGAGTAAATGATGACAGAACGGTGAACATGCTTCTTCTTCTGATCCCTTACCCAGCAAACGCTCTCTCAACGTTATGAACAAACATTCTTCCAGTAACGTTAATAGAACATTCGTTCAGAGCTATCTGGTGTCTAATAATGTTCTCAAAACATCAGCACAAATATATTAATTTTTTCTTGAACATTTTGTTGGACTAAATTAAAAACTGGATGTTTTGAATGTTCAGGAAAAAAATCTTAAATAACATTTTCAATAAAACATGACTATTAAATATTATAAAGTTGGGTTACAAATGAAACTGAATGTTTGTTTGGGCACAAGAATCAGTGAAGACATGGGAAAACAAGTATATGAAAAAAGATAATTCAAAGTTTAGACACAAAAAGCAAGTTGACAGAACTCACAATATTAACATGAAATAATTGCCACAGCAATCCAAATAGAAAGTAAAGCATTACCCAAATGTACTCAACCACAGCCATGACACTCCAGCACTAGATCCATTAACTCAGGCCAGATCCAAGCATGAACACAGTGTGCCGTTAGACACCTTCTGCATTCATCGTCACTGAGCAAATATTGCTCTAAGAAAGTGCTTTTGTTATTAGTATTTGTGTGCGGTCAGTGTCAGAGCTGTGGTTTTGACTGTGGATCTGCTACGGGAGACAACGGCTCCTTTACCTACTTCACCACCCATGTAGAAGGTGGAGTTGGTCGGGTGAACAACGGCTTCACTTTCGATGGTGGCAATGTCAGCTTGCACAACTTGCAGCTAAAAGAACAGGCAAACAAATATAGTGAGAGACAAATGCTGTGGACAATGTGATGAAACCATGACGAGGAGACAAAAACTGCTCGGAATATAGAAGAGAAAAGTAAAGAGAGGAGACACTGCCATCTATTGAGAAGCTGGATGGAGGCGAGCACCACACACACACACACACACACACACACACACACACACACACACACAGGACTGATGGAAAGGCTGACCGAATCCTGACACATCTGACACGTGGCTCGATCTACAGTCATGAGCCTCCATGGCAGCTTGACTAACAGCTCACCTAAGTCATCTTTAAGGTCAGAGGGTCAGCATTGGTCGGGTTGAAGGCAGCCAGGTTAGTGATCTGACAGTGAATGAGACTGAGCTGTAGAGAGATCATGCAGCAGGGTTGAAGAGTAAAGCAGAAGTTAACAACAGCCGGCCGTACTCTACACACTGAGCTCAGGAAAACTAAACCTCAGAGCAGATCGCAGGAGAGAGGCATGGAAGAAAACACTGGAAGGATGAGGACACTGTTTTCTCCAGAGCCGCTTTTAGCTGATTCGACTGTTTCATAATTGATGAATTTTGCAACATTGACACTGAATTGATCAGAATAATATCTCTATTATCTTCAGTAGAGCTGCTGTACAGCTGAACTGAACTTGTTTCAAACTTGATGAACTTTACATTTTTATTGACCTGAACTGAATTATGACTAGTTTTTTAGAACTGCTTTATGGAAGAATTTGTCTTGTATTTGATGAAGTTTGCATAATTGATTCTATTATTTTCCTGTTTATCACTGTAAAGCTGCTTTGAAATAATCTGCACTGTATAAGGCACTGTAGAAATAAAGCTGACTGGACTAGAATGTGTTTTGCTGAACCATAAGAGGGAAAACTAAGAGGGGTTTTCCTGTTAATTCGGAGGTTTACAAATCTGCCTAAATTAAAGTTACCAAAACACGTCTAAATACTTTCATTTGTGTGATTTCTTTCTTAGAAACATTCAAAAACATACAATTTGTGGAGTTAAACTAGTGTATATATGTTAATATAATTGTCACTCCCGAACCTCAACATGCTTGTCTGTGATTGGCTACAATTCTCTGTAATGCTGCTGTAAATAGAAACCTTTGACACTCTTCACTAATGCACACAGGAGCACATCACAAAGTGCCACGTGGATCTTCAGACAGGGGAATCTTGAGCAGATCGCCTCAGAAAGATGAGATACCAAGAAAACCTCAACTAGTTCTTCTCATCTCATCATCTCATCTGTTTAAAACAACAGCCGTTGACCAATTAGCTGTACAGTTTATAAATCACAAGACATGACAAATACACAATACAAAACCAAGGTTGGTTAAATGCCAGAAAAAGGAAGCATGATTTTAGCTTACATTCAAAATCAATAGTTGTTGGTGTAAAAACATCCACACTTTTAGATCCTCTAGAAAGGCCAACAGAGATTTGACTGCATTTCCCTGATTCTTTTTCATTAGTAAATAAATCTGGTTATCATCATCATAACAATGAAAGGATATCTCATGCTTCTTCTAAAGTACACTACCTAACGGAAGCATACACAAGGAAAACAGTACAGGAGCCAATATAGATCCCTGGGGAACGCCACAGTCAAAATGGGCTGAATCAGCGCAGATGAGAACTCACAAACAGCGAAATTTAGAAACCAGTTTAAAGCACTTCCATCGATGCCTGAAAACTGCTGAAGGCACTTTTGGAAGGAGTCCTGTTGTCAGATCAGCTTGAGTGAGTCTGACCTCTTGATTCCACACGCAGTCCGAGCGAGGCGACCAGGATCTGGAGCAGATTCACAGCTGTCTGGCTTCCAACGATCCCGCGTCCTGGAGCCAGCAGCTCACCTGGGCACACTACGCCCACAATACACTCCCTGTGTTAGCAATGCTACGTCCCCTTTCCAGTGTTCTGTTGGTTACCAGCCATCTCTTTTCACTGCACAGGAACCTGATGCCTGTTCCCACTGCCCTGGCCTCGCCTGTGTCTATTAAAGCTTTGACAAAATTGCGACGGAACATTCAGATCTACGTTGGCGCTGCCGCTGACCAAAGAAAGCAGTTGAATCATCTATATCATTGTTTCTGTGTTACAAATATTCTTATCATCACAGTACTGCGATAAAAGTTTATAGTTCAGATACAATCACGGATGTCTACAGAAGCGATTCAAATAGAGAAAATCCCCTTTTGAAAGTAATTTGGTTCTTTAAATAACGATTATATCAATTACATCGTTACACCAGTAGGTGGCGACACGTAACTTTTAAAAATGTGTTTGTCATTGAATCATTCATGCAAATGAAAAATTTTCTTTTAAAAAATAATTTAGATTAAACATTTTAAATAGACTGCAGCAATTAGCATTTTGTCAGAACCTTTATTACATTATATCATTTTGCTTAGTTGTCTGTTCAGAATCCTGGGAGAATTGTAATCTCTTTTTGAAAAACTTGTGATTATCAATTTATCCAGAATTGGTATCTATTTCAGTTGGTATCAGTATCTATTTATTGATGCATTTTAATTTCAAATACAGTTTCTGAATGATATTTAAACATAAAAATACCTATTGTGTTAAGTACTGTCGTATTTTGGTGGAACCTTATTTTTCACCGTTAGTGATGTGAGGCAAAAGAAGTTAGAATGAAGGATAAACTGAAATTCATGCATTTTGACACAACTTTTGCTCACATATGTGAAGGCTTCTATTGGATCACTGAAGGTAGATTACTTTATGGAGAGTTTATGACCCACTAGCTGCGTTCTGCCTTAAGAACAAATGGTGCAACCGAATAGAGTTAGTTACAAACTAGCTAGTAGTGACTACACCCCTAGTGTGGACTTTACGTTAAGAAAGATATTATAATTGGCTGGTGCGGTCCTACCCGATGCACAAGCTGCCACCCAGGTTCTGTGGACTCTTCCTTAATCAAGGACTTCCACTGGCACCCCCTACCTCGCTGGAATCCTTCCCGACTGTGGCCTCACCATTCCCTCTTTTCTTTCTTTTTCTAGATTTCTCTTTTGCCTGCCTGACATTCTCCTGTCACAATACAAATAGCAATGGGAGAAGATTTTGTAAATCTACACTTTCTCGACAGGCCTGGGGTAGCTGGTGAAGGAAGAGATCACTAGAACCGGGAGAGAGAGATCACTCCGGAACAATGGGTTGAATCCATGGGGAGAGCCAGCTGAAACCGTTCCTGATGATGATTCAACCCTCGCCACTGTCTGCTCCTCTGAGGAAGGGCAGAAGGAACACGGTCTTTCCAATTCAGGCTTCAGTGTAATTACCAAGGTTCGAAACAGTATGACACTGAAACTTCAAAATTCTGTGTTTACTGCTAGATGGCGTTATCTGGAGAACACATGAATGAAAGTCTATGGTTTTAACTGATCTTGGGCCAGTTTCATACTGTAGGTGTAACGTGAATGCTGTGTTTAGTTGTTTTTGGTTGCTTCTCCTGAATATCTCCTGCATGTTCTCATTAAAGGTTATTCTGTGTAGTCATCGTCTTCGTGAGCTTTGATACCACGTTACGTGACAGTAGGTTATTTTTTCATTAAATTTGTTTAGTTAATGCTAAAGCGTGTAATTATTTGTAGATTACATTTAATAAATGAAATATTCATGAACATTTTTAAATTGGTTTGTTTGAGTTTGGACTAGCATGTGCCACCAGCGCGGTGTTTAGAGCGCTCTGAAACAGTGAATCCTTTTACAAAGCAATTGGTGAAACTGATTCAGAGCTTCATTTCTCCTATCACTAGTAGACATAGACAGGCGCTACATAATATTAGTTAATATTATTATTATTGGGTCAGAAAGCAGAGAGGGGCTCTTCACATTGTGAGGGTCATTTGAGAGGGTGTGGTTACAGGGTTGTATGACAATTGTAATTTTGTACAATTACAGTCAGTTAACAGAATTGGACAGTAATGTGTGCACTATTTATTGAAAGTGCCATTTGTCACCCCCTACTTTCCTGTCTCCATGCACTACACTGTCCTATAACAATAAAGGCCAGTACCAGGGTCTGATAACAGCAACATCTACTCATTAACATTTAAAATCACTTCATTGTGATAATGTGAAAAGAGACTGAAAATTGCGAGTATATGACTTCTTTATATATATATATGATGGCAGTATATGATAGATACATAACAGCTGTAACTGAAATATAATAGGATCCCGTTACAGTATGAGGATTATGTTTCTATGATAACGTCTAAGAGCAGCTCTGGAGTAAACATGCGTGTGCAATAGGCAGGAATCAGCATCTCATATAGTGTGTGTAAAATGCTTTCTGCATTCATGCGAACCAGTCTGTAGCCTGTAGGGGTGTGAATCGATTCAAGATTCAGAACTGATTTAATTAATTATTGTTTTGATTCTGTTTTTTTTTTATGTATATGAATTCATTTGAAATTTTAATTTTAATGCGTACTTCAAAACAAATGACTCATTTCAATTCATATATCAAGATCGATGTACGCGTGGAAACAAGTGAATCATTGCACCCCTAATAATAGCTAGAGATGTTTCAGCTAGATGGGTTTGGGTTTTAGCAGCTAGTCTCAGCAGAACAACAGGAGGAGGAAAGCAAATAATGTAGAGGAAACGAGCATCTGAACAGTTCCTATAGCAGTCAGTCACTGTCCTGTGGAGTTCAGCTCTAACCCCAGTTAAACACTCCTGAACCAGCTAATCAAGGCTAACTAGGCAAACTAGAAGCTGGAGCTGAACTCTGAGTTTGGACAGCACTGTACTACAGTAAGAGAAGAGTTTAATAAAGGCTGTTGTACCTTCTGTCCGAGGAATAAACTTTTGGAAGAGAGGACAGTGAATCCATCAGCCGGTCCGCCGTCCGCATCAGCCGCCCGTCTCTGTCACAACAACAGCAAACTGTTCCTAGATTTACAACATCAGACTGAACTGCCTTACAGGATTAGCTCACTGCAGAATTAACATTTCCTGATAATTTACCATCTGCCATTTTCTAAACCAAATCAAAATGTACAGTACAGGTCAAAAGTTTGGACACATTACTATTTTTAATGTTTTTGAAAGAAATTTCTTCTGCTCATCAAGCCTGCATTTATTTGATCAAAAATACAGGTAAAAAAAACAGTAATATTGTGATATATATTATTACAATTTAAAATAATTGGTTTTCAATTTTTTATACTTTCAATTATCATTTATTTCTGTGATGCAAAGCTGAATTTTCAGGATCATTACTCCAGTCTATCACATGACCCTTTAGAAATCATTCTAATATGATGATTCATTATCAAAGTT
This sequence comes from Leuciscus leuciscus, assembly GCF_965113295.1. Taxonomy (NCBI): domain Eukaryota; kingdom Metazoa; phylum Chordata; class Actinopteri; order Cypriniformes; family Leuciscidae; genus Leuciscus; species Leuciscus leuciscus. The sequence continues at coordinate 709,847 of NC_138740.1, forward strand.
GGAAACAGTTCTGCTGCTTAATATTTTTTCATAACCTGTGATACTTTTTTAGGATACTTTGATGAATAAAAAGAAAGAAAAAAAAAGAAAAAGAAAAAAAGAAGCAAATGTTTTAAAAATATAAATCTTCTGTAACAGCAATATACACTACTGGTCAGTCATTTGGGGTCAGTCTTTTTTTTTTTTTTTTTTTTTTAAATAAATCAATACTTTTATTCAGCAAGGATGTGTTAAATTGATAAAAAGTGATAGTAAAGAAGATTTATATTATTAGAATTATTATTTTTTTTTTTGAATAAATGCAGTTCTTTTGAACCTTTTATTCATCAAATATATTAGGCGGCAGAACTGTGTCCAACACTCATAATAAATCAGAATGGGCTTGTTCGACTTCATGCAGCTCTGCGCAGAACGATCGGCGGCTGACTTGAAGCAGTGCATGCCGGTTAGAAATGTTGTCCGACTTGATACAGCGCCGACGCCACGTGACTGTGACGTATGGCATCAAAGTACCGCGAGAGCGTTTCGAGAGTAGCCGGAGAACTCAGCCAGCGCAGCTTCTCAAGAGCGGCTGCACTGGGCTGCAGGAGGGCTGATGACGACACAGCTGTTCCACGATTGGCCGGATTCACCGCATGACAACGATCACGTGTGTTTCGTGTTTATTCGAACACCTTTAGTTCCTCTAATGCTCTCAAATCAGTTTATTATAACAGTGAACACTCTTTTCATGTCGTTGTCATGTTATATTGTGTCATGTTTATCAAATTAAAACTGCTTAAAAAACGTAGACTCCACTTCATTGATAGTTGCTTATGTTGAACTTTATTCTTGTTCAAACAGACGCTGTATGAAGCAGTACATAAAGTATTGAATGAACATGTCTCATGAAATGAAACATCTGTGTATTATTTGGCAAATATTGCATTTATTTCACTGCAGCTGTGGTAAAGTATGCAAACACCACGTGAGCGGTCACTACGGGAACCAGAAAGTGTCCGACTTCACGTCTCCGTTTGCAGCTCCTCCCCGCCTGCACGCGGCTACTCTCGCCGATCGGTTACATCCAGCCGCAGCCGATGTCGAACACACCTATTATTAGAATGATTTCTAAAGGATCATGTGATAGACTGGATGTCACATGTGACACTGAAGACTGGAGTAATGATCTTGAAAATTCAGCTTTGCATCACAGGAACAAATTTTTTCTTCTGTATTTTTTATCAAATAAACACAGCCTTGATGAGCATTAGAGACTTCTTTCAAAAATATAAAAAAATCATAATGTTTCCAAACTTTTGACCTGTACTGTATGTACTTTTTAACCACAAATGCTCGTCTTGGAAAGGTCATGCATGACTTAGGTGGAAGTACTGACCCAGTGTTTACAAACCGAACGTGCAAAGACTAAGGAGCTGTTTACATGACACCTTTTTCAACTAAAAACGTAAAACTTTGTTTTGGTATCGTTTTTGACACTGGTGTCACCTGTACGCGAGAAACTCAAAGGTCAGGTCAAACGCCATTTAAAAAAAAGCTAGTTAGTTGGAGAAAATGAGATGGAGTTTTCTCTACTCTTTCTTTTTGAAACGGGACACTCGTGACCTGTCGACATGATTAGATAATGTGTGGCGCATCACAGCTACTTTTTTTTTTTAAATGTCCGCTGTTTTGTCTAGATAAGACTCTTATTCCTCGGCTGGATCGTGTCGAGACTTTGAAGCTGCACTGAAACTCACATCTGAACCTTCAACCCGTTGGACCCCATTGAAGTCACTATATGGAGAAACATCCTGGAGTGTTTTCCTCAAAAACCTTCATTTCTTTTCAACTGAAGAAAGAAAAACATGTACATCTTGGATGACGTGGGGGGCAGGAAATTATCAGGACATTTTTATTCTGGCGTGAACTACTCCTTTAAAGCAGCCAATAATAAGATAACTGGAGAGTTGTCTGACGTCTTTGATACTGAATGGCTTCGCTAATGCTGACTGTAAGGATATTAAACACAGCTTTTGCACCAGGTACACGAGTTAATGATGAAAGTGCGCATCGGGTTATAATGCTCATCATTTGATCATCATCGGCTGGCATGATCACTAAAAGTGCACACAAACATTCCTTTTACACACGTTCAGTTTCCAGCCAAACTGGATCTGTATCGAGCCTAGTTTACAGATAAAGGAGGCACGTCTGCATGGACATGAAGGACAGTGCTGATTTCGCCCGCTTAAACTAGTTAGTGGGTGGTTAGTGAATAAAAGGATTGGCCAGTGTTCAGTGAGTACCTTTACTCGTGTGGACTTTTTGGTGGCCGGTTTCTTGACAACTGCTTTTTTGGCGGTCTTGGTCTTGTTCTCAGTTGGCGGAGGAGTGATGACGGCCTCCAGCTTTCCTTTGGAGCCCCTCTTCTTGGAGAGCAGCTCTGGGTGGATGTTGGGTAAGACTCCGCCGGCAGCGACGGTCACACCCTTCAGCAGCTGCACAGACACATCCAAAAACACATCCCAGGGATCAACACTGAGGACTTTATTCCACTGGCCCGTCGGGAAAGTGGTCAAAATGGTACTTACCTTGCCAGTGACAATATTAAATGAGTTATTGTTTTCTCAGTTCACATTATATTACAGCATATGTTTTACCATGGAGTGTGAAACAGGCTTGTGTTTTTGCATGTTTGTCGTTGTCTGATCTGACCATTCAAGTGCCACTGGTGACCAAAAGAAGCCGTCTAGAATAGATGTGATATACCTGATGAAGCTCCTCGTCGTTGGCGATGGCCAGTAAGATGTGTCTGGGCGTCACACGCCCCTTCTTGTTGTCTCTGGCTGCATTTCCCGCCAGCTCCAGGATTTCAGCTGAAAGAACGACGCAGAAAGAGCTTCACTGTGGGAAATACTCTGGCATTGTATTTCCCATAATGCACTTTGATCCTCAAGACCCAGAACGTTCTGTACAAGCCCGTGTTTGAAATAATAATTGTTCGCGTGAAGCCAGCGGGAAGTAGGGCAGCTACTTTGTGTTCATTTATATTTCCTGTCGCTGTTCAGGCTCTTTTACTGTATATGGCAGTGTAAACAGAACAATACCCCTTTTATTCGGTCCCGTAGACCAGTCCATTACATTACGATCGCGATCAGTATCAATAATATCACAAATGTGATGTGCAGTGAAATGTCCCGGTGTGTGTCTGCGGTTTAAACGAGTGTTCTCACCGATACACCTGCTGTGCTTCGTGGAGTTTTGGCGTGTTTTATACACTCAATATTGTTTCTTATTCTGATGTGGTGAACCTAAAACATCTTCCCGCACCCCTGCGTAAAGCAATAATTTTCTATATCACAAAAACATTCTAGAAACACTAAAAACTTCATCTCCTCTGTCAAATATGGTCTAAAAACATTTCCTTTGAAGGGGACCTATTATGCCCCTTTCTACAAGATGTAATATGTCTCCGTGTCCCCAGAATGTGCGTGTTAAGTTTTAGCTTAAAATACCTCACAGATCTGTTATTATACCATTTTGTAAATGCCAATTTTTGAGTGGAAGGAAAAACATGCTGTTTATGTACATGTATCTTTAAATGCAAATGAGCTGCTGCTCCCCCCCCTTTCCAGAAGAGGGCGGAGCCTGTACAGCTCGTGCCTCGGATACTCTGCAGAAAACTAAAACATCTGTTTGGTTTTGATTATAATCTCACACACGTGACATTGCAGTTCTTCATCATCATGAAAGTTTATTATCTGCATGCGTTTTCAATCCATATCAGTCTTAACTTCTGATATATGGTTTGCTGAGTGCACACACCCGAATCATGCGCACATAAAGCTGTCTGTCAGCTACACAATGAGATCAAAAAGGCATGGAAGAACCCATAGTCAGCGTTCATTCATCAACATCAGCACACAAACTACGCTTATGTAGAGGGGATACGCGAACACGGGTATGTGTCATTGCCCCAACTGACGAGATGTGTGCTAACTATCTTGCGGCTGGAGAGACACCGACACCGACACTAAGTGCTCCGGCCCTGCCTTTTAAGCCAAAAAAAAGCGTAAGTCACGCTTAAATGGCAGGGCATACGCGGTGGCAGGTCTGGCTGGTGATGCCTTGCACACAATGGCGGTGTTGCAAGCATACCAGGCTGATCTGCTGTCAGATTTGGACCACATAACACTGCGGTTCGAATCTGCGCTTGCATCAGCCCTAAGGCTGGACCTTCTGATGAGTTATTCCTTCAATTTAGGAACCCATCTGTGGGTGTGGCATCGAGTATGGTAGTAAGTGCGCTCTTTCGAGCTCTTATGGGTACAGGCCTCCATTTGTGAATGTCATATAGGCCATCGCTCTATGGGCAGCAGGTTGAGCTCTGTAGGTCTCCTCCCGTTACGAGAATTTTTAGTAAGGTTGAACAGTACTGAGGTGCCCTTGAGCAAGGCACCTAACCCCTAATTGCTCCCCGGGCGCCACACAAAGGCTGCCCGCTGCTCTGGGTGTGTGTATCCACGTTTGCAGTGTGTGTGTGTGTTAACTACTCACTACTCTGCTCCTAATGTGTGTGCATTAACTTGGATGGGTTAAATGCAGAGGTCAAATTCCAAGTATGGGTTACCATACTTGGCCGTCACGTGTCACTGTCACTGTCACTGTCATCAGTAGACCACGGTTCCCTGTTAGAAAGTATCACAGGAGTTGTTAGGTAGGGTTTTTATAGGATGGTGAAATTAGGGCCCTAAAGTTCCCATATATAGGTAGACTATGCATACCCTTCCCAGAGGCCTTGTCTTATGTTAGTCGGCAGGCTTATGTAGTGGGTAGTGCCAATCTTTAGTAGTGAACAGGTTGGTTTTATTATATGGAACATTCTCTAGTGAGGCCACCTTTCATCTGAGCATCAAACAGACATTTTGAGTGAGATGGCTCTAGCGGGAGTTATTCTACTGAGACCACCGCTCTGTCTAGCTCCAGATATAACTACAGAGTCAAGCATTGGGCCCTCGTTGAGCCACCTTGATAGCCACCTTATACTAGAGCAGTAGTTCTCCTCTCACTTTGAGAGTCGTTTTGAGATTATAGCTCTGAATTTCAGTCATATAATATTCATGTGTCAGCCTTCACTGGGCCGCCTCGATATCTGGCTTAGGCTTAGTAACTAGGAAAATGGTGGCGGTCTGCTAAGCGTTCTTGCCTTGAGCCTCTCAGTAACTGAGTGTAGGTTCCTTAAGAGCTAGAGCCCATCAGAAGATTTTATTCCTGTAAATATAGTTTTTCCTAGTACTGGCTTCCTCTTACTAAACGTGTCGTCTAGCCAAGTCCCGCCTTTTGCGCTAGGTATAAAATTGCTAGTAGTGCTACAGGGTAGATAGCATAGGTAGCAGGCTATCTTTAAAAAGCCTCCCATGCAGATATCTCATGGACGTTGTCAGGCCTTTCTCTCTAGAAAGTAAGAAGCAGTGTGCTCAGGCCTCCGCCCTTTAGAGCTGAGTATTGTAGCTAGTTTATCCAGCTAGGCCTTAAAATTTAAATAGGATTTTTTCCGCTGAGCCCCTTGAATAAAAGCATTAAAGTCATAAGGTTGAATGTTGTTGGCCACTTACTGTGGCCTCCATTTACTTAGGTTTAGTAGAGAATGTAAAATCTGTCTTGTAAAAAACACAAGATAACAGGCCTCAACCCTGATACACTCCTCAGGGTCATGTTAGTACTCTCCTTGTTAGGGTCATTATTTAGAGTACTTTGCTACCCATAGCTCGTATGATATCACCCTTCACCACCCAGGCTCAGGTAGAGACAGATTAGTTACTCCCTCTCATTTGGGATGGTTGAGTATGCTCCCTTAGAGCCGACGCACTGCCTGGTCTGACGCCCGTGACATTCGAAGCTGTAGGCCTTACAGTAGGCCTCCCGATAGTCTGGTAGCGTAAGATTGTCCTCCCCTTGCTTTAAAGGGTCGATAGCACTTTTGCTGAGTACACTGCCTGTTGGCAATGTAAACCTTAGAGCTGGAGGCGCTCCCCTTATTAGGGCCCCTTTAGAGTGCCCAGCCTCCACAGGCTCTGAAGCACTGTGTAGATCCGGGATCGAGTAGAGTTACTCCCCTTGTTTGCAGAAGGTTAGAAGCGTTATGCCGAGTTCTACTCTCCAGGATGCCCGTCTCTATGATCCGGTCTGTGAGTGATTACTGCCACTGTCTGCAGTCCTCCCTATCGGATTCCTCCACAAGTGAGGCGAAATATGTTAGAGACTCGGTTTAGGAAACAGACGGGTTGTTGGCAAGACTAGGTCCGTAAATTAGACCAGTTCAACCTCCCTGGTGGCATGTGGGGTTGACTTCATGTCCCCCTCAGAGAGTGACTGGACGGGACTCCTTTAGACCCCCTGGCCATATTCCCTTAAAGGAACCCCTTACATTGAAGCTATTGGTTCCAAGCCTTTGAGCGGCCTTGGTAGGCCTTCATTGTATTGGAGGCCTCTTTGAGGCTTATATCTTGGGCAGTGGGCGTAGGGAATATCACTGATAGTATGTGACCCACATGAGTGTTTTAGCATTTCAGTGAAACTGCCATTTTTTACGTTTTTGTCACAGCCATAATTTGGCATGCACTCCCCTCAGCATGGTGGCGTTGGTATATCGTTCCCCAAAGCGTCATATCGACGCAGTGCGACTTCACTTTTGAAAGGGAACGTCTCAGGTTACGACTGTAACAATTGTTCCCTGAAAACAGGGAACGAGACACTGCGTCTTTCGCCATGCCGTGGGATGCCTGCTGAACAGTCCCTTCAGACGATAAGTTGACATGTTCTCCAGGCTCCCCTTATAAATATTGTTTATATATATAAACAAAGGTAACAGTCGTAACCTGAGACGTTTTCTCCAGAGCAGCTATGTATATAAATGAACTAAATTAGCAACTTTTTTTACAAGAAAAATGAACCATCACTGAACTTGCTTAAGCTGGACTGTGACGCTATTTTCTTCTAGAAACAAACTTTGTTGCATTATTTTCCTGTTATCTCTGTAAAGCTGCTTTGAAACAATCTGTATTGTAAAAAAGCGCTATATAAATAAAGGTGACTTGACTTGACTATATTAGATCAGTGTATTAAAGTGACACCAGCGTAATATACAGAACCTACTGCTATATATGCTGTTAATATGAATCAAACAACAAAAGAAAAACAGACAATCATTCACTGTTCTTGACTGAATAACTTTAGTAGCTTTAATAAGAATACATTTCTTACTTGAATGCTGCTGTTAAACGCTCTGGCGAGGAGATGAACATGCGGACTGTGTTCAGCTCACTGAGGGCGGGGTTTATGAGAATCGGGCGGAGTCCTTCAGCTGTTGTGGATGGGGTCTATGCTAATAGGGCGGGGTCTGTCAGCTGTTGTGGGTGGGGCCTAAACATATGTGACGTCCCAAAAGCTACAATCTGCAAACGGCTTATACTGAGACACTGCTTATGATTTATGGGGATTTAAAAAGAGGAGTGGATGGACTTTTATCATCATAGGGTGATTGTGGACACACACTGCCAACACACATTTATGTTCAAACACCATGTAGAAGTGAGTTTTGCATAAAAAGGTCCCATTTAAGTTGTGAAAACATTATTTCTGAATATTTCTTAAACATTCAGTTTTTTAAAACGTTTTTTTTCTTGTTTATACAAACGTTAAGGGAACATTCCATTGTATCATTCTTCAAACATTATGGGAATGTTACTACTATTGAATGCTCTCTGAAAATTGTGAAACATTTAAAAAAGGTTTACTGAACGATGTATAAATAATGTTTTTGTGCTAAAGTTTTGCGAAAAATGATTAAAGACCAGATAGCTTGGAACGAACATTCTATTAATGTTACTGGAAGAACGTTTATTCATAACTTTGAGAGAACCTTCCCAGAACGTTCCCTGTTCGCTGGGATAGTGGAGCATACAGTATGTTCTCTGTAGTTTCTGATGATGGAAATCACAAATAAAATGTATTACCCCTACAGAGAACACTGTCCACTGTGTCTCACTTTAGGACTTCTAATGAAGTGCATTGACAGGAGTAAGGACATAAAACACTGATGAGAATAAGAGACTCGTCCTACCGGTCAGGTATTCCAGTACCGCAGCCATGTAAACCGGTGCTCCGACACCAATCCTGTATTTGGGAAGCCCTTTCTTGATGTAGCGCAGCATCCGGCCGACGGGGAAGATCACTCCAGCCCTGGCGGAGCGCGACGACCTGCTGATCTTCTTCTTCCCAGCCCGGCTGGACATGATGCTGCGCACACACACACACACACACACACACACACACACACACACACACACACACACACACACACACACACACACACACACACACACACACACACACAGCAGTCGAGGCGGCTTTACTTCTATATACAGTACAGATCGTTTCAAAACAAACAGGAAAATAACAGAATTAATGATGCAAACTATCAGACAAATTGAAATTCTGCTGTAAAAAAGACAATAGTGTATTTTATTGATTTTGCATTATAACCACCATAGTGTGCTGGAACTGAATATTAATTCAAGAATAAAACAAGCCTCCAAAGATCTTTTTGTGCAAATAAAAAAAGTAATGTGCTAATCTAATTATAATTAGTTAAAGGGATAGTTCACCCAAAAATGAAAATTCTGTCATCATTTATAAAGGAAGATATTTTGAAGAATTATGGGTAACCGAACAGTTGAACACACCCATTGACTTCCATATAGCCTATGAAAAAGAAAAAAAAAAAATACTATGAAAGTCAATGGTGACTCAAATCTGATTGGTTACCCATATTCTTCAAAATATCTTCCTCTGTGTTCAGCAGAAGAAAGAAACTCATTTGGGACAACTTGAGAGTGAGTAAATAACAACATAGTTTACATTTTTGGGTAAACTGTCCCTTTAAAATTCAAACAATTATAGATTAGAAACTGTCGCATATATATTTTATTCTGTATTGAAAAGCTGTATACATCTGGGAGTTTTTGCATAACAACAACTAAAACGAGTTTGATACAATACAGCATTAACATTAAGATCTTTAAGCATCGGGTTTCGTTTAAAAGCAGAACTGACGACACTGTAAATCAATGCGCTGTTTTGAGTTTATGTGATCAGACTAGAAATAGAATCACTGTGACTGTGTTTACATCATAACGCGCGTCTCATTCGGTGATACATAAAGCTAGAGTGATGTTTTGGTTTGTTCCAATGATTATATGACAGCTGGAACTTCCTGAGTCGCGGCCGCGGAACTGCGTCCGTCAGTGAGCGAGCAGCGCGCGACAGTCTCCTGAAAGTGTGTTAAAGCAGCACATGCACTGATGACACTTGATGTCTTACAGTAGAGAGTGTGTCCGAGTTCAGTCCACTACTGTCTGCTACAGCGAGACCAGCTCAAACAGCGTGCGACACACACAATCCACAACGCGATCCACACACACCCGATCAGCAGAGAGCGCGCAGGAGACGAGCACGCGCATGACCGATGCCCAGCGGCGCGCGCCCACAAGTCACATGACATCTGCTATAAAAGTGTTGGGAAAAACAGTTGATAAATATGCATTACATTTCCATTTGATTATGCGTTACAGTTACATTTGATGTGATAGCAATCTTTGATGATTCATAAACCAGTCTTTTGGTTTTGATCTAGAGAAAATCTCTGCATTGTTCAAAACCTTTAGGTCCAGATAAACTATTTTTCTGTCTTTTAAACAGCCAATTTTCAAGGTTTCATCCAATCTGACCTTTGAACATCTGCGCCCTGGAATCAGATTACATGATCCGGATTACATGTAACAGTTACTTCTTTATTATGCTAAATAGGCCCAGGTCTGACACTTTAAGCTTGTGTATGTAGGCTACTGTAATAAATAGTGATTTAATTTTTTTTTAGTTTACTACAAGAATAATTGCTTATATACAGTAGCTATACATTCAGACAGGAAGTCTGCAAACTAATGACTTAACTGAACCATAGTAAGCTTTATATTCATCAATCTTTGATGATTCATAAACCAGTCTTTTTTGATCTAGAGAAAATCTATGCTTTGTTCAAAACCTTTAGGTCCAGATAAAAACCAAGATAATCCAATTTCAAACTATTTTTCTTTCTTTTAAACAGACCTTTGAACAACAACAACAATCTGACCTTTGAACATCTGCACCCTGGAATCAGATTACATGATCCGGATTACATGTAACAGTTACTTCTTTATTATGCATAGGCCCAGGTCTGACACTTTAAGCTTGTGTATGTACTTTAATAAATTGTGATTTTTTGTTTTTTGTTTGTTTACTACAAGAATAATTGCTTATATACAGTAGCTATACATTCAGACATCAAGTCTGCAAATTTATTACTTATCTGAACCATATTAAGCTTTATATTCATCAAATTTGCTCGCAAACTAAAGGAGTTCAAGTTCTGTAACAGAGAGTAACAGATTACAGACATCGAGAAATAACCTGCAAGAAATAACCTGTTATTTAAAAATATTATCAAGCCAATTCATCATAAATAAAGACCCGGACTTTAAAGGCACAATATGTAAGATTTTGGATTAAAATATCCAAAAACCACTAGAACATTGTTATATATTTTGTTGACTTGTGTATTTACTTGCCCAGATGTTTCCAAGAATGTTTAAATCCAGTCATACCTGCGTTACCCTCGATTTCCAGTTTTATTTAGTAGAAACCATGGAAACACCAAACACGCTATAAATATTATATGTTTTATTAGACAAGGAAACAACTGTTTGGATTATTAATTATTTATAGACAGAAAATGAATAATTGTTATATATCTCAACACTGTTAGTCTTATTGTTCAAATAACTTGTTTTCTTGATTTTCTGTGAGTACCATGTTTTTACCGTGCCTCAGTCAGAAAAACACTATTTTGTCAAGTGACTAACATGGTATAAGCTTTATTCAGATGCAGCTTTATTTTGACCATCATATAATGTTTTATAATTATTGGCATGCCATTTAGCAACACAAGCCATCCAGCATTTATTAAAATGATATTCTAATATCGCTCTATCTCACTGTGTGCAACAAGTGTCTCATAGCAGCCGCCGAGCGAACACACAGAGTAATGTTATAAAACCATTTTTAACAGATAAATGTAAATGATAAAACAGCGCTGTGTTACTCCACATACACTTAACAATACGTAACGTACGCTTAATATACAACATAATACTCATACTCTTGACCGGAAGCAGCAAACAAGCAACTTTATTTATATAGCACATTTTCAAACAACAGACGTTGCCCCAAAGTGCTTTACAAAAATGAAAACTTTAAAATCATATAACAAAGCAAACATAACTTATTCGAAAGCTAAAGAAAATAAATACATTTTTAAATAAGACTTAAAAGTGGCATGGGAGAAAAGTGGAATGGGAGACTATTCCAGACTAATTGGGACCTACCTCAGAAAAAGCACGATCTCCTTTTGATTTTAAATGACAACGAGGGACCTTTAAAAGCCGTTGGTCAGAGGACCAGGAGAGTAGGGAATAATAAGATCACTGATGTACTGGGGGGCAAGGCCTGATAGGGCCTTGTAGACAAACAAGAGAACTTTAAAATCAATCCTGAATTTAACAGGAAGCCAATGTTAGGATTGCAGTACAGGAGTAATATGGTCTCTCTTTCTCACCCCCATTAAAAGCCTTGCTGCTGCATTTTGCACTAACTGTAAGCGGACTAGCATTGTCACGAGATGCACACAAAAAAGGTAAGATCCATGTGCAGTTTAATGGGGTAATCCATAATCATAAACAAGCCAGGCAACGGGTCAAAATCCATACAAAGACAGTCCAAAAACAAGAATAGAACTCAGAAGTGCAAACTGACATCAAACAAGAACTCCATGACAATAACTGAAACAGACAGAGTATAAATAGACAGATACAAACAATGTGAGTGGGAACAGCTGTGTGCAATGATCAGTGATGAGTTCAGACAAAGGATTATGGGAAATGCAGTTCATGATGTGGTGGTGACGGTATGGGGAAGAGACCTCTAGTGGACACCCAGGGTACACACACCAGACACTGTGACAAGCATAGTCTGGGGGAGACCAATATATAGAGAATTACAATAATCAACCTTTGATGAGATAAAAGAGTGAACCACAATTTCCAAATCCTTACTGGATAGAAAATGCTTTACTTTAGCAATTGATCTCAGGTTAAAAAAGCTTCCTTTAAGAACGGCTAAAATCTGTTTCTTAAAATTTAGTGATGAGTCCATAATTACCCCTAAACTCTTTACATGATCTTCAATCTGTATGGACAAGGGACCTAAATGATCAGGAAAGGTAGGTGAGATGGGAGAACCTACAATCAAAACCTCAGTTTTGCTCTCATTTAATTGGAGAAAGTTGCTAGAAAGCCGAAGTTTAATGTCACTGTAACATTCCTGTACTCTGTCTAGCGAGCAGGTTTTATCTAAGCTCACAAGAAGATAAAACTGTTTGTCGGCATAACAGTGGTATGCAATACCATACTTCCGAAAAATAGAGCTTAGAGGAAGCAGAGAGAACAACAACGGTCCCAAAATGGACCCCTGAGGAACACCACAAACTAAAAGGGCCAATGTGGAAGAGAAGTCTCCCAGATTCACAGCAACTGTCCTGTCTTTTAAATATGAGGCAAACCACTGAAGGGCTGTACCCTGGACACCAATCCAACACTCCAGACGGTTGAGAAGAATCTCATGGTCAATCGTGTCGAAGGCAGCGCTTAGACCTAATAAAACTAGAACAACATGTGATCCTGAGTCCAACGATAATAATATATCATTAGTGACCTTGAGCAATGCAGATTCTGTGCTATGACAGGGCCTAAAGCCCGACTGGAATGTGTCTAAAATATCAAAAGTAATCAAATGAGAATATAGCTGTGAATAGACCACTTGCTGAAAGGCAGTTTAGAAATAGGTCTATAGTTGTTATATACTGATCCAAATTAGTTTTGTTTTTAACAAGGGATGAAGAATTGCATGTTTGAAACTATTTGGTACTACTCCATTCATCAAGGAGCTGTTGATTATAGCTGTTAGGCTAGAACTCACAGTATGAAAAACATCTTTAAAAAGATGAGTAGGGAGTATATCCAGTCTGCAGCTACCTCCTTTCATTTTCAAGACAATATCTGCCACCTGTGCTGATGAAACTGGTTCAAAGTCAGTGAAAAAGTTAGACGGCACAGCATTAATTGATGAACGGGAATGTAAAGGTACAATTTCACTTCTGATCTCCTCAATTTTTTTAGTAAAAAATTATTAAAACTCTTCACAAGTCTCTTGTGTGGCATCTCTCATAGCATTCCTTGAGGGGTTTAAAATATAATCAATTATGTCAAACATTACTTTTGGCCGATTTGCATTATCTGAGATTACCTTAGAGAAAAATTTAATTTTTTCCTCCTTTACTACCTTCTGATAGTTAGCCAGGGACTCTTTTAACATCTCAGACGAAATCTGAAGTTTATCTCTCTTCTACTTCCGTTCAGCTTTTCTGCACTCTTGTCTAAGAGAGCGGGTAACATTGCTTAGCCAAGGTTGAGATGTTCCCTTATGTTTCTTTAATTTAAGAGGGGCAACACAATCTAAGGCAAGAGTACATGATTTAGTAAAAGCCTCAACCAGCAATTCAGTGTCCTCTCTACTTAAGACTTTGTCTGTAACGTGATAAATAAAATTCAGAAAAAAGGTTTGCAGTTGAAGAATTAATGGACCTAGCATAATGTAAAGGCTGAGAAGAAGTTGGATGGTTATAAGAACAAACAGCATCGAGTACCACTAAATAATGGTCGGAAATGCCTACGTCTGAAACCACCAAATTAGATACAGAGATACCAAATGATAACACAAGATCTAGTGTATGACCTTTCTTATGAGTAGAACCAGTAACATGTGTGAAATTAAAAGACTCAATAATAGAAAGAAATTCATTAACCAATGGCTTTGATGGGCAGCATAAATGAACATTAAAATCCCCCAGGACCAAAAGTTTATAGTTTATCACAGCGAGACACCAATGTAGAGAGAAAATCAGAAAAATCCTGGATGAAATCCTTATTCAGTTTAGGGGGTCTATATACCAAAAGCACAGAAAAAATAATCAAGAGTATCAATCTTTAGTAACTGTACCTCAAAGCTCGAATAGGTTTCTGTGGATAGTAATCTGCATTTAAAAGTGTCTCGGAAAACATTGGCAACACCACCTCCTCGTCCTGCGGTCCGACGGGAATTCAAAGCAGAATTCAAGCAGAAGCGGCGGGGGTGTTATGTTGGGATGAAATCTATTTTATTGTAAACAGAAGATACACAGATTCACACAAACAACTAGAAATATTATCCTGTAAAATGGGGCACCAGTATAAATGTCAGTTCTGAAGAAGAAACCAAAGTGTTCCATGTTTGACTCTGGATGAAGGATTGGATCATTCTGGAAAGTTACACAAACACATGTGTGTGATGATCACTATGGGTTTGTGTGTGTTGATTCTGTTGAATGTGATGTGTCTGTAGCGGCTCTTTATTCTCCATCCAGAGAAGATCAGAATTATTCACCAAGCAACCCTGTCAGTAAAACACAGTCAAATTATCCACTGTAGAACAACTAAAACAAAGTATTTTCACTATTAGTCAGAGATAATAAAATAACCTTGTGATGTACAATTTTTTAAATATCTTTCAACTATTCAGATTTTGATTTTGCATCCAAACCACCATGAATAATGACCCTTAACTCTTATCCATAATCCTGTATGACTGTCCTCTTTCTGTCATTGGGTCAGTTTTATTTATGCCAACAAATAAATAGTAATAAATATTTGCTAGTATCTTCTATTGCAAATGATATTCAAAATAATGCAATTTTCATCATTCTGATTATCTGCTATAAGAAGTGTGGTTATTTTTACCACCATTATTCTCATACTCCAATGCACAGCACAAATGATGAACTCACATAGAGTAGGAGTGTTACTGGCCACTGTTTTAATCTACTTAAGTCAAACGCTAAACACATTTCTATGGACGTATTGGATGGTTATTCTGCGCTGTGATGAACATCAAACTGTGATAGCAATGCCGCTTCAGACAGGGTTTCCTACACTGCCATTGTGTTCTTCACACTGTCTCTGGATGAAGATAAGCAGCAGACACTGGTGGCAGCGAGTTCAGCGATTCAGAGTGGAGGGAAAACTTCAGAATAATGTCACGGACCTCACTCATGGAGTTGTGTGAACAACACACGTCATATCCGTGTACGTACCAGCACATGTGCACTTTGGTCAGAGCGGAATAGTTTAGAGGGAGAGTTCATCCAAAAATGAAAATTAAGAATAATCAAGTCAGTAAATGATGACTTCATTTAAATTTTTGGGTGAACTATCCCTTAAGGTGTTTACATACCTGTTTTTTGCAATTAAAATCAACATATTTTACTAAGATTATGGTTACTTCAACTATGAGCTTAATTGAATCAATTTGATTGAAGTATTATGTTTACATGACTAAATCTCATTACAATCGCATTATGAAAGTTCATGTAAACGTAGTCAATAATACAAGTGATATATTGTATTGTTCTGACATAAAAAGAAACATTAATATACTTAATGAAGCCTCAGCCTTCAAATAAAAACAAAAAATGTACAATGCCATAAAATACAAATAATGAAATGTCACTGGCTACAGAAACCCCAAATTACACAAACTTGTAATTATAAAACATAGCCTATAGTTACTATATACCAGGGGTCTCCAACCTTTTTGTGTGCGAGGGCTACCTCAAGGGATAAAATAATCTAGAAGGGATTTTTATTTGTTATACTCCAATATTTATTATACATATAACATGGTGAAGCTTTTTTACTTTTCACCATCATATGGGAAATAATAAAATATCTTGATATTCTGGTTCAGACTTACAAGCGTTTAAAAAAAAACAATTCCTGAAAAATTATGAAAATATTTATTGATATTTTTGTTGATTTTCTATAAACCTATTGTATGTGTTATCAAAAACAGTAGCCCAAACATTTAGTATAAATATAAATGAATAAATAAATAAATAAATAAACTGCCATAACTTCTAAACAAAAAATTACAGGATTATTTAATACATTTATACATGACTATATTAATATAACAGCATTTTTAATATGAATACATGCACATTTCTGCCAAAAAAGTTTGTTTTACTAAAGTTAATTCATAAGTTGTGAAATGTCTTCTAACTGGTTTGTTCTCGGAACAATGTTTCGCCCTGTTTTTTTGCGTCAATATGTTGAGAATATCAGCGCTGTTTCATCTAGCTTTTTACAAGCTTAAATCACACAGTCAGTTGTGGGTTTATAATAATAGAGATAGAGAATTCTGCGCTGAATTGAACTGCTTCAGTGGATCGCACAGCTCTGTGTAATCATGTTCGCGTGATCGAGATCAGCCCGCACAGCTGCTTTGTCCACGATCTGATAATGCTCTGCGCTGCTCAGATCAAACATGTTTTGTTCCGCTTTTTGAGCGTTTGCCATTTGATGTTTCTCATACACAACGCAAATGACAGCGTATAATCAAAGAGAGTTGTGTAATTTTGAAGAGGCAAAAGTTCAAATTGAAACGTTTAGTTGAAAAGGTTGCAAAATGATACCATTTACTCGAAGTCTGGAACCCCGACGGCAAGTTGGAGCTGTTTATAGAATGTGTTTAGCGGGCAACTCACAGGCACCACGTTGAAGACCACTGCTATACTATAACTTAACTATTCAAATATAATTGTAACCCTTTTCGTCTGTGTGCTCCCCCAAATGTCTCTGCATTGTGTTTGGATGATGGTTGAATGAGGAGGACACAAATATCGTTGTCGTCACAGCAGTGAAGCTTATTTATTGGGCTCTTCTGCATCAGCCACTTTTCACAAGGAAAATAGAACTATTAGTTACTAATATCAAAAATAAAAATGCATACAATATCACAAAAAGAAACAATACAGTTCTAGCTGCAGTTATATTAAACCTTCAATAACAGGGGTTCTCAAAGACTGGACAAATAACTTTCCACATATGACAATTAATGTTAAATGTCACATGCATCCAAAATACAAAGACTATAACCCAAAATACTCAGATAAATGTTAAACACAATACAATATACAGAAAAATATACCCCATCACATGGAAGGTAAAACCCATTAAATAATATCAGAAATACAAAACCATCCGTCACAAATAACTGCGCAAATATGTTAGTTAACATCTTTAACAGCAATATATTTATTCAAATAACATGGATGGCCAATATAATTAAAGAAATGTAATAGATGTAACAGAGAACATCTTACCTTTTCACAAGGAAAATAGAACTGAATTAACAACAGCTCCACCCATGTGAAGAAGGGCTCACTCACACAGTGAAACACTCATAGAACACAGCGCCCCCCTAAGGCTGGGAGAAACATATTACATCTTCCCTACATAATGTAAGCAAATTTAAAAGTGCAGCCTTATAAAACGAACTTTCTGTCAGTGGCTAATAGGCCGACTCTTCTTCCTCAGTTTTTGTTTTTTACATGTAGCATATAAGTGATCGTATTAGTGCCCTGCTGTTGGCTGTTCATATTGCTTTATTAGACTTTTTTTTTGTGCCGACGGCCGGTTGGACGGCCGTTCTGGACTTTTCCAGAACGCACAGATTGTCAGTCCGTCCCTGATCGCAATCGCAATATTGGTAAAAAAAAAAAAATCGAAAATCGTTCAGCCCTAGTTTTTTGACGTAACTGTAAAGGATTACAGTTACTGGATTTTTGTATCCTGATTACATAACGCTGTTACATGTATTCCGTTACTCCCCAACCCTGTATATATCACTGATTCTTGAGAGTCGGGACAAAACATGTCCCACATAGAAAAGTTCTAAATTCATCATGATTGACATACTTACAAAGTTAAATCTAAAGGAATTGTATACCTATCTGATTTTTAGAATAAACTTTTTTATCTTTTTGGGGAAAATTTGTTTAAATGTATGGTCTGTGGTTAGAAGGTCCATGTAATTTCACTTGTCCTCAGCAAGAGGTCACAATATTAACCATCCCAAAAAACTTTAAAAAAGCTCTACAATTGTGAAAACTAAGGGGTATGAATATAAAAAACAATGCATGGAGTGAACATCAAACAATATTTTCCATAAAAATCTGCCTATTAAAGTTGTGTCCTCAGTTTCTGTCAACTCCGTCAGATTTTTTCATAAAGCTCTTTAAATCAGGAAATAGCATGGTCAGCTATATCCCTGAGGACCCCTTTTCATCTCCCTGCCTGTGGTGAATGCAGCACAACCACACATGCTCTGGTGCGTTTTACATTTTTTTATATTTTAGACAAACAATGTCAATATTCCTATGGTCACAGCTGCACCATGTCAATACCATCTTTCTGTTAAGATACTTTTTTTAAACCATAGTGGATTGAATTTAAGCATTTTAGTAGGGCTGGGTATCGTTCAAAAAATTTCGATACCAATACCGATACCGATACCTTGATTTCGATACCGGTTCCTGAACGATACTTTTTTCGATACCAATTTTATGAAATCCATTTTAACAAGATTACATAACACATTACCTCAGAAAAACTTTGGTTTTATTTTTTCAGTTTGACTCATGCTCCTTAGTCAGTAGAAAGGAACAAAAAAAAAAGCACAAAGGAACAAAATATTTTTTTATAAAGAGCTCATGCTCACCAAACCTGAATTTGTTTGAGCAAAAATACAGTAAAACTTGTAATATTGTGGAATAGTATTACAATTTAAAATAGTATTTGAATATATTTCAAAATGTAATTTATTCCTGTGTTGTCAAAGCTGAATTTTCAAAATCATTACTTCAGTGTCACATGATCCTTCAGAAATATGAAAACAGTTTTTGGAAACATGAAAACATGATTCTTTGATGAATAAAAAAATTCAAAAGAACAGCATTTATTTGAAACAGAAATCTTTAGTAACATTACACGTGTTTTAAGGTCATTTTTGATAACTTTAATGCATCCTTACTGAAAAAAAATTCTGACCCAACACATTTTTGAACGGCAGTGTACATTCAGTAGGTCATTATTGCAATATAAACACTGTCAGAGTGATCAACAGGTATCTCTTCATTTACCAGTCAAAGACGGAGCAACTTTCTGCTCTTATGTTTACTCCGTGCACTGTCAAGGTCTTCATATCTGTCGCGGTACCGTCTTTGCAGCAATTATTTTACCGCAAATACTGCATCGCGTGCTGTTGGCATCGAGAATGGAGAAATGTAGCCACACTTTTGATCGGCTTTTCCACATCTTTAAGGTATTGTGAGTGTGTGTGCTCGCGTCTCATTGAGTATGTGCGCGAGTTCGTGTGTGTGTGCTCGCGTCTCATATGAGAATGTGTGCGTGGACAGTTTGTGTGCGCGCGCGCGTCTCATATGAGTATGTGCGCGGAGAGTTCCGCGCGTCTCGTGTGTGTAGAGTTTGCGTGTATGTGCGTGAGCGACTTTAGGCGTGTCGTTGTGCATTTCATATGTATTTGTATTTGTATTTGTGAGCACTGACGTTGACGAGTTAACCCCTAAGGTATTGAAATCTGGTACCGAAAAACAAGTCATTTTTCGATACTCGATAGTATCGAGGCAATTCGGTCGGTACCTAAAAAGTATCGAACTCGGTACCCAGCCCTACATTTTAGTGAGGTTATTGGGACAGCTAGCAACTGAGGAAAAACTACCTAGCTGCAGTGTACAATACATGTTTTGGAGGGAAAATACATGCCCTTACGTCAACTCCGTCAGACGTCAACTCCGTCAGGTTCTATGTCTGACGGAGTTGACAAATCCACCAATAACTTCTTAATGTGCGAATAAATGCACATACATAGCATGCATTACATTATTTAACCATACACATCTGACTTGTAGAGAATGGGCAGGCAGTGGTCTGCTTATTATTGTGTAACGTGTAACTTTGCCAGCACTTTAATATATATATTTATATATGTAGAGACAGAGATAGAGAAATGAGAAGCAGTGTGTAGATTTTCACAACATCTGGTTATGAAAACTACATACTGCACCTTGAGGATTTTACATCCATCCATTCATCCATCAGTCAATCAATCATGTCAAGTAAATAAAAATCTGATTCTATAGTCTTATTCAAGTACATTTTTCTTTATTTCAATTTGTATTGTAGGAAAGCATGGCTGGACAGAAATTGTCAGTTGAGGAGCAAAGGAGAAGAAATAGAGTGTATCAACGAAAGAGAAGAGAAAAATTCAACAGTGACCAAGAGAGCAAGCATGCTATGCAAGAGAAGGAAAGACAAAGGTGGAGGAAGAGAGTTAAAGACAAAAAAGTAATACAAATAGACGAGATGGGAGACAGGGCAAAGAGGAATTGGAGAAAGTATTGGAGAGAGGCACAGAAAAGGTCCAGAGAGAAAAGATCCAATGAAGATGCAGTGCTGAAGGCACACACCCCTCCAGATAGTCCGCAAGATCAGGATATTCAAGAATACAATGCCAGACACAGCAGCCAGTCTCTCAGACAGGAAAGGGAGAGAAGTAAAACGAGAAAAAGGCATTCAAGAGAAATAAACACTTTGAAAAAGAAGCTTAAGAAGGTAACAAAGCAACAAAACAAAATGAGAAAGAAAATATATCGAAGAAGAAACGCTACAAATAAAACACCACTTGACTCCCCAGGCACAGAAACAAAGAAGATGCTATCAGGAAGCAACATTAGGAATCCAAAAATCAAGAAAGCCCTCCTATTCCACAACATCCTCAGAAGAGAGCTTAAGAAAAACAAACAAACTCCTGGGCCACGGCGTCAGGAACCAGCACTAAGTGTGTCATCAGGCAAGATTCTCAAAAAGTAATAATAAATTTTTTTTATTTATAGGCGCCTTACATGACACTCAAGGACACCTTACAAACACAATAAAACAATCAACAATAATCAAATACTCATTATTAAACCTTGGATACCAATATTAAAAAAAAAAATATATTTTCACATAAAAGCCTGCCGAAAAAGATGGGTCTTAAGGCGAGATTTAAAAACATGAAGACTTCCACTGTTTCGCACATCCTGTGGCAGCAGGTTCCATAAATAAGGAGCTGCATAACTAAAAGCTCGGGACCCCATAGAAGTAGTGCGAGTTCTAGGGAGAACAAGTGTGAGTGAAGAAGACGATCTTAAAGTCCGAGAGGGAGTATAAATATGAAGAAGGTCTAATAAGTATGAAGGGGCAAGGTTATTGAGTGCTTTGTAAGTAAGAAGAAGAATTTTAAAATTAGTACGATATTTTACCGGGAGCCAATGCAAGTGTTGTAGTACGGGAGTAATGTGTTCAGGTAGTGGAGTTCTGCTGATGATTCGGGCAGCCGAGTTCTGTACTAGTTGGAGTTTGTTGAGTACCTTTGAAGGCAATCCAAAAAAAAGACTGTTGCAAAAATCAATACGGGACGTAACTAGAGCATGGACTAGAATTGCTGTGCTCTTTACTGAGAGAGCCGGACGTAGTCGATTGATATTGCGTATATGAAAATAAGCAGAGCGAATGACACTGTTTATATGTGCTTCAAATGAGAGAGTACTATCCAAAATGACCCCCAGACTTTTAACTTGTTTAGATATAGAGACTGGTAAATTGTCAATTTTCACAGATGAACATGTAGATTTCGACAAATTGTTTTTTAAGCCAACTAGAAGAATTTCAGTTTTACTGGTGTTAAGTTTAAGAAAATTTGAAGTAAACCATTCTTTAATCTCTGCCAAACAGTCTGAGAGGACAGATGGAGGAAAATTAGCGGAAGGTTTAGAGGACAGATAAAGTTGGGTGTCGTCAGCATATAGGTGGAATTGAATGCCAAACTTCCTAAAAATATTACCAAGGGGTAAAAGATAAATGATAAATAAAAGAGGACCCAATACTGAGCCCTGCGGGACACCTGTATTGACATATGAAGTCTTTGAGCAGAACTGCTTCAACTGTACAAATTGAGTACGGCCCGTAAAGTATGATTGAAACCAAGTCAAAGGGGTACCAATAATTCCAATAGACTCCAATCTGTGCAACATAATGCTGTGTGATATAGTATCAAATGCTGCACTTAGATCAAGCAAAATTAGTATAGATAAAAGTCCAGAGTCAGCAGCTAACAATAAGTCATTGGAGATCTTAACTAGTGCAGTCTCAACACTATGGTAAGGACGAAACCCAGATTGAAATTGCTCGTACAGACCATTATGAGACAATTGATTCTGGACTTGAGCTGCAACACACCTTTCCAAAATTTTAGAAAGGAAAGGAAGAGTTGAGATGGGACGAAAATTATCAAAGTTACTTGAATCAGCCCCCGGTTTTTTAAGTAAAGGAATTATCACAGCAGTTTTCAATTGAGATGGAACAGTTCCAGAAATAAGTGAAGAGTGTATGATTTCCGTAATTAAAGAAGATAGAGAAGACAAGCAGGCTTTAACCAAATACGTTGGAATAGGATCCAACTGACATGTGGTAGATTTACTCTTATTAATAGTATTGATTACTTCCTCGATGGTTGGAAGTTCAAAAGAGGAAAGCATAGAATTAAGAGGTTGATCAGAACAAGGGTTAAATTGACAGCTATCAAGCTTTGTCACAGACATTTGTTGATGAATGTTTTCAATTTTCGTTATGAAAAAAGACAAAAAACTTTCACAGAGATCAGCAGAATATAGATGTGAAGGAAAAGAATCAGGGGGTTTTAAAATATTATTTACCACAGAAAAAAGTGTTCTTGTTTTCCCTTCACCAGAACTAATCACACTGGCAAAGTAATCAGTTTTAGCTGTAGTAAGGGCAACCTTATAGTTTTTCATATGCTCAGAGTACAGTTCTTTATGCACCACAAGTCCAGTCTTGACATATAATCGCTCCAGGCGTCGACCTTTAACTTTTAACATGCGCAGTTCAGGAGTAAACCAAGGAGCAGAGTTGACAAATGAAACCGACCTGGTTTTTAATGGAGCACAGACATCTAAAATCGTTTGCAATCCAGTATTGTAATGTAGAACCAGGTCATCTGGGGTGGAATATTGAACATTGCTACAAAGGTTGGAAAATCCTTCAGCAAAAACCGCAACATCAATGTTTTTTATGTTCCGGAATGAGATAGAACGATGTAGATTATGCTTAAAAACAGGTAACTGAACATTAAACGACACCAGCATATGATCTGAAATGGACAGATCAGAAGTAGTACAATTATGAGGAGTTACACCTGAACAACACACAAGATCCAAGGTATGACCTTTTACATGGGTAGGTGAATTAATAAATTGTTGTAAGCCAAAGCCATCAAGACATGACAATAAATCCCTTGTAGATACACTACCAGTATTATCAATATGAATATTAAAGTCCCCGAGCAGAATCACATTAGGAGACAATGAAGAAAGAAAGGTTAAAAACGCAGAGAGTTCATGTAGAAAAGCAGAGCTGGTCTTAGGAGGGCGATAAACAGTAGCGAGAATCGTAGGAATTGACCCAGTAATTTGCAATGTAGTAGATTCAAATGAGGTGTATTCTGGCATAGATATTTCTGAAACTTTCCATTTATCATTATGTAATATTGCTAAACCCCCACCACGGCCCGATGCACGGGGTTTGCAAATGTAAACATAGCCCGGGGGAGTAGAATGGTTGAGTTGAGAGAAGTCATTACTTTGTTGCCACGTCTCAGTCAGACAGAGAAAGTCAAACTTACGATCCGAGAGCAAATCATACACAACAGGACCTTTGTTTGACAGCGATCGAATATTCCATAATCCAAAAGTAAGATCATTCTTACCGGCTTTAGTGTCAGCTGATCTGGGTAGCTTTGCTAACACACTGTGGTCCGTGGCCCGTGGATATTTCTTTGAGGGACGAGGGTTGGAAGACCAGAGAGATGGTATTACTCTTGAAGTATCCGATATGTAACCTCGTCGGGACCCCCGATGTATATATTTACGTCGTGGTTGATATGCAATGTCCCGATGAAAGTGTAGAGCAGGATGTGGCTCGCAGAGGCGAAAGCGCAGTTGAAACAGTTCATCCGCTGTGTATTGATGAATTAAAATCACAGGGCGAAAGCCAAAAGAAATGATAAAACAGACGAATGCGATCCAGGAAAGCAATTTAGTGATCTTCATTTTCCACTCTGCGACACAGCTCTGTCTGTGCGACAAACCGAGCCAACAGTCAAACAGCTCAGAAACAACGTTTCCAATGTAGGCAAACTCTGGTTATTATTGCAACTTTGACAATAAAACAGCCGCTACAGCTGAGTAAAAACGTAAAACAGGAATATCAGTAGCCTATCTGGAGCAGCGGCAGCCAACGTGCGCCTGCGTTCACTCCCTTGCATTTGTGAAGGAATGCAAAAGTATCGTCTCCTTCACCAAATCCACCAGTTTGGGATAACCTACAAGTTAATGAGAGGAAAGAAACAGACAAAGAAAAAGCCAACATTCCTAAAGGGTATAACAGAGAGTGTTAAGGATTTCTTCCTGAACTCTGCACGTGTGACCACTGATAAGACTGACACCATCACTAGGAATAAGATAAAGCAGCAGAGAATGATCCTGGCAGACTCCATGATCAACCTCCACTCTGATTTCCTCATTAGGAACCCCTCTGTGAAGCTGAGCTATTCTTCTTTCTGTGCTCTGAAACCATTCTATATTACAGCACCAAAAGCATCTGATCGGAAGACATGTCTATGTCAAAAGCATGAAAATGCATACTTAATGCTTGAGGTCCTTAGAACGTCTGGTGTTGTGAAGTCAAACAAACTGGATGACAGTTTTCAATTAGTTTGTTGCTCTCCAGCAAGTGAGGCCTGCCTTCTTCGCACCTGCTCACGATGTCTAAACAAAGGAACAGTTACAACCCAAGAGCAAGACAAAATCCATGTTCAGTGGAAGCAGTGGGAGAGAGTTCAAGAAGAGACCGTCAATGGAATCCACACTAAACTCGTCCAACACAGTGGCAGTCTTTCAGAGCTCATCAAACTCTATGAACAAATACTCAGAAATGAAATCACAACACATGTGTGTTTAGTGCAAAACCAGTCAAAAGCATACAGAAACACAATTGAGACTTGTGAAGAAAGTACAGCAATTGTTAACGTTGACTTTTCAGAATCCTGGAGATGCAAGTATCAATCTGAAGTACAGGCCTGCCATTTTGGACAAAATCTGCCACAGATAACGCTACATACCGGAATGTATTACATTAAGGGTGGAAAGGCAGGGTTTTGCCAGTGGTGTGCCGTCAGAGCCAGCAGGGCCTTCTCTGCTAGCCCTGTCAAAATAAAATAAAAATATTTTTTCTATAATTCAATTACTGTCTATCAGTACGTTACGATTATATTTCCAGAAAGAATATGGTTATTTTTTGTGAGTCTGAGCTGGATTTTCCATATGTCATCTAAACGCAGCTCCGTGGACCAGCACTAGTTGTATAGCTAGCCTTCCGTTGAAGCTGCCATTTTCCATTTGATCATAACTTTGACTGACGTGTTTTATCAGCCAATCAAATTGTGATGCGTATGACAGAACGCCCCAGAGGCCCAGCGATGTGTCGACGGCTAGCCCGCGCTGATGTCATCGACATGGGTAGGCAGATACAATACATGTTTGTGTACAATAACAATTTTCGGGAAAAATAACATTACGATGTCCAGAAATCAATTTCAATAGTACATTGGGTCATTTGTCATTCGAGATCTACTAGTATTGTTAGTACCGAGAATTTCCACGTGTCTAATACATTGATACTTCTCTCACATTTGTGTACTGCAATGGTCTAGTGGTAGAACTTTTGCCAAGCGTGTCAGAGGTTCTTGGTTCTAATCCGCACTCGTATAGTTTTTTTTTTTCTTTTTTTTTTTTTATACCGAATATGTTCATCAGTGGTTGTATATCAAGCAGGGCGTTTGTGTGCATTTTGTTTTGTAAGATTTCAACGAATAGAAAGTCTCCGTAACGGCGATAGACTGAAGCGCGCATCTGAGGGGCTGTTTGCACCTGGCCACTTCATGTGTTTTCTCAGATCGGATAGCTATCTGATTTATCAAAACGATTCCATTTACACCTGGTCACATAAATGTGTTTTTGTGAAACGGATTTAAATTCGATCTTCAATTCCCGCGCTATATGCAGATTTAATGGAGTTCACGTCACCGAAAGCAACAGATATGAGCTGCATTTCATTGATCATCAGCTAAAATTTCAAAATCAAAGACAAGAGAGAGCAGTAACAGCCCTGGTAAGATCATTTCGTTTCTTTACTTTTAATGATGATGATTGTGTGTTAAGCGTCTGCGACTTACTTTCACTTTGATTTGCGATAGTTTGCACGTTGGCTTGATGAATAGATGCTCAGCTTCTCATCTGAGGTGATGCGTGTTCCATAGCGTCGTCATATCTGGCTATAACATTACATATAGCCTATCACACTCTCACACGTTTATTTTTTTTAGCATTTTTGGGAGGAGTACAATTTACATATGTGGTTTCAACAACCAGATGCAGTTACACTTGTCCAGTTTCGTCTGGAATGCGTCTCAGATCTCCTCCTGAAGTGGTTTGAGCGATCGGATTCAAATCCGTCTCGAATGCGTTTCGGAGGGCATTTACACCTGGTCTTTTCACGATCGGATAGCTATGTGTTAGATCGTTACCGAAGGCCCTGACTGAAACCCCACGGTACGCTACTGGGTTTTGCACACTTTCAGAGTCAAAGAGACAGGATGCTGCAGCAATCTGGACACACATGGATCCAGTCCTAAAAGATATCAAAACGAGATATCCACAGGTCACCACCGTGCACTTTTGGTCTGATGGTCCAAGTAAACAATATAAGAACAAGAAGAATTTTTTTCTTCTGTCTTGTATCCCCCCTACACTTGGGTTTGAAAGAGCAACATGGAACTTCTTCCCCACTTCCTATGGTAAGGGCGCACCAGACGGCATTGGCGGAACAGTGAAAAGAACAGCTGACAACCTGGTCCTGAGAGGAAATGATGTGACAGATGGACACACATTCTTTGAAAAGGTCTCAAACAGTCTGAAGAGCATTCAGCTGTATCACATTGCAGAAGAAGACATGCAAAGATATGATGCACTTCTCATGCATCCTCTCAAACAGGTTCCCTCAACAAGACGAATACACCAGGTCATCCCACATGAGAACAGGATCCAGCACAGACAACTATCCTGCTTTTGCAGCAAGATGTTGGTTTGCCAGTGCTTCAGTCCAGCTACCTTCTATTTCCATGGCTACCCAGAGGAACAGCAGAGTGATACAAGGAGGGCAGGGAAGAAAAGACCTTTGGCCATGTTGTTGGAGGAGATGGAAAAAGAGATGGGAGGGGGGGAAGAGGATATGGAAATGGAAGATGTAATGGAGGAGGAGTTGGATGAGGAGCCTCTGAAAAGTCCTTAGGGTACTGTGACAGTAACGACTGTTAACAGCCTTAATAATGGAGACTGGCTAGCAGTAGTATATGATGACCACTGGTGGCTAGCCAAGACCATTGCTGTGGATACTGAGCATCAAGATGTGAAAGTGGAGTTTCTGCATCCCCATGGTCCAACAGCAAAGTATCAGCCTAAGCTTCTCACAAAGGATGTCTGTTTCTGCCCAGTTGAGGACATCGTAGTGAAACTAATGGGAAATGCATCACCAGTCAAATTAAGAAAACGAGAGATCTACAGCATAGCCCCTGATGTGATGGACTTCATAGAGCGTGAGCATGTCCGCCGCCTGCTGCTCAAGGCATAAGCGCAGGTTAGACAAAAAAGGAAATCTTAAGTAAGCTAATTGAACCTGATTCTAAGCTACAGATTATGTGTTGCAGTATTGTTGTCAAAGCAGTGCAGGGCAATCACACATCCAACACACACATGCACGCACACACACACGCACACGCACACACACACGCACACGCACACACACACACACACACACGCCACTTTAAAGTAAATGGCTACTTACAAAGGAGGAAAGGAAGAGGAGAAGAGGTGGATGAGAAAAAGGAGAGCAGGAAGTGGTATAGGGGAGGTAGATGAAAACAGAGGGGGAGGAGGGCCCCTGGTTTCCCTTATTGTTTTTTTTTTTGATAGTTGGAAACGGTGTAATTTATAATAGTTGGAAACGGTGTAATTTATAATAGTTGGAAACGGTGTATGTGCAATATGTTTATTATAGTTTGCTTTACAGTAAGTTCAATACTCTAATAACAAGGAGTAGTTTTAGTAGTAGTGTTTAAAGAGCACATCTGTTCAATAATAAGCAATGCACACATATTTTTTGTCAACACCGTCAGTTTTTCGTCAACACCGTCAGATCTTCATCAACAGCGTTTGGATGTATTTTTTTGTTAATTTTTTGGGGAAAAAAAATGTTCTTCCTTCAGTTTATGTTGTTTTTGTAATAAAGGACCATCTGATCTACATCCTCTTATGTTTTATTTATTTAAGGAATTTGTTTTTACAATATTGAAATTAAAATCAAAGTTTGAAAATGCAAATATTAAAAAATCTGAGTTTTCAGAATAGTGTGAAATCACAACTTAAGTTTATATATTGTATTTTTTTTACCTATCAGAGTAACTAAACACTATTACAATATACTTCAGAACTTTAGATTCTTGTTGGATTTGAAGAATTAAAATTGTATATTTTTTAGTGTGTCTGACGGAGTTGACACAAATCCAGTTCTGAAGGGAAACATGTTTATTTGTTAAAAATGTGTTTTTATTTAGAACCTGTTCCTTTACTTGGTTAAATAGCTAAGACTTTTCTCTGCAGAAACATATAACTCTAATTGATATAGTGTGTGTTTTAAAAAAAAGTTTTTTAAAACGTGTTTTGTCCCGACTCTCAAGAATCAGTGATATATATTACATGTTTTTCTTTATTACCAACAATGAGTTTTATTTCTTAAACTCATTCCCCTGTTTTTATTCTTTCCCACAGACATTATGGACTCTGCAACGCATTCTGAAAACCAAATCCATGACAGATCTATTCATGTTCATAATTTCATCATTCTGTGGACATTATCCTGCTATAATAAAAACACCCCCTGAAAAAACATTCTCCTCATTGTCACACCAAGCAGATTGCAGTCATAAACACACATCCATAAACACACCGGAACCACACAGGGTCAAAAGTCACATGCCATGGTGTCATAAAACCCCCATATATGGACATCCTGTCATAAACATATGCCATAAAACCATAAATCATTTTTGACACAAGCTCCCTCATATAAACTACTATTATAGCTGAGCTGATGGGGATGATTGTAACAATGTGCTTCGACTGGACCCACAAACACACTGTGCTCATTGTATAAGCCAACATTTAGTACATCTGTGAAAGTGACTAACATGCACAAATATGTGTTCAATATTTATTCCAACTTGTTTGCTGTTTGAAAATAAAATGTTTTCCTTTTATAGGTGGGTTGTAACAACAGCACTCTTTGTACTTGCCATTAACTTACACAGAAAATTCTATCAAGGTTTGAGACACAGCGCGCGCGCACACACACACACATAGCACACACAGCACACACACAGCACACACACACAGCACACACACACACACACACACACACACACACAAAAACACTACAAACATTAAAGCGAAAAGGGTTATAATGGTTTCTAGAATGTTACACATTTAGAAGTAATAAAAAATTAGGCCTACATATAAAAAGTGTAATTATGACCGCCGCTAGCGTAGCTAGCCGGTCATATAGGGATTGTCAAAGTTTTTTTTTTTTTTTTTTTCGTCACCTTACTGAATTTTTCGTCAACGATACCAGGGACACCGAAGCACCGGGGAACATGAAATTTGGTGGGCATGTAGCCCCACTAGACTTCTAAGGAAAAATTTCGTTTGGTCCCCGGGGGCCACTCCCCCCCCGCGCTGGGCCCCCCCAAACCCCCAAAAATGCAGTTTTTCCTAAATAACTACCTGAACCGTGGCACCGAGGATGAAGACATTTTTATGGTATGTTGGTCTACTAGACTTTTACGGAAAAATTTCGTTTGGTCCCCGGGGGCCACTTCCCCCCCCGCGCTGGGGGCCCCTTAAATTTTTCGTCAACGATACCAGGGACACCGAAACACCGGGGAACATGAAATTTGGTGGGCATGTAGCCCCACTAGACTTCTAAGGAAAAATTTCGTTTGGTCCCCGGGGGCCACTCCCCCCCCGAACCCAAAAAAATGCAGTTTTTCCTAAATAACTACCTGAACCGTGGCACCGAGGATGAAGAAATTTTTATCGTATGTTGGTCTACTAGACTTTTACGGAAAAATTTCGTTTGGTCTGCGGGGGCCACTTCCCCCCCCGCGCTGGGGCCCCCGTAAATTTTTCGTCAACCATACCAGGGACACCGAAGCACCGGGGAACATGAAATTTGGTGGGCATGTAGCCCCACTAGACTTCTACGGAAAAATTTCGTTTGGTCCCCGGGGGCCACTCCCCCCCCGCGCTGGGCCCCCCCAAACCCAAAAAAATGCAGTTTTTCCTAAATAACTACCTGAACCGTGGCACCGAGGATGAAGAAATTTTTATGGTATGTTCGTCTACTAGACTTTTACGGAAAAATTTCGTTTGGTCCCCGGGGGCCACTTCCCCCCCCTGCGCTGGGGCCCCCGTAAATTTTTCGTCAACGATACCAGGGACACCGAAACACCGGGGAACATGAAATTTGGTGGGCATGTAGCCCCACTAGACTTCTACGGAAAAATTTCGTTTGGTCCCCGGGGGCCAATGCAATATTATATAAAAAGATATAAAAAATGAAAATGCAATATTATTCTGCTTTAATCGCCCCTATCTTCAGTGGAGATGTTCAGAACTGCACCATATTTCATGTGTATGATTAACTTGACAACCTCTGGGGGTATCCTCTGCTAAGTTTTGTAGAATTTCATCCATGGGGGGGTATAAAATAAATTCATTTATGTGCACATTTAGTGACTGTACACTCATCGGCCTGTAGATGGTGCTGTTGAGCGAAGGGTTGCTGGTTTAGGATGATACTGTCACACACACACATGCAGGAATACAAACAAACGCAAGCATGCACACACACTGACATCCACACGCACAGACACACACACCCATACACACACATACAAATCCACATGCACAGACACACACACACACAAACACACACGCGCACACATGTACGCACACATACATACACGCACAGACACACACACACACACACACAGACACACACATACACAAATACACACACATACACACACACACACACACACACACACACACACACACACACACACAGACAGACATGCACATACTATTACTTTTTTTAGGTATATACATAAACACGCAATACAGCCAAATTACTCCACGTCATTTATTTTTGTGGAAAGCCAGTGCAGGCCTGAGCGGCGGTCATATTTTGTACCGCGATGCGGTACATCTAGTTTCTTAACAAATGAACAATTAAGACTATGTCCAACCAAAAGACAATTAAGACACAATAATAAGATTAGGATAATCATTTAGTTCATATGTGGTTACTTACGTTAAACAAGGAAAATAAACAAGGACAAACAATACTAAACATTGCTACATTAGCATTAGATGCCTTTTTCCCGATCCATATCTTCCGTCCTGGTGTAAAATGGCGCATGTAACACTGAACATCTACTAAAATGGCACAAGGCTGAATCCAGTTACTTGTTAACGTTTGTTACTTATTGACGCGTGAACCTCCCCTTAAATGACTCAACGCTTCCTTAAGCACACTGTGTGAATGGCAAGCTGTTAGAATTGAATGAAGAAATTCTGCATTTCTCAGCCACATGTAAGGGTGCGTTAAATCCGACTAAAAGGATTAATAGAGCATATATTGATCTAGTGGAAAACAAAATATTGGCACAATTTACTGTACAGATATTTATTAATTGACCGTTAAAGTTTTAAATGGGACAATGCATTCAGAGCCACCTATTGCTCCATCAGTCCTTTTAGTTGTGCAGTTTCTCGGCCGTCACAGAGTTGAAGTTAAAGTGGACATGAGTGCAGTTTTTACTGTGGAATTCTTTTTTTATGAACCTTTGAACTTGACATTACTCAACGCACAATGAGCCCCTATTGCATTTTTTGCCCATTTCGCAGTGCTGTTTCTCGGCAGCCTCAGTGGGTGTGTTAAAGTGGACATAAGCCCATCTGGTGAGTGCGTGAACACAATGGGCAATCAGAGGTGTTTACGATTCTGCTCAACAGCGCTCAAAGCGTCACTTTTTTTTTTTTTACTTGGTACCAAAGTCGGTACTTTTGACAACACTACTTCTTAGTCCCCAACCATTTCTGCCACCCAATCATCGCTGCCTCCCATCAGCCCCTCTGTTCCACCTCAGTCATAGACAATCATAGCCCAGGTTATGGCAAGCCGTTTTAGCTTAAATTGTACCCAGCGTTACTCGTCGTAATTGCATTTTTACTAGTAAGAATTCAATTAGAGAGCTCTACAATTCAATTCTTACTAGTAGCAATTACAATTAGAGAGCTCTCCAATTCAATTACTACTAGTAAGAATTACAATTACAGAGCTCTCTAATTCAATTATTACTAGTAAGAATTACAATTACAGAGCTCTCTAATTCAGTTCTTACTAGTAACAATTCCAATTAGAGAGCTCTACAAATGAATTTTTACAAGTCATATGTCTCCATTGACTTCCATTCATTTTTAATTACGGAGCTGTACAATGGAATTGTTACTAGTAACAATTCCAATTAGAGAGCTCTCTAATTCAGTTGTTACTAGTAAGAATGTAATTGCAGAGCTCTTTAATTCAATTACAGAGCTCTGCAATTATACATATCTTTAATTCATATTTTTACTAGTAACAATTCAATTGTACAGCTCCGTAATTAAAAATGAATGGAAGTCAATGGAGACATACGACTAGTAAAAATTCATTTGTAGAGCTCTCTAATTGTAATTCTTACTAGTAATAATTTAATTAGAGAGCTCTATAATTGTAATTCTTACTAGTAATAATTGAATTGGAGAGCTCTCTAATTGTAATTGCTACTAGTAAGAATTGAATTGTAGAGCTCTCTAATTGAATTCTTACTAGTAAAAAGGCAATTACGACGAGTAACGCTGGGTACAATTTAAGCTAAAACGGCTTGCCATACCAGGTTCCTCATATCTAGGTTCCTCATATCTAGGTTCCTCATATCTAGGTTCCTCTGCCTGTTTCGGCATCTCCTCATCCTCCATGCCTCCTTCTCTCTACGGTTCGAGGACGTGCCTTGCCGGAAGGGGCGTTCTGTCACGGTCTGTTAGTTTGGACTTTGTGTCTCACCATCTTCTGGCTGAGTTAGTCGTTTGTTGTCTTGGTCACTTATTATGTGTACTCATTATCAAGTGTACTCAAGTTCAGTTCTGTTTGTGTTTCATTGTCGGCAGTGTTTGAATTATACCGTGAGCTTCAGGGGTACAGCTATTTCGACTGGTCACTCTCCATTTTATATAATAGCTTTAAAACCATTTAGCGGGCAGTGGATTATTTGTCAATACCTGTTCTCTCCTCATCTCCATCACCCTTTCTTTTTCTCTCAGTCTCCTCATCTTGCCCTGTCTCTTCCCCTCCTAAAGCTGAGCTTTTTTAATTTACTGAAGGCTCCGAATTGTATTATATTAATTTTCAATATGCACACATTAATTAATCTTGTGCCTAACATGATGAAAACGGCTTTGTTAATGTTTCTTGTCCCCTCCCCTCACAATGACACTAATTATTACATGAGTCACGTTACATATAGGCCTATTTTCAGTTCAAAAGGGCGAAATTAGACAAAAGTTTATTAGTTTGCCTGATTATTTTAGTCATTCGTTTAACATTTATGACCTAAAAAAACTGTCAAATATGAAATCTTTAGTTTAGTTTAGCCATTTACATCTTATCTCGCATTTGACCGTAAACTGAAGCGTAGAGTCGCTCTGCTAAAATTCGCGCTCAGCTTCTGTGAACATAAAGCCCGTCTACTTTGATTTGATTGGTCATCTCAAATATTCTGACATTGACGAGCAGTGACAGACCAATGAAGCTCAGATGAACACACACACACACTCAAACACACACCCTGTCCTCTGTTTCTGAGGTGCGCTCTGCTCGGCGCCGCTGCGGATTGAAGATGAAGAACGCGCTGAATCTGATTATAACAAGACTGAAGCGAACACGAATTTGTGTAGCCTACACTTAATCACACATTTTTAGGGGGGCTATAGGCTGAAGCCCTGTGATGGTAATGCTGCATTTAAATACATACCATTTTGGATAGGCTAACATTATATTTTATAAAAAAATTTTAGTACCCCCAAACTATTATTTTCATCCCTTTTGGGAGGGTCCAAGTCTCATCTAGGGGGGTCGGACGACTCGGACCTCCCCAATACCTCCCGTAATTCGAACAATGATTGTCGGGTATCGTTTATGTTATGTGTGTGTATAGCTCTCTCTGTTCGGATTTACCTTTATGCCTCTGCCTTCTCTCTTCATCATCGTGTTCGAGTTTGATCATCTACACAGCGTTGTGACATTGACTTCCATAGTATGAAAAAAAAAAAAAAACTACTATGGAAGTCAATGGTGACTCAAATCTGATTGGTTACCCATATTCTTCAAAATATCTTCCTCTGTGTTCAGCAAAAGAGAGAAACTCTTACATGTTTGGGACAACTTGAGAGTGAGTAAATAACAGAATTTTCATTTTTGGGTGAACTGTCCCTTTAAGATTCAAACAATTATAGCTAGATTAGGTGCTGCATATATATTTTTATTCTGTATGTAGCCTGTGAGCCGGGTTAGGATTAGGATCCTTCAGTTCACTCTCTTTCTCTGACTCTTTAGTTTCATGTTTAATCACGTCACTAATTGGGGGGTGGAGCGGGCATTTAGTAAACCACTTAATGTGAGGGAAGCAGGCTTATATATAGACACCTGGGGTCCTTAGACCAGGACCGTGTCAATTTACTGCTGGCTCTGGTGTGGTGAATCAGTGATTCAGGTGCTGTTTTTGAGTGTTCAGGTACGTTCAAAAGCCTTTTCCTTGTCTGTCGTATTCACTGGGGTTTAGTATGCCAAGCGAATGTTTGTTTTCATAGTGAGTGGACGAGCCGACGCTGATTGAGCCGCGGTGCAAAATTGTTTCCTTGTGAGACCGTGAATGGGCAAGCGAACTATGGCAAAGTATTGCCAAACTACTTCCGTGTTTATCAAGCGTCGGCTGGATACTGTGACTGCAGTGTGATGTTTACATCCAACTTAGTGTTTCCCATTCACTGTTAATGCTACGACAGGTATGTTTAAAATTTCCCTTTGCTGTTTTAACTAATATGTATATAGGAGTGTATTTGTCTTGTATGCTTAGTATATGAAGACAGTTCAATGTAATATTGACCACCTTTGTTTATGAGGCCATTTTATCATGTAATGTGTGAAGACTGCATCTAAAACGTGATTTGTATTGACTGTAAATCATGATCAAACAAATATTCTTAAAGGGACACTTTACCTCTGGAAAGATGAATGTGTATTTAAAATAGGTCATTTATGTAGAAGAAATGTTTTTTAATTTGGAGCTTTCTAGACTAAGAAAAGCCAGAAAATGTATTTTTGGCTTATGTGGATGAAAGACAACAGCTCCCAGAATGCACTTGCTTCGCTGCCCTAGGAGGCCACTCCCAAGCCACGCCTACCGGTTAGAGAGCGCAGTTGAAAACAAGAAGGCTAGGCTACTAGTGAGTCTCCGTGACGAGTGTGCCCGGGATTTCGAGATCGCCCAAAATGTCCTAGGATTGGGCTTTTGCGTTCTACAGTCGCCATTCATCATGTTTACTGTGGCGAGCAGGACGAGGCTGAGGGGCGCGGGAGAACAGCGCGAGGCCGGTGGCGTCATTACTGAGACGCACCGGTCTCGTATCTCTCACGGAGAAGCGGGAATTTTCTTAGCAATGTTAAAACGCACATCAGCCGATCACTTGTTTAGCGTTCATGTAAACACTACATTCAGATTCACCAATCGGAATGAATTCAGCTAGATTGAAACAAAAGGTGTGCATGTAAACAATGAATGGCGACTGCAGAAAGCATTTTGGACGATCTCGACGGCTGGACGTGTCCGGGAAAAAGAGGATGGCATTGGAAATCAAACGCACTGGCACTGATCTGTGATAGGCCTGTTAGCGCATTAGGTCCAACCCCCTATGGGCGGGTTTGAAAGTGTGGGAACTAGTGCTTGTAGTCTCAACAGAAATCCCCCCTCTTACACTTCCTCCGACAATGACGCAAAATGACGATTTTTGCGTCGTTGTGGGAGGAAGTGTTAAGAGGTAAATACGGATTTCTCCCGTCTCAGGGGAAAATGAGAGTGTTGCACGACCATTCAATAGTATGACTGGGTTTATAACAATGCAAAGCTTAATGCAAATGGGTGGATTGTTCCTTAAATGGTGTGGTTGTGTTTACAGACATGTACAGCTACACCTGAGTTGCTGGCTGCTGTTTTCCATACTGTGTGATTTGATTGTGGGGTTCTGCTTATAGCATAGGTTGCTTTTATTATTTATTTTTTTTTCTTTTCTTTTCGTTCGTTTTCCTCTAGCCTGTTGGCAAGCTGTTGTTGTATGTGATTGCATGAATTGTATGTCGCAGGCTAGAGTGGGCTTATTTATTTTTGTATTATTTCCTTTATTCCCAATTTCCCCTTTTGTTTTGTTTTTTGTAAACGGCCTCAGTGTGGGCGGAGCCTTCTCGGTAGTGCAAGAGACTTCACTGGAAAGTGGGTTTTGTTTCTTTCTTTTTTTCTATTTTCTCTTGCTCAAGTAAGACGTTTGCAGTGCCGTGTAGTGTGAACCTTAATGTCTTTTAACCATATTTATTAGAGTGCTGTGAGTTTGCAGTGTAAACATTGAGCTCTAGTGTGTACTACTTAAAAGGGTGCTGTGCCTCTGTTCACAGGTGGTAGTGAGAACTTGGCCTTCTCTTAGTGCTTTCTCAAACCGCTCTACTGGCTCCCATGCTGATGGCCTGGTGATTTTCTTGTTTTTATATATATATATATATATATAAAATTGTTTGTTTTTTTCAGGCCAACCAACACCTTCAAATATTTATTAATAAAGATTGTATTTTTATACTTTTCTACGAACCTGTGTTTGTACATTTTATTGGGGCAGAGTTCCCCTTGCTCTGACACTTGCACTAACCAGCTAAGCTCAAGGGGTGGCGTAGTCAGTTATACAATTAGGGGGTGCCACATGTATTAAAAAGCCGAATACATATGTTTCTGCATAACAATCAAAGCGAGTTTGATACACCATTTTAACATTAAGATCTTTTAAGCATCGGGTTTCGTTTAAAAGCAGAACTGACGACACTGTAAATGAATGCGCTGTTTTGAGTTTATGTGATCAGACTAGAAATAGAATCACTGTGACTGTGTTTACATCATAACGCGCGTCTCATTCGGCGATACATAAAGCTAGAGCGATGTTTTGGTTTGTTCCAATGATTATATGACAGCTGGAACTTCCTGAGTCGCGGCCGCGGAACTGCGTCCGTCAGTGAGCGTGCAGCGCGCGACAGTCTCCTGAAAGTGTGTTAAAGCAGCACATGCACTGATGACACTTGATGTCTTACAGTAGAGAGTGTGTCCGAGTTCAGTCCACTACTGTCTGCTACAGCGAGACCAGCTCAAACAGCGTCCGACACACACAATCCACAACGCGATCCACACACACCCGATCAGCAGAGAGCGCGCAGGAGACGAGCACGCGCATGACCGATGCCCAGCGGCGCGCGTCCACAAGTCACATAACATCTGCTATAAAAGTGTTGGGTAAAACAGTTGATAAATATATTAGTTACTTTTCCATTTGATACATGCGTTACATTTGATTATGTGTTACAGTTAAATTTACTAAAAGGGCCACTGGTGCGTAATAACTATACGTTTATTCAATGTTTGATATACACTACCAGTCAAACGTTTTTGAACAGCAAGATATTTTAAACAGTAATACTGTGAAATATTTATACAATTTAAAATGACTGTTTCCTATTTGAATATATTTTAAAATGTAATTTATTCCTGTGATCAAAGCTGAATTTTCAGCATCATTACTCCAGTCTTCAGTGTCACATGATCCTTCACAAATCACTCTAATATGATGATTTGATGCTCAAGAAACATTTATGATTATTATCAGTGTTGAAAACAATTATGTACAATTGTTTTCAGGATTATTTGATGAATAGAAAGTTCAAAACAACAGCATTTATTTGAAATTTGCCAGCACAGAAATAAATTGCATTTTAAAATATATTCAAATAGAATAGTTTAAATTGTATAAATGGTGAAACAGTTTAAATTGTATAAATATTTCACAATATTCCTGTTTTTGCTGTATTTTGAATCATATAAATGAAGCCTTGGTGAGCAGAAGAGACTTCTTTTAAAGGGGTGGTTGATTATGATTTCACTTTTCTAACTTTAGTTAGTGTGTAATGTTGCTGTTTGAGCATAAACAACATCTGCAAAGTTACAATACTCAAAGTTCAAAGCAAAGGAAGATATTTGCATTTAAAGAAAAAGACTACAACAAACGGCTGGTTGGGACTACACGACATTCCTCCCGGGTTAGTGACATCACTAACCCTAGAATTTACATAAACCCCGCCCCCGGGAACACGCAGTCCATGTTGAGAAGAGGGAAAGTTGTTGTATTAGAGTACATTTGTGAGTCAGCTCAAACTTTAGCATCCATCTTTTCACATGCAATAGAAAGTCACTCTGTGTGCATCTCACAACAGTTCCTATACGAGCGATTTATAGATTTATCATGACAGAATATCCTAATTGAAGATAGTTAACTCCACATCAGCAACATAAATTCATCAACTAACCATTCAGAGACGTCCTGTTGCATTCTACATGTTGTCACTTCTTCTTGAGTCTCTCCATCTTTGTCTGACTCTGTTTTAACCATAGACTGTAAAAAAATATGGACGTAGTGTCCGTGACGTCACCCGTAGGTTTCTGAAGAGCATTTTTGAAGCCTAAAGTGGGCGGAGCCGGCCGTCGCCATCTTGGCCTCGCGTCACTCCCGGAT
This sequence comes from Leuciscus leuciscus, assembly GCF_965113295.1. NCBI lineage: Eukaryota > Metazoa > Chordata > Actinopteri > Cypriniformes > Leuciscidae > Leuciscus > Leuciscus leuciscus. The sequence goes on from NC_138740.1 coordinate 749,145, forward strand.
AACAGAAAATGGGCAAAGAGGTGGGGCGGGTGGGGAGGTAATGCTATGCTATATGCTACTGACAGTACCAAGTCTGCGACTGCACAGGGCCTCGCGCTAAAGTGACAGTTGATGATGTAAAGCCAATTAAAAGTTCCTGTTTTTGCCCTTCGAAATATTATAATAGTTAAAAGACATGGCAACAAGTGAGACTGTGTATCGTGATTCTGTACTATTCTGCTAGTTGAAAATGTATATGCAGTAACTTAATATTACTCTGAGAGAGTGTGTGTGACAGTGATTTATGTGCATACATGTCAGTCACTCTTTTTTTATAGTCTATGGTCCGTCAGCGCGGCATCGCTCATTAAGTTCGTAGAGAGCTTATTCAGTCCATTTTAAATTCTTATTTTGGCCGCCTCTCAAATGGGTTAAACCATAGATATATTGCCTATGAAGTTCAAGTAAATGCGCTGGAAATCCGTGCTCATGTAAGGATGTGCATGTATTGCATGGACGGAGAAAGCGCCGACACCTGCAGGATTTCATCTGATGGTACATAAGCATATTATAATCTATCTGTTCCGTGAGAGCAGAACGAACGAGCCTTTATTGACGTTTTTAAATCTGAAAACTCCAAAAAGCAACGAAATTGTCAGACATCCATTAGTGCATGTTCACAGAGGAAAACAACTGAAATACAGCGCTGGTTGTTCTCTCGAACGATACTCGACGACAATGACGGAATCCTAAGCCGTGGGCGAAGTAATGGGTGTATTAAATTGTATGAAATAATCCTGGAAAAAAAAGCACAAACACTGCAGAGATGGCAAGTTCAGCAGCTAAAATTTGCTGAGGTGAAGTGACTGCTAGTAACAGCAGACAAACGGCTAGCATTGACATCCGCAGCAATCCACCTGTCACTCAAGTGGACACACCCTTAATTATGCAGAACTTTAAATATTAATCAACTAAACGGATGAGTTATAAAAAAATTCACCCCTCTCACAGTTGTCATGAAGGGCAAAATTAGCTGTATAGACCAAAGCCACATACAGACACCAGGCTGTAAACACGTTTTTTTCTGCTGTAAAATTTGGCATTTTAACATGGGGGAGATACAGATTTGACTCACTTTTGACACCAGCCTCAAGCGGCCAGTCAACGAATTGCAGTTTAACTCACTTCCGTGTTGGTTTCAAGAGAGAGACGGGGAGGTTGCCGCTTGGTTTTAACATTAAAGGCAGGACAGTTTCTGTCATTTTAGTGTGTCTGCATGAGGTAACAGCAGCTGCTAACAGACACGAGCTCTTGAAACCCCGCCCTCTGCAGCAGCTCATTTGCATTTAAAGGGCCAGGCACAAAACGGTGCGTTTTTGCAAACCCTCAAAAAGTGACGACTTTAACTTGCTATATAAAAATATCTGTGAGGTATTTTGCGCTAAAACTTCACACACACACTCTGGGGACATCAGAGATATATTTTACATCTTGTGAAAATGGCATTTTACCACCCCTTTAAAAACATTAAAAAAGTGTAAATATATTGGCTGTTACGTTAGTGTGTAAAAAAATTAACATGTTTTGAACATCAAAGGCATTATTTTTTACTAGCCCTTAGAGCCCATGCACATCTTTTTCTTTTTGCCTTGTTTTCTAGTGATCTCGCCTTAATTCTCTTTAAGTCATTCAACATTTTCTTCAACATTTAATGACGTGGGGAACAAGGTATTCTGAGGTATTTCATAAACGTATTATTTTCAAATGATATTTTTTATTTTTTATTTGTTACAACAAATATCATGTTTGTTACTAAATACCGAATAACATGGTAACTTCTGACCAAAAAGAAGTGCAATTATAATAGACGTATGAATCTCTGATGCTCAGGAGGGGTCGTCAGCTCTGGTCCTCAAGGTCCACTTTCCTGCAGAGTTTAGCTCCAACCCTGATCAGTTCAGAACCTCTGGTTTAGAATTTGCTCTTCTCCTCCCGAGCATCAGAAATTCATACATCTATTATAATAGAATTTTTGGTATTGTAACCCCTGCTCGAAACCATCAGCCATTTCAACTAAAAGATGAAGGCTGTTATATTAACGTTGTCCGCTAGAGGGCGCCATAGGATAAGGAATCGTTTAAGTCTACTGTTATTAATTTGGTTTCTATCCCTTTGAATGGAAATAAATGCATTGATCTAATTCACTATTGTTTACTGACAGTAAAGTTTTCTATAATTAATTTACATATAAATGTGTGAAATGTGAATCGCTAATAGTTGATGGTGGAAAAATATTTACATCATATTTTCTGATTCAGCTGCAGGTCGGGAATCAGAGCAGACTGTGGATCAAATATATATTTTTAAATATCAAATAATGTTTAATGTTAATATTGTATTGACATAATTTATGCATTTTAAGTGACTGTTGTTGCTAGCTGCTAAGGCGATGAGATGTGTTAACTTACCGGCATTCATCTATATTTTTTTATAAAAAAAAAAAAGTTTATTTCTATATATTTTTTTTTTATTATTTCGTAATGTTTTAATCCATCACTCCCTTCTGTTCCTTCTATTCACATCCTGTGCATTAATAGATTTCTGTACACTTATATTTTCTTCCACTATTATAATATGCATGTCTGACCTGACCTGCCATTTCTTCATCATTTTTGATAATTGTCTTAATAACTTGTTTACCAAAGGGAATGTTCATAACATCCAGGATAGTCCCCACCAGCACTGCACATTTGATAAACACATAAACACTCCTGACTCCACTCATCCGCTCATTAGACTGCAGAAGCGGGTGTGTGTCAGATAAGGAGAGATACAGAATGTGCAGACTGTAAAACATGAAATGGGAACATGGTTGGGAACCCCTGCTCTACTGCAGTGTGTAGAAGAAGTACCCAGAAAGATCATGAGATTTGTATAGACGAGGGGTCTCCATCCCTGCTCATGGAGAGCGACTGTCCTAGACTTCAGTTCCAACTCATTATCAAGCAACCCTGAACACGAGATTAAAGGTGCTCTAAGTGATGCCGGGAGTGTTGACATTCGAATTGTTGTCAAACAAAACGGAGGCTAGCTAGACCCTCCCTCCTCCTCATCCCGTCTCCTCCCTCCTCCCCTCCCTTCCGGCATAAAGGAAAGTCAAAGTAGTCACTAAAAACAAAGTTAAGTTTTACTGATACTTCATTCAATGTGTAATGTCACCAAGTTAGATAAATGCTTTTATATATTGCAGAACAGAATGCAGAAAAAGAGAAACATTGTCTTAAAATCGTTTCGCCACCTGAGGTTATAACTATAACGTTAGCTCCCATACAAGGACGCAATAATAGCAAGATAACGTTAGCTTCGCGTTTCCCAGTGAGCATAAACAACGGCGGCGGCGTAAACAAATTTAGTCAAAGTTGTCAATAGCCTATAAATGAACATTCAAATCCATAACAAACAGTGGGTGAAAACAATAATTCACACAAATTGTCGCCCTACTGTGAATTTACTTGATCATTTACAATAGAGATTGATCGCTAGCTGAAACATATATGTTGTATTCACCAAAGCTAACGCTGACTGTATAGTTCTAGCTAATTACATCCTTGTGTTGGTTTGGCGAACATGAACGTCAATTTAGAAAAAGAAAAATGGATTTACCTGTTCTGCAAAAACAGAGCAACTGAATGTCGGATTGGAAGCCCTTCGGCCGGCGGAGTTCTCGCCACATTTCGAGGGTTTTTCCGATGTAAATTCGGGACTTCGCGCGTTCCTTATCCTTGTCCCTCTTCTTTACAATTTGTTCATCGGAACGTCGTCTCTTTAGTCGTGTGTCGGCCATAATTCAAACTTCCCTCTTCATGCTTCTCTCTCCTCCACACCCCCTTCATGTGCACGCGCACTAACCCCCCAAACCACACCCCTCAAATACTTCTCGCCAGTGATTGGCTGGAGCACTGTTTGTTGTGTTTCGTGGTGCGGGTGAGCCCAGTTTGTTTTTGTTGCCGTTTGTGGAGCCTGTGGTGTCTAGAGAGACCACGTTTTTTTACAGTGTGTTCAGGGGACAGGCAACTAGTGGATAGTGAGGAGATGTTTGCTGTATGTGACAAATGTTTTGGCCTAAAAAACGCGTGACATCACTTAGAGCACCTTTAACTGCTTTAACACCTAATTCAACTATTAATGAAATTCAATTATCTACTTCAGGTTCTGTTTGGCTCAGATGTCTAGAATTTTATACAGTAAAATTAATATATAATAATTTACTGTTTTATTTATAACAAACATTTTCTTTTCCTGTAATGCAACCTCTAGAGTTAGTAAAAGGATATATAGGCCTATGAACTGCCAGGTGAATGTCAGGAAGCCAAAGGAAAGTTAGAGATAGACATTAAAGTAAATTAGTAAGACTGAGATCAAGTTAATAAAACAATGTGAAAAGTAGATGGCAGAAACAATGGGAGGAAGAAAAAAAACAGGAAGATGGCTTTATAACATCCAAAGAAATGCTGATAAAGGTAGAGTAACAAGGAGAAATAGAGAGGAAGATTCAATTATTTCTAGGCTTAGATTTGAGCATACATTTAGTAGCTTGGAAAAAATGGGGAAACATGAGACAGGAGGCGAACATTGTAGGCCTTATGAAAGGAGAATATCGACTTACAATTTTTAAAGAATTAAGATGAATTTTGACTTGCAAAATATATTTCAAAGGAACTCATATGATGAAGTTTTGATTTGTTTTTTAATGCTATGACTGATTTAGATAAAAGAATAAAGGTGTTTAGAACAAGTTAGGAAAAGGTGTTGCGATCTCGACCACACACTCCAAACCAGCAGGTGGCAGTACTTTGAGGTTGTATGCCAACCGCCATAAAAATCATTAAGAAGAACCTTTTGAGTTTGAGAGTTGGTTTGAGGAGAAGGTGGTATCGATTGACAGGATTAAACATTATAATATATAGTCTATAAGGAGTTTTTGAAAACATTTAATAGTGTGTTGCAGTAGCAGTTCATTCTAGTGATGGTGAAATGAAGCTTTGTGAAGCACCGGGGCTTTCCCCCTCGACTGTATCCTAAAATGGTTCATTACTCGAAGCTTTTCAACACGTTGCACACTAACGACATCTTGTGGTCAAAAGGTGGAAAAGCTGCCTTTCTGTCCCAGAAGACCAATCCATTTTTTTTTTTCATGTAATGCATCCCTTTGTGCTCTGTAAACCACAAAGCAATAAAATTAATCCTCATAATTCATGTGTAAGTGTTGATGTAGTTCTTACGCAATGTACGAACAAACAACTCTATGAATTAATTTATGAAGAAATTTTTTTTTTTTATAAATGGGACAAATTAACTTTGTTGACCTTTGGAACAGGACTTGTTCAACAGTGTGAGGGCTAAGTCTATTTCTTTTTGTATTTACTACTACCGAAGGGCATGACACTCGAAACCTGCTCAAGGGGTTCACACTATTTTTGAATCTGAATACGAAGCAGTCACATTACTGTGTGTGGGAACCACGGTGGGAACGAAGCTTCGGACGTCACAGATCACGTGGTTATGGCAAAACGAGTCAAGCTCCGATACACTGCTTCAATGTGAGAGGTTTCGTTTTTTTGATACAAGCTTCGAAGCCTCTGTGCTGAACGTCACATCACTAGTTCATTCTACATAACAACATGTCTTATACAGCCAGGTGAGTGTAAAATAAGTTATTTCTTTAAAATACAGTACAGTACCACCAACCAAAAACTAATAAATGTGTTTGCAAATTAGTTTCCGCAATAGAATTGTAATCAAAAAAGTCGAATTTAACATTACCTTTTTTATTTTTCATTCTCCATGTGAGTTTAGGCCAGGGGTGCCCAACCCTGCTCCTGCCGATCGACTGTCCTGCACAGTTCATCTCCAACTCTAATCAAACACACCTGAAGCAAATAATTAAGGTCTTCAGGATCACTTGAAAATTAAAGGCAGGTGTGTTTGATTAGGGTTGGAGATGGAGGAGTTGTGCCTCAACAAGTAAAGTCATAATGATACATTTGCAAATCATTAGTTAATGATTAATTAAAGCAGACAACTGGAAGTTGAAGTACATTGCTTTGACCAATTGTGGTAATTAACGCATTAATTTACACTTTTAGTTAATAAAATATGTTATTAAGAAATTAATACATTATGACACATTTAATTAATAACAATTCATATATTACTTAATCTATTAATCATTTAGAATCTGTATTAGTTACTGATGCAGTAATCATGCACATGCACTTCATGTGGTTTTGACATAGCTATTAAGAATGAATTCGACTCAGTAACAATAACAATAAGTCTTTCTTAGGTTTTTATGCAAATGTACATCATGATAAACCTGTTTTAACACAGCTACAGCACATTATGTGATAATCTGGCTCTAATAATAATCAATAACTTATTAAACTCTTATGAACATGTTTTACTCTGTGTCATCCTGTTCATTCATGAACTAATGGCCACCTTGGGCTTGCAGACCTCTGACTAGGGATGACGGCCAGCCTAAAGTCCTGGTGTACATCAAGCCTGTTACGGGCCTTTGTTTTTGTTGTTACAAGGGCGCTGAAGGCCGTCTCAGACAGATATGTGGTGCTGAATGGGAGAATAATCCTTATAATTGCGTGTTTGGCCAGTCTTGGTGCAACAGCGTGTCCTTTGACGATCCCAAACTTTTTGTAGCCGTTCTCCTGGAAATATTTCTTGATATATTTCCATGCTGGAAATGTAGGGGTCCATCGCCCACGACTCTTTTGATAAGTACTCGTCAACATCAGCAAAACGGGACTTAATTTCCTCCTGGAACAAGTTCATGTGTCGGGTAAACTCAGTGCGTAAAGACATTTTCCCAACTCTGTATTCCATTTTGCGCACAAAAGCGTTGAGAGCGTCTTTCCACTGCATGATGTTTGATCCGGTGTCTTGCATCCGCTTGTTTGTCTCATTATAGAGAGCAAATATGTCTGCTAGGTATGCCGTTTTGATCCAGAATGCGTCAGTCAGCTGTTCGCACAGTTGTCGATTGTGATCTTTCAAGAATTCCTTTATTTTTTCCTGCAGTTCCATAAAACGCACAAGCACTTGTCCACGCGGCAACCAACGTACCTCTGTGTATAACAGCAGTGTTTGATGCGCTTCATCCTCACACCAGAGGCGGATCTACGGGGTGGCAAAGGGTGGCAGCTGCCACCCCTGGGATACAGTCTTGCCACCCCTGTTGCCACCCCATTTATAAATCAGATAATATTTTTTAAGTATATTTTATGTTCATAGCCTACACGTTGAAGGCCAAGGAGACCCGCACCAAACTCCTCTCAAATAGAAATCGCCGATTTAGAATCCCCTCCCCCTCACAATGGTTTCACCCATCACCAGCACGGCAGCGACCCCCGCGAAATTTCACCAGTCAGTGGCAGCAGGGCAGCTCGGCAGGCAGCACAGTGCATCTGTCTGCAGTACGCAGTGTCTTACAACCCGACTGGAGAGACTGAGTTGCCCCAGAGCCTCTGAAGGTGAAGTGAGTTTCCCCAGGTGTAGTTTAAACACACATTTAACTTAAAGTTACATTTGTAATGAATGTATTGTATGCTAAAGACAATTCAGCATCAGCAAAAACAGCGAGTCTATTAGGTTAGCCAAAATCAGCGGTCAAATCGCTCCCTCGTGATTTGTAAGAGCACTCTTCCCTTTGATTAGCCTAATTTTGATTTTAGTAAAGACAAGAACAGCTTAATAAAAAATAAAAAATATTGTTTGTATCCATAACGTTTACTGATGGTCCCTGTTACGCCGACGTACGTTACAACACACAATACAGTGCCAGTTAGGAGATCGATCATTTGATTAGCTAAGCAGTCCTATTACATCCAATTCCTCTCAGATATCACAGCAATGAAACCAGGTTACAACTGGGGAAATAACAAATACAATAGGATTAAGTATGGGCGTTAATTGTTGGGAGAAAATATGATGCGTAATAATGATTGGATCTGCATTAGGTCTTAAAGAGGCAGCAGTCTAATAAACCTGCTGACGATTGCTCCATTAATGTGAATCAAACAACAAAAGGCAAAGAGAAAATCAATCGCAGCTCTTGAATGATATCAGCTTTAATCTATCTATGATAAACTATGCAGTGTTATTTTAAATCTGACTTTATTAGATGTCTTTTTAGCCCATATTACTCCTGAACAGTAACGTCAGTAGACATTACTGAAATTAAAGCACTGGATATATAATTTGTATATTTGTTTAATTGTATACTTTTTTTTTTTTTTTGACCATGTGTTTGTACTTTGTTTTTGGTGTCCTGTCTGTCTATATAAAACACAAAAGCCTGCACGCTTCTGCATAACATACATGTTTTATTTGTTTTGTTAAAGCATTGCTTTTTCTTTTGCTATAGATATTTATTTTACATTTCAAAATATAAAGCAATATTAATTGTTCTAAATTATTTGTTTCCCCTTTTTTTTAATATAACAAAAAGAAGCGATAAGAATACCGTTAAAGTACCGGATCGATAAGGAGTATTGGTAAGAGTAGTAATACCGAATGATACCCATCCCTATTGGCAGCAACGAATTAAAAGTTATGGCCAATTTAACTGTGATTAAATTCAGTATATATACGTCTGCCATATGTTGCCACCCCTCAAAAATTCCTGCCCCCCTCTCGCCACCCCATAAATATTTTTCTAGATCCGCCCCTGCCTCACACAGCTGGGCAAACAGTCTCTTGTTCGTAGTGAAGGGTTACAAATTTAAGAATCTATTTCAGATATGCTTCCTTACATAACATCACGGTGAAGAATACTGATTTTAGCTTTTAAGGTTAAGATGTCAGCAAAGTTGCAATCTCTATTGTGTTTTAAATGAGTCAGATCACTGAGATTCTCACCTTTCGGAGCCCAGACATTGAATCGTTCACCTTTGTCTTTAATGGCTCTGGGATGGCCCTTGGAACCGGAGTTCCTGGCCAATATCAGCATTTGAATAGGTATGCTGATTAAATTGAGACTGCCGGTCTGGGGCGGTTCCTTAACCTGTATACTCATTTACATGCTTTGTTTGAATTTGTCTCCACCTTCAAAAGTCCCTCCTCCTAAAATGCCTATAAAGACACCATGTAAATGTATATACTTTAGATTATGTTGGACGAAACCGCAGCCGCGCTCAAATAAAGAAACTCTTCTGTTTGAACGTGATCCCAACTGTCTCCTGGTCTCTGCTTCGATAAAAGAAAACTTTACAACAGTAGGGCGAGCTTTGATGAAGTTTACAACTTTAACAACAGTAGCCAGGGTGTCACTGAGGTCTTCTGAAAGTTTTTTTTACTGGCTAAGGCTTGGCGATGTAACATACAGTGAAAAATAGCACATCCCGGGGCTTTTTCCTTCAATCGGCTGTTAAATCCCTTGTTTTTGCCCATCATCGCTGCAGCGCCATCAGTGCAGCATGCAACAAGATTCTCGTAGGGCAGGTTGTTTGATGAGAGGTAAGAATCCTCAGCCATAAAAATATCTTGTCCTGTTGTTGTTGTGGTTAGATTGGTAGACATAAGAATGTCTTGTTTCAAGTCCTCACCGTGAATATATTGCACATAAACGATGAGCACAGACTCGTCTGACACTGTTGTCGTTTCATCCAACTGAACGGCAAAGGGAATATTTCTAAGTGTCTTGTGCAGCTGGTTTTGACAATCTCCAGCTATTTTATTAATTCTGTGTTTGACAGTGTTATCAGAGAGTGGGACGGTTTTCACTTTATCCACCACCTGTGGGCCACACAGTCTCTCTACAATTTTCAGGCAGGCGGGTTTGATTAGCTGCTCTCCAATAGTGTGTGGCTTTTTAGCCTTGGCAATTAATAGCGAACACTCAAATGACGCCTCCGTGGCTCTGTGTAAATCACTGCCGGCTCTTTCAAATGCTTTTCTGATGTCCGTGGATCTTCTCCTGGTGGTTTGTTTCTTGGTGTCGTTTCATTGTGCTTGGCTTCATGCTGTCATTAGCTAGCTTCTCGCCACAAATGAAACATTCTGGCCGAAACTTGTCCTGTCATTCAATAAAACCGGAATTGAGGTAACTCTCAGAAATAGCCTTACTTTCCTTTTTGATTCAGAGGAGTCATCAGCACTTTTAAATTTCTCCGACATGTTTTCGTTCATAAAATAGTGATGCCGTGGCGGCAGGAAAAACGAGGATGATAGCAGCAGCTGACCTGATGACAGCAAGGGTCACAGGTTAAGAGGTCACGGAGGTTTGACCTACTAAGTAGCCTGCCTACAATTTTAAGCAAGAACAAAAAATAAATATAGTTTATATACAGACTTTTGTATACATTATCTATTGTAGTATATTATCATAATTTTTTAACATGTGCAAATATATATATATATATATATATATATATATATATATATATTTTTTTTTTTTTACCTCAACCTCAAACCAGTTAAAGACTTGCACCCCCTGTGCTCTTTGGCGCCCCCCTGAGGGGTGCGCGGACCCCAGGTTGGGAATTGATGTCCTAGTGGGTATACGGCGTATACCTGCGTATCACATAGACTACAACACTGTGTGTATAGCAGCTGCCAAGCGAACGCACAGAGTAATGTTTTTTTTTTTTTTTTTAATCAACAGACAAATGTAAATGATAAAACAGCGCTGTATTACTCCACATACTCTTGACCCGAAGAAGCAGAAGCGGCGACATAATAAAAGTTCAGCTGAGTCATGTCTCACGCTCGTCTCTCATTAGCAATCGCTCGTCCCGCTCCACAGCACTGGCCCTGCTCTGCTTCATACTACAGTAACATTAATAATCTCATCCATGAACATGATTTCTGCCCGAGTCCCATCGGATTCTTTTCCACCGGCTGTGAGATGAAGACAACAACTCCCATAATTCCACGCTCAATCTCAGCGTCATCAAGCTTTGAATAGGCGACCTCTAGCGGCGAAAAACTACATATTGTAGCTTTAACCCAATGTAAAGCATTTATATATATATTTTTATATTTCACAAACAACTAGAAATATTATCATGTAAAATGGGTCACCAGTATAAATGTCAGTTCTGAAGAAGAAACAAAAGTTTTCCATGTTTGACTCTGGATGAAGGATTGAATCATTCTGGAAAGTTACACAAACACATGTGTGTGTGATGATCACTATGGGTTTGTGTGTGTTGATTCTGTTGAATGTGATGTGTCTGTAGCGGCTCTTTATTCTCCATCAGCTGATCTAGAGAAGGTCAGAATCATTCACCATTAAAACCTGTCAGTAAAACACAGACAGTCAAATTATCCACTGTAGAACAACTGAAACAAACTATTTGCACTATTAGTCAGAGATAATAAAATAACCCTGTGATGTACAATTTTTTAAATATCTCTTAACCATTCAAATTTAGATTTTTGCATCCAAACCACCATGAATGATGACCCTTGACTCTTATCCATAATCCTGTATGACTGTCCTCTTTCTGTCATTGGGTCAGTTTTATTTATGCCAACAAATAAATAGTAATAAATATTTGCTAGTATCTTCTATTGCAAATGATATTCAAAATAATGCAATTTTCATCATTCTGATTATGCGCTATAAGAAGTGTGGTTATTTTGACCACCATTATTCTCATTCCCCAATGCACAGCACAAATGATGAACTCACATAGAGTAGGAGTGTTACTGGTCACTGCTTTAATCTACTTAAGTCAAACGCTAAACACATTTTTATCGACGTATTGGATGGTTATTCTGCGCTGTGATGAACATCAAACTGTGATAGCAATGCCGCTTCAGACAGGGTTTCCTACACTGCCATTGTGTTCTTCACACTGTCTCTGGATGAAGATAAGCAGCAGACACTGGTGGCAGTGAGTTCAGCGATTCAGAGCGGAGGGAAAACTTCAGAATAATATCAGACTTCATTCATGGAGTTGTGTGAACAACACACGTCATATCCGTGTACGTACCAGCACATGTGCACTTTGATCAGAGCGGAATAGTTTAAAGGGAAAAATCATCCAAAAATGGAAAAAAGTATAAAATATAAAAAAGTATTCTAAAGAAATGTTATATGGACGAGCGCGAGTGGGACATTTCTTTAAATTTCTGCTTTTGTGGTCTGGAAAAGAAAGAAGGGTAAATGGCATTAGAACAACACAAGGGTCAGTAAATGATGACTTAATTTTCATTTTTGGGTGAACTATCCCTTAAGGTGTTCACATGTGTGTACATCAACACGGCACATATTTTGCTAAGATTATGGTTACTTCAATTATTAGCTTAATCGAATCAATTTGATTGAAGTATTGTGTTTACACGACTAAATCTCATTACAATCACATTATGAGAGTTCATGTAAACATAGTCAATGGTGTTTACATGAACGCTAAAAAGTGATCGGGTTGATGTTAGGGGTGTAAATATTAATCGATTCGTATCGATGCATCGATTATACAGCCGACGATTCGATGCATCGATGCGTCCGCAAGAGTATCGATTCATGTGTTTATTTTGCCGCCTGTCTATTTTCAGCGATCTGCTCTGAAAAATGCGTACAACCTACTAAGCTGCGGGTGGCGCTAACCTCATTATTGTCTTCTACTTCACACCGCTTCACACGCGTTACTTACATTTCACAGTCTATCTATGTTCACACACATTGTTGAGTCTGACTTTCAAGAGCGATGGATCCCTCAGAGCGAGCTGGCAATGACAGTGAAATGTTACACACTCCAGTCGGCGTCAAGTCATGGGTGTGGATGTATTTTGGCTTCAGGAAAACAGATGGAGCAGTGGTAAGAGATGTTGCCGTTTGTCTGATTGCGCCCGTTTCACACATACCCCGTTTGCAGTGCGTATGCGGTGCGTATTTTTTTATTCAGTACCCATGTTAACAGGTCAGAGCTTTCACACTGCACGCGGTTGCGGTCCGTTTATCCGTTCCAGTTGCGGTGCGTATACAGCAGTGCAGAGATCGTTTCCACACCGAGTCTATTTCTGCTGTGCTGCACGCGCTGAATTAAAGTGACAGCGCATGTTTTGTGGTCAAAATGAACACAGATTGACATGAAATTGTAGTAATCTCACCATAAATGTATTTAATTTAATTCTACTATTTTTCACAGTCGTCTTTTTTACTTTAAGACCGGGGTAAAGCAAGGAAAACTACAATTTACCTCAACAAGGCGACATAATGAACAACATTCATTCGTGGAGGTGGAAAAACAATTTCTTTGTGACATGCAATTGTATTCTGTATTCTCAATAAAAGGCAAATTATATAGTATTTTTGTTGATTTATTTGAAACTTAATAGATATCATGTAAAAATCTAGTATTGAATCGTATCGAATCGTATCGCGGGGAATTCTGAAGTATCGAAAATAATCGAATCGTTGGCTTAAGAAATCGGTATCGTATCGAATCGTCATGTAGGCTCCGATTTACACCCCTAGTTGATGTGTGTTTATATGTCAAAAGATTCTGATGGGATTTAATCTTTTGACATGCACACACTGCACGAATATACCGAGTTTCCTGCTGTTGTTGCATACTAACATCCTCCTTTTCTTTGTTTTAAAACGCAGACTTAATATTTATCTATTTCGGGTCCTAATTATGCATTGTAGAGCACATGAACCGTTGAGCCGTGCTGCTTGTATTTATCCAGCAGTAAAGCCCCTTCCTGTGCCCAAAACTGTGTGTTCTGTGGATGAGAGTCTGAAACGAGGACTGTCCTGCTCCACTTCACAGACGATGAGTGCTAAGAGAATTACAGAATGACAGGACACTCATTTATGACACTTTATTCAACAGGAAGAACAGCTCGATCTGCCATTCATACGTCATTTCGCTATTTCTACGGCATTGCACATGCGCAGTACTCTCCAGTTTCTGTTCTCAATCCGATCGAGTGTTTACATGTCCTCTCGATCGGATTACAAAAGGAATAAACCACCCCTTAGAATTGCAGCTAATGATACAAGTGATACATTGTATTGTTTTGACATAAAAATAAACATTAATATACTTTATTCTAACTATAAATTGTTAAAATTTATGTTAAAATTCAAACATGTTTAGTCATCACTACTCACTCAAGCGTCTCCAGTTTATAATGCAGATCATCCTTCAGATCAGAGAGCAGCTTCACTCCTGAGTCTCCTAGTTTATTCAATGTCAGATCCAGTTTTCTTAGGTGAGAGGGGTTTGATCTCAGAGCTGAAGCCAGAGCAGCACAACCTTTATCTGTAACACCACAGTCCCACAACCTGTAGAGAACAATGACACTCTTCAGTCTCTCAGTTCAGGATCTACAGCTCAGATAATCAGGAACTTCACAATCAGAAACAGAGACTTAATCCATGACATGATTGACAGGTCCAGTCTAAGGTTCAGACCTGCTTCTACATGCTGCTTCAGGGGGTTTATTTCAATATCAGAAAAAATGTCATAATCATTTAACTCATGTTTTCATCATAATGATAATTACAATTATGTCACTTTTGAAAGAATTTAATGAAGTTTTCTTACAGCACACATTGGCTGCGTTCAAAACCGCATACTTCCCTACTATATAGTATGGGAAAAAGAGTAGGCGAGCGAAAAAGTATGTACGAATCCTCTGTATTCATAAAAGAGTAGGCGAGAATTACCTGGGTGATGTACTAATAATTGCGAGATTCGGACGTACGTATACTTATGCGTTCGACGTGCGTTCAAATATGCCTACTTTCCTACTATATAGAATGCGAAAACAGTACGTGAAAGAAAAAAGTATGTTCGAAACATCAGTATTCATAAAAGAGTAGGCGAGAAGTTTCCAGATGGCTTAATGCTTCCGGCCAGGACGAGTGCTCATCCGATGAATACTTTTCTATCCCAGGAGGCCACGCGAGAGGATACGTCATTATCAAACATCACAGAGATCAGTGACGCGGGTGCTTTCAAATGTGAGTAAACACGGTTCCTTGTGTTAAAATTGCATGTGTTGAACTACTGTAGAGTAAACTGTTGAATTGTTGAAGGTGTAAAGTGTAGTTTAATTGTGATTTTGCTGTAAAAACACGTTTTATTATGTATGTAAGGACACGTAAGTTACGCCTCTAAAGTGGATTTACATAAAACATATACGTCTTAAAATCTTCAATAAGTATTGCAGAAGAGCACATCACAACATGAAATAGACATCTGAGTGATGTATGTGTGTTTATATAGAACAAATCTATAAAGTAACTAAACATAAGTTATCTATTTTATTTGTCCATTAGTAATGTTGACAAATTGAGGAACATTTATGTTGGATAAAAAGTTAAAACAACCTCAACATGTAAATGTAGTGTTGAGCTCATAAATCACAGAGGTAACGTGAATCTTGTCTGGATGTTACAGGGACAGATGAACAGATGTGTGTTTATCCAGTGGAGAGTGGCTCATGAAGCTGAATGCTGCCATCAAAGGCTTTGAGTGAGTATACTACAGAAATGAATAACAACAACTATTTCAATATTAAGTTGTAGTTTATATTATTGTAATTTCAAACAGAGCTATTACAGCACTTTTCTGATTCTTGATTTCTGTGCATTTGCTACACAGCTTTTGTGGTGGAGCAGGACCTGCAAGGAAAGATGATGGCGGCATTTGTGAAAAAAAGCGTTTTTGTCTTCTAAATAATACTGAAATCAAATTACATTGTGCGGTTAAAATGACTGCTTTTGTGTTATGTTTGTGCATTTTTGTAGGATCTGAAATGTCAGCAGACTGGTGTGATCACTGAGGATGAAGAGCACAGAGCTGAATCCTGGAGATGGTGCCATGGACGAGACCCTCCATCACTCTACCTGCCCTTACGAGACCCTCTATCACTCCACCTGTCCTTATGAGACCCTCCATCACTCCACCTGTCCTTATGAGACCCTCCATCACTCCACCTGCCCTTACGAGACCCTCCATCACTCCACCTGTCCTTATGAGACCCTCCATCACTCAACCTGTCCTTATGAGACCCTCCATCACTCCACCTGTCCTTATGAGACCCTCTATCACTCCACCTGCCCTTATTGCCTCAGATTGTGAAGCACAACACATCATGCAACAACCTCCGGCACAAAGGAACGGCTCACCTCTGGCGGTCAGCTGATTCATCAGAATAAAGCCACAGAATGGGAACCGCTGTGTTGAGATGGCAGTAGGATTTGGGGTTCAGCGCCTGTAGGACTTGTATATGCATTTGTTTATTGTGTGATGGTGACTTACATTCATTCTTTACTAATTTATTAATATTTCTCATTGTTGTCAGTAAATAAAATACAATTATTTAATTAATTAATGCTTAAATTAATTGTTTGAATGAAAATGTAGATATGTTCACTATATACACATCTAGAGTGTATTCATGCATAGCTATGTCATATGACATACATTACATTTTGTTTGTTTTATTGAATTATATAATTTTCAGTAAAAAGTAATATAATTAAGTATTGGTCAGCATTTATTGTTGTTGTTATTATTGTATGTTTTGGGGTGGGATAGCAATGCAATTTATTCTGGGGCAATATACATTTTTAATATTAATGATACTTACATTTTTTGAGTTTTCTCCAAAGGCGAATCTTCACACAGCTGCCCTTTGTGCAGACATTACAAACGCTGCGAAAACCGTTCTAGGTAGGGCTGTCGAGTTACTGATGTTATTGTAACGCAGCACCAGACTCAGTAGGATCCATTTGCAGCTTTATTAAGAATAGTCGTACAGGCAGGGTCAACAACAGCAGACAGATCAATGGAGGAATCACAGAGAACATCCGTATAACAGGCAGAGGTCAGGGCAGGCAGCAATAATCAGTGTCCAATAAACAATCCAAGCCAGGCCAGGCAGAGAAACAATCAGGAAATGGTGAAACAGTCCAAGGTCAGTAATACAAGACGCAAACACAGGGAATAACGCTCAGTAGTGACAGCCAGGGCAAATCAAGACTTCACAGAGATGTGGTGTGTGGAAGTGGCTTATATGTTTGTGTAAATGAGGTGCAGGTGTGTTGCGCAATCAGTCCCAGGTGAGAAGGATTATGGGAAATGGAGTTCAAAACGATATGATTAATATTCAGGAGACGGATCCCTCCGGTGGTGCGGAGGAGGCGGTACAGGAGCCTCCTCTGTAACAGAGCCCTCCCCCTGCGAGCGGCTCCTGACGCGAGGAGGCAAACGACGCCGGGGCCTTCCACGAGGTCGAGGGGCCGGTTTTTCCAGGTGCATCCGGTGAAACTCCTCAGTGAGAGTGGGGTCCAGGATATCCCCTGAATTGACCCAGGATTGCTCCTCCGGACCGAACCCCTCCCAGTCAACTAGATACTGGAGAATATTACCCCGACGTCTAGAGTCAAGCAACTTGTGCACACGATACGCCTCCTCGCCGTCAACCAGAATAGGTGGGGGAGTCTGAGAGGCGGCTCCCTCCTCCGGCTCTCCCCTCGGACCACCGGCAGGTTTTAGCAGGGAAACATGAAAAGTAGGAGAAATACGATAATTAGCGGGCGAAATTATACAGGAGATAATTGTTTAACAATTTGGAACGGACCAACATACCTGGGACTGAGTTTGCGACATGGAAGTCGGAGTCGTAGATCTCTGGTGGAAAGCCATACCCATTGGCCGATGTGGTACTCTGGAGCTGGGCGGCGGTGGCGGTTGGCTTGTTGCTCTTGTCGTCTGACAGCGTGGAGTAAGTGAGTGTGTGCTTGATCCCAGACCTCCTCGCTCTTGTGTAGCCATTCGGCGATGGATGGAAGTTCTGTGGGTTCGCCGGACCAGGGGAAGAGAGGAGGTTGGAAACCAAGTATACATTTAAAGGGAGTTATGCCAGTGGCAGGTTTGACCAGTGAATTTTGGGCGTATTCGGCCCAGAACAAATATCTACTCCAATCAGCTTGATGTTGTTGGCAGTAAGATCGGAGGAAGCGGATGACATCTTGATTAAGGCGTTCAGTTTGACCATTTGACTGAGGATGGTAACCTGAGGTAAGGCTGATGTTGACATTTAGATGCTTGAAGAATGCTGTCCACACTCTGGAGGTGAATTGAGGTCCTCGGTCAGATACTACATCTTCAGGTAAGCCATAAAATCTGAACACTTGGTTGCAAAGGAACTCTGCTGTTTCGAATGCAGTGGGAAGTTTGGTTAGAGGGATTAATCGGCAGGCCTTGGAGAATCGATCCATGATGGTGAGTATGGTGGTGTATCCTTGGGAATTAGGCAGGTCGGTGATGAAGTCGATGGCAATATGAGACCAGGGACGTTGAGGTATGGGAAGTGGGTTTAGGAGACCAGCAGGTAATTTTCGGAGTGATTTGGAGGTGTGACAATTGGTGCAGCTCTGAACATGCTTGATGGTATCTGACAGAAGAGTGGGCCACCAGAAGCGATTTTGGAGTAATTGTGTGGTGGCAGTGATTCCAGGGTGACCAGAACTTGGTGAAGAGTGCACCTGATTGAGGAGGCGGGAACATAGTGGGTCTGGGACGAAGAGGAGATTCGCTGGACATTCGGCGGGAGGTGGTACTTGGAGGTTAGCTTGTTGAATTTCGGTGATGATATCCCATTGAACGGGAGCTACTAGCAGATGTTCGTGAAGGATGTTTTCAGGAGTGGGATTTTTGGGTTGTTTCTTCGGTTTGACGGGAGAGAGCGTCAGCTTTGGTGTTCTTGGTGCCTGGTCGATATGTGACAGTGAAATTAAATCTGGTGAAGAACAAAGCCCATCTGGCCTGGCGGAGATTAAGACGTTTGGCGGATCGTAGATATTCGAGGTTCTTGTGGTCGGTGAGAATTATGAACGGTTGACTTGCTCCCTCCAGCCAATGGTGCCATTCCTCCAAAGCTAATTTCATAGCTAACAATTCACGATTGCCCACATCGTAGTTACGTTCGGCTGGAGAAAGTTTGCGGGAAAAGAAAGCACAAGGGTACATCTTGGCTGGATTACCTTGCCGTTGCGATAAGACAGCTCCTACTCCTGTATTGGAGGCATCTACTTCTACAATAAACTGTTGTTCAGGATTAGGATGACGTAAAATGGGTGCTGATGTGAACCGTGTCTTTAAATCCTGAAACGCTTGATGTGCTTCTGTGGTCCAGTGCAGACGAGCAGTGTGAAGTTTGGTCATGGCAGTCAAAGGAGCGGCTATGAGACTGAAGTTTCTTATAAACCGCCTGTAGAAGTTCGCAAACCCCAGAAAACGTTGTAGCTCTTTGATGGTTTGGGGTAATGGCCAGTCCAAAACTCCCTGGACTTTCTTCTCATCCATAGCTACCCCCTCTTGGCTGATGATGTACCCCAGAAAAGACATGCTCGTCTGATGAAACTCACATTTCTCGACCTTGGCATAGAGTTGATATTGAATCAGACGTTGTAAGACCAATCTGACCTGACGGATGTGCTCCTCCATGGAGTTTGAGTAGATCAGAATGTCGTCGATGTATACGATCACCCATTTATCCAGCATATCCCGGAAGATGTCATTCATGAAGGACTGGAACACGGAAGGACTGTTAGCCAGGCCGAAGGGCATAACCAGGTATTCATAGTGCCCACTAGTGGTTGAGAACGCTGTTTTCCACTCGTCACCTTCGCGGATGCGGATCAGGTTGTAAGCGTTACGTAAATCTAGTTTGGTGTAATATTTGGCTTGACGGAGTTGTTCTAAGGTGGCTGGAACAAGTGGTAGAGGGTATCTGAACTTGACCGTGTTTTCATTCAACCCCCGGTAATCGATGCATGGTCGAAGCCCTCCGTCTTTCTTTTTCACAAAGAAGAAACCTGCGGCTGCTGGAGATGTGGAAGGTCTGATGAAACCTTTAGCTAGCTCTTCTTCTATGTAGTTCTTCATGGCTTCGGACTCAGGTTGGGATAAAGGAAATATTCTTCCCTTTGGGGGTGTGGTACCGGGAGTTAGATCGATGGCACAATCAGTCGAGCGATGTTCAGGAAGTTGTGAGGCTTTTTTCTTGCTGAAAGCTTCAGAGAGATCGGCATACTCGGATGGTAAGTTTTCTAGTTCTGGCTCTGGTGCTGAGGAAACTGTGACTGGACAGGATATACGCATGACTTTGGATAGACATTGACTGTGACAAGTGTGATCCCATTGAATAATCTGACCGTCTCTCCAAGAGATGTGTGGATTGTGCGTCTGTAACCAAGGAAACCCGAGAATGATGGAATGATATGGAGCATGGATGATGTAGAATTTGATGGATTCGGAATGTAGGGATCCAACGTGCATCTTGACTTCTTCTGTTATGCGATGAATTTTGCCCTCACCAAGGGGTCGCCCGTCTAGCGCCTCCACTGTCAGGGAGGTATGACAGGGATTCAGTTGTAGTTTACACTGTACAGCAAATTTGTGAGAGATGGAAGTTCCCTGCTACTCCTGAGTCTATTAAAGCAGTGGTTGAAATAGCATTACCCTGGACTAGCAGACGCACAGGTAGAGTGAGACTGGATAATATTGTGTGGGTTTTAACATTTGAACTCACCGGTGGAGACTTGGACGAAGGACGAACTGGGCAGGAAGACTTCATGTGTCCAGACTGACCACAATACAAGCATAGGTGATTCTGCATTCGTCGTTCACGTTCTTCTGGCGTGAGGTGAGTGAAACCAACTTGCATCGGTTCATGATCGGATGTTGATTCTTGGAAAGAGCGATGTGATGTTCGGGTAGAACGTCGTGAACGGATTAGATTGTCAACTTGTATGGCCAGATCGATGTATTGATTCAAGTCTTTGCCTTCATCCCGACAGGCTAGCTCAGATTGCAGTTCAACAGTTAATCCCTTTCTGAAAATGGTTTTTAGTGTATCTTCTATCCAGTTGGTTTGTGCAGCGAGCGTGTGGAAGCTTAATGCATACTCTGCTGTTGTTCTTCTTCCCTGGGAAAGATGGAGCAGTTGTTCGCCAGCACTTCCTCTCTCAGTAGGATGCTCAAAAACGTTGCGAAACTGTCGAAGGAAAGCCCTGAAGGATGTGAAAGATGACCCATCTGGTCCCCAGACAGCAGTGGCCCACTCTAATGCTCTTCCTGTGAGTAGTGAACATACAAATGCAATTCGGCTGGAATCATTGGAGTAAAGTGATGGTTGTTGATCGACGAAGAGTGTGCATTGAAGCAGGAAACCTTTGCATTTTGTTGGGGTGCCGTCGAATTTTTCAGGAAAGACTAGTCGAGGGTTAACTGGAGTACTCACGGTGGGTGGAGAAACTTCTTGAGGTTGTACAGAGGGAGCATTAGTCACTAACGCACAGAGACCTTGTAGATCCTTGACTAGCTCCTCAGTAAGCGTCGTCAGATGGTTAAGCTGGTGGTGATGCAACGTGAGTTGTTAAGCTTGAACTGACAATTCTGTGAACAGTTGCGTAACCGCTGCTGGATCAGGTTTTGGCGAAGTCTTCTGTAACGCAGCACCAGACTCAGTAGGATCCATTTGCAGCTTTATTAAGAATAGTCGTACAGGCAGGGTCAACAACAGCAGACAGATCAATGGAGGAATCACAGAGAACATCCGTATAACAGGCAGAGGTCAGGGCAGGCAGCAATAATCAGTGTCCAATAAACAATCCAAGTCAGGCCAGGCAGAGAAACAATCAGGAAATGGTGAAACAGTCCAAGGTCAGTAATACAAGAAGCAAACACAGGGAATAACGCTCAGTAGTGACAACCAGGGCAAATCAAGACTTCGCAGAGATGTGGTGTGTGGAAGTGGCTTATATGTGTGTGTAAATGAGGTGCAGGTGTGTTGGGCAATCAGTCCCAGGTGAGAAGCATTATGGGAAATGGAGTTCAAAATGATATGATTAATATTCAGGAGACGGATCCCTCCGGTGGTGCGGAGGAGGCGGTACGGGAGCCTCCTCTGTAACAGTTATGAGGTATATATATATATATATATATATATATATATATATATATACACACTCATCTAAAGGATTATTAGGAACACCATACTAATACTGTGTTTGACCCCCTTTCGCCTTCAGAACTGCCTTAATTCTACGTGGCATTGATTCAACGAGGTGCTGAAAGCATTCTTTAGAAATGTTGGCCCATATTGATAGGATAGCATCTTGCAGTTGATGGAGATTTGTGGGATGCACATCCAGGGCACGAAGCTCCCGTTCCACCACATCCCAAAGATGCTCTATTGGGTTGAGATCTGGTGACTGTGGGGGCCATTTTAGTACAGTGAACTCATTGTCATGTTAAAGAAACCAATTTGAAATGATTCAAGCTTTGTGACATGGTGCATTATCCTGCTGGAAGTAGCCATCAGAGGATGGGTACATGGTGGTCATAAAGGGATGGACATGGTCAGAAACAATGCTCAGGTAGGGCGTGGCATTTAAACAATGCCCAATTGGCACTAAGGGGCCTAAAGTGTGCCAAGAAAACATCCCCCACACCATTACACCACCACCACCAGCCTGCACAGTGGTAACAAGGCATGATGGATCCATGTTCTCATTCTGTTTACGCCAAATTCTGACTCTACCATCTGAATGTCTCAACAGAAATCGAGACTCATCAGACCAGGCAACATTTTTCCAGTCTTCAACTGTCCAATTTTGGTGAGCTTGTGCAAATTGTAGCCTCTTTTTCCTATTTGTAGTGGAGATGAGTGGTACCCGGTGGGGTCTTCTGCTGTTGTAGCCCATCCGCCTCAAGGTTGTGCGTGTTGTGGCTTCACAAATGCTTTGCTGCATACCTCGGTTGTAACGAGTGGTTATTTCAGTCAAAGTTGCTCTTCTATCAGCTTGAATCAGTCGGCCCATTCTCCTCTGACCTCTAGCATCAACAAGGCATTTTCGCCCACAGAACTGCCGCATACTGGATGTTTTTCCCTTTTCACACCATTCTTTGTAAACCCTAGAAATGGTTGTGCGTGAAAATCCCAGTAACTGAGCAGATTGTGAAATACTCAGACCGGCCCGTCTGGCACCAACAACCATGCCACGCTCAAAATTGCTTAAATCACCTTTCTTTCCCATTCTGACATTCAGTTTGGAGTTCAGGAGATTGTCTTGACCAGGACCACACCCCTAAATGCATTGAAGCAACTGCCATGTGATTGGTTGATTAGATAATTGCATTAATGAGAAATTGAACAGGTGTTCCTAATAATCCTTTAGGTGAGTGTATATACAGTATATATATATATATATATATATATATATATATATATATATATATATATATATATATATATATCATGGGTTTGCATACATAATATAAGATTTTATACACAGGAAAAAAGAACCTACAAGGTTGAATATCTTAATATATATATTTTCTTAAATAATTTAAAAATATATATATTTTTTGTTATTTATAGGCTTAGGCCTGAGGGCTGAAACGAGAGTTAAAGTCAACAAGAAAAAGAGGAAAACATAAAGCAGTAAGCCACTTTTGCATGTGGATGAAAATGTTTGGATATAAAATAAAGAAATTAACAACATATTCAAGAGATGACAATTTTGGGATTTTGTAATAAAAATAAATAATATCGTTAAGGATAAAACGGTGGGTCACATTAGTAGGGTTAAATATAAGAACTTAAATCCACCCTAAATGTATTCACAAAATAAATGGGCGGCAGTTTCTTCAAAAAGACCACAAAATGAGCAAGTTTAATCAATATCAAGATATTTACAGATAGATGAATTCTTTTAAGTTGTTGCGCTTGTGATAACGCGTCATAGGTCACATGATAACGTCAACATGGCAGATGTCCGGTTCACATTCATACTCAACAAGATCAGGCTATAAAGTACCTACTCTTTTAGCGCTCGTTAAGTAAGTACTTATTGAAATTAAGTACCTACTCATTGAGTATGCGGTTTCAAACGCAGCCATTGTCAGTCTTTTAGGCTTTTGAGTTAATTTTGTTTTACTGTTTTGTAATTTTCAATATTTACATTGGGAGGAATATGGAGGATGTTGATAGGAGTGTAACGGTACATGTATTCGTCCTGAATCGTACGGTACGGATGTCATGGTCCAGTGCATGCAGTCGAACGACGAATACATTCAGTCACAAGCGATCCACACTCTGATCCAAAAGGGGGCGTGCGGCAGTAAAATGTGCAGAAGAAGAAGATCACTCGATATGTTCACATCTTTAATCCAATGTTTCGACTGCGGAAAGATATCAATAAAACATCTTGAGAATAAAATCTCACGTAGCATTACATTTACCTCGTGCATTTAGTGTCGACCGCAGGGTAGTTCGCTAGAGAGATTAACTCTAGAGAGAAGCATTTCATATATGCACTATATTAGCCAATTCATATATTTACTTAACCTGTCTTGGTTATTTAATGTATGTTTAAATAGATTGGTCAAGTGATTATATTTCAAAAATGAAGTGGAGTAGAAAATTAATTTTTTAATTATATTTAGAAGTTAATCCAGAACCTACCCTATGTGCATTCTTTTTTTTTTTTTTTTTTTTGTTGAGCGTTGATTATTTTATTTAAAAATAAATAGCAAATTAATTTAATAATTTGGGCTCTGTTGTTAATTGTAAAATGTGAGATTATAGTAATGTGTAATGAAGGGCTCCTTATAGGGGTGGGACAAAATATCGATCGAGCAATATATATCGTTGTCCTTCTCCATGCTATACGATAATCGATACGCTGGCACCAAATATCGATATTTAAATTAATAGAAAAAGGTGCTTTAAATAGATTTCCCTGCTCTCAGCATCACTACTTCATGGCTCCTTGAGGTAGTGTTAACACATGAATGAGGGAAATGTGAACATAAGTTAACTAGCCTAAGATTATTAAGATTTTTAATAGGGATGTGCAAGACTAGTCGACTAAACAATAAAACTGCTACTAGTCGACATTGAAAACAATAGATTACACAGAAAAAATAAAGAAGATTTAATGTTCCTGTGAAGAGCAGGGCGCGGAAACGGAAACGGAGTGAGGCCGGTGGAGTGAATGTTAAAGAGATAGTTCACTTTTAATTTTCATTAAATGAAAATGTCATTTAATTGTCATTTTTGGTTGAACTATCCCTTTAACCCCCTGAGGTCGGCTATCACGCCGGCGTGATTTGCTCGCTTTTTTTCTTATCAGTTCAAACGAGACAACAAATACTCTGTTGTGGCTGTAATTCAATTTTATGTATATTAGTTTACAGACCCCCGAAGTATAATAAGGATTTTATTAGTGAATTTTTTTTATTAGTGAACATAAATTGAGTTAAACAGTCTTGGAGCAAACCCAGATGAGCTAGTGAATATGTTCAATACGTTATGTTCAAACATACTGGATGTCGTTGCCCCGTTTAAATTGAAGAGAACTAGAAACTGTGTACACCCTTGGTTTAATGATGATACTAGGGCTATTAGACAAAAATGGAGAAAAGCAGAAAGGAAGTGGAAGAAGGACAAATTACAAATATCTTATGAATGTGTTAGGGATTGTATGATCCAATATCAAAAAGTTGTTAAGTTCGCAAAAGCAAAATACTTTTCTGAGCTTATCGCTAAAAATGCACACAGCCCAAAAATACTATTTAATACTATAAATAATGTGCTGAATCCGATTTCGAATTTATATCCTGATCCCTCTCCTACGGCCTGTGAAAACTTCCTAAAGTTTTTTTGCGACAAAATTGATGCTATAAGATCATGTTTTTTGGACTCTTCTTTGGACCTACTTCAGTCATTATCATCACAGAATTTAACAAATCTATCTGAGTTTTCTCTAGTGTCTCATAGTCATCTGCAACAAATTTTGCGACAAATGAAGTCCACCTTTTGCTCACTGGATGTTGTCTATCCTTGCCTTTTAACAGATATACTTGATTCTATTACTCCTAGCTTATTGTCAATAATTAATAGTAGCTTAGTTAGTGGGATAGTTCCATCATATTTTAAACATGCCATTGTGCAGCCACAGCTCAAAAAATCTAACTTTGATCCAACAGTTTTGAACAACTATCGCCCCATCTCTAAATTGCCATTTTTATCAAAAGTTTTGGAGAAGGTTGTGTTTAATCAGCTTTCTTCCTTCTTACAGGAAAATGGTATTTTGGATAAATATCAGTCTGGTTTCAGATCACAGCACAGTACAGAGTCTGCACTGCTTAAAGTACTAAATGACTTATTTTTGATTGTCGACTCTGGTAAATGTGCTGTTTTAATTCTGCTGGATCTTAGCGCGGCATTCGACACTCTCGATCATGGCATTCTTTTAAATCGTTTACAGCAAATTGGTATCCAAGGTTGTGTTTTGGATTGGTTTGCTTCATATTTAAAGGATAGAACCTTCTCAGTAGAGACGGGCAATTACTTGTCAGCTCGTGCACCAGTTTTATATGGGGTTCCGCAGGGCTCGATCTTGGGTCCTGTTTTATTTTCCTTATACATGCTCCCGCTGTATACTATTTTTAGCAAGTATAATGTATTATACCACTGCTATGCAGATGATACTCAGTGTTATGTTCCTTTACATCCAAAGGATGACTCTAGTTTGCAGTGTTTATTTGATTGTTTGAGAGATGTTAAACAGTGGATGTCTGCCAACTTCCTTCAGTTAAATGCTTCCAAGACGGAAGTCTTAATCTTTGGCTCATCTACGTTCACAGAGGTTGTTGCCGGTAAATTGGGACCTTTATCTGGCAATTGCCATACACATGTTCGAAATCTGGGTGTTACTTTTGACTCTGCTCTGACTTCTGACAAACAGATCAATGGTGTGGTCAGAAGTTGCTTTTATCAGTTAAAGAATATTGCAAAAATTAAGGCAATTTTATCACCCAGAGACATGGAGTCTGTGATACATGCTTTTATTTCATCAAGATTAGATTATTGTAATGTACTATACTTGGGTGTCTCACAGTCCCTATTGTCACGTCTTCAACTAGTCCAAAATGCTGCTGCTAGATTGTTAACAGGAACAAAGAAAAGAGAACATATTTCGCCAGTATTGTTCTCTCTCCACTGGCTCCCAGTTAAACATCGTATTGAGTTCAAAACACTGTTGTTTGTTTATAAGGGATTGCATGGACTGGCTCCTCCATATATCTCTGATTTCCTTTCATTCCACCATAATGTTTTTAGAAATCTTAGGTCAACCAGTAGTCTACAGCTGACTGTTCCAAGGACACGTTTAAAATTAAAAGGAGATCGTGCCTTCTCAGTGGCGGCTCCACAGCTTTGGAACAATCTGCCATCTTACATAAAGACTGCCCCAACATATACTGATTTTAAATCTTTGCTTAAAACCCACTTATTTACTGCTGCTTATGGTCATAAGTGGGCTTAGTGGTTTCCATTGTCTTGTGCATTGTTTATCTGTGGTTTTATGTTTACTTATTAGGATACTTGTGTACACTTTGTACAGCACTTTGGCCAACAGTTGTTGTTTTTAAATGTGCTCTATAAATAAATATGACTGACTGACTGACTGTTGACTTTGATATTACAAACAAGTTTCATACATCAATCGATCCTGTTAAGTGTGTATTTTTTTTGTGTATACTCACAATAAAAACAAAGTGTTGTGCTTTTTGCCAAATAAAGAAAAATAAACATGATGTGAGTTCTGCTTTCTCTCTGTCAGTGAAGTCCATTCTGAAACGCGTCCGAAAATGAACAATAACTCAGCAAATACTCAGTCAAACAGGCATACAGACACACAGGCATTTCTCTTCTTTTAAATGAAGTAATTTATATAAAAAAAACAAATATTCTCAGTTTATGTAATATGTATTCTAAATCTACATCTAAGAGAGATGTCAGTCGTTCTCATCTCAGCTCATTATTTTTAATTTGACCCCGCCCACGGAGAGCGCGCGCTATTCAAACGCAAATGACTGAGACAATCCACGCAAACTGTGAACGCCCCCATATCAGCTCGAGAAAACACATCAAGTTTATTCAGATCATTGTACTTGTTTACACCGTATCGCAGCGCTGTGAGGAATAATACTATCGTAATAATAATAATGGAAAATGTACCTCAGAAGTGCTGGTATTTTCGCAGCTGAGCTGAGGAATACTGTAGTAAGTTTTTTTTCATTCTCAAGTGAATCGCGTTTCTGTGTGTGAATGAATGAACGGCAGAGATGCGCTGTTTACCACAACTCGCAAAAAGACGGTTTAAATTTGAATCGCATTTCTGTGTGTGAATGAATGATCCGCTTTTAGCAAACTGTATTGCAATACTGAGATGAGTAAAAATCGACTGAAATATGTTGAAATAAAATGTATTTGTATAAGCAACGTATTAAACTGCAAATTAACATTTATATTTCTTATAATAAAAACAAAAGACAACATTTCGTTGACTAGTTTTGGATAGATTATACATTTTTACTGTAAAATATCTGCCACCTCAAATAAGCTTTTGTTTGCCAATTTTTGCTCATATGTTAAATATAGTATGTTTTGTCAAAAATAAAGTCATCAAATAATATGTTATAGTGTTTGTTCCAATGTAGCCTAGGCTATATTCAAAGTAATGAATCCTTAACTTTGAAATATGTATGATAAAATGTATACTTTAGTTTTTACAAAGAAAGATTACACTTGAATTGTTGTTGTAATTGTAACCTTTTTAATAAAAAAAATATATGTACAAGGTAGATGTAAACAAACTATTAAAAGGTAAATATAAGCCTTCTCTTTAAATAATTTTTATTGTGTTTTATTAGTGACAAATTTGGGGAGAGGATACATATTCCAAAACTGAAAATACAGTATGAGAATTAACTGCACAATTACTAGACATGTTTTCCTTGGATATTATACAATTTGCAAGCACAATTTGTGAAAAAAAAATAAAAATTAGATGCTTCCAACTGTGAACCAATTTGGTAGAATATATATATATATATATATATATATATATATATATATATATATATATATATATATATATATTAGGGGTGTTAACGGTTCACAAAATTCACGGTTCGGTTCGATACGATACACTTGTGTCACGGTTCGGTACGGTTCGGTTCGGTACGTTTTCCATAGGCTACAGCAAAAATAAATAAATGGCAGAGAAATTTCCTTGAATTAAATTTTTTTATTATTATTATTTTATTTAATGAAACTAACATCATAAAGAATGATTTTTTTATTTTTTTTTTTATTTTTTTTAAGCAATAATGGAGCTATACTTGACTCTTCTTATGAGCATATAAAACAAAACAGCTCCTTGGACAAAATGAAATGTAATATTGTAGTAGTAGGCTAGTTATAAACAAAGGTTTATTTTAGTTCAGATTAACATTTGAGGGCAGCAATTGTATTCATAATGTCAAAATAAAACAGACGTAATGTTACTTGAAAGCATTATAGCCCACTATTCCTGACAAACTTCCATACCTTGCAGTTAGTGTTACTACAGCAAATCCATTCCACAGTGAATGTTGCTGATCTGTGGACACCGGCCAGTTCATTCATGGCACGATGTTTCTTCCTGGTTTCCACGTCAGCGCTGTTTGATCCGTTAATAACAGAGAAATGTGCATGTTTCTCAATAGATCTCGCAGCGATGTTATTACTTCAGTGGCGAATTCAAAAAGCATTTGAAATTCAAATGCTTTCTTTACTAGTCTGGATCTCTTAGCGCTGTGTGGTGTTGCTTGATCAGGCTCGCGCATAGGGCTCGCGAGTCCCGCTTCACAGGTCAAAACTGATAAACGGTCCACACAAACACAATACGAGTAGCTCAGTTTCGTTCCTTACATTGCATTTGCCAGTTGATGTTGTGGTCGCGCCAGCCTCTATGAGCGCGCTTGCCACCCGCGACCCGCCTTCATTTTAAATAACGAAATTTTGGTCGGCAGAAAAAATGGTCCAACGAACCGTTCGGTACGTAATGCGTACCGAAAACCGAACCGAAAGCCTCGTACCGAACGGTTCGATACGAATACGCGTATCGTTACACCCCTTATATATATATATATATATTGCTCTTGCATTCTTTCTTGTGGCTCAGTGACACACCTGAATGAATGGCTCATTAAGTATGCGGGCCCCATTGTCTTCTCAGGTGCGAACCACTAAATATGCATGATGGTGTTGGATCGTTGACGCCCACTCGCATATTGCCTTTCCAAACAAAAAGTGTCTTACAAAATTTAAATCAATGTATTGTTTTATGTGAATTATTAGGCAGGATGATTTTCACATCATTTTGAAGAAAAAACTCTAGGCGACAACATCTATTAGTCACAAGTCTTATTGCCACATATTTAGTATGTGTTTTGTGGCCTTATTTCAGAAACTTTAGTTTTTAGTTTTTTCAATAACCATGCATAAACATTATTATCTCAAAAATACAAGCATGTACATACATGTTGCTCACATATTATGGTAGCCCTGTTTGTGCTAAATAGAGTGTAATTACACCTTTGCCATTAATATGTTTATAAGCACCTGAAAAAAGCACAAATGTCAGGGCATGTCAGAACATCTCAAGGACCCCAAAAACACCTTAGACCCCAGAGGGTTAATGAACGTCACTGAGCACTGAACCGTCTGGAGTCCCAGGAGCTGTGAAGGATAAGAGGAGGCGTGACGACAGAGGAAGACGAGAGAAGACCAGGCCTGGACATTTACGTTGTGTTTTGTCTATGTATGGTTGGCAGTCGACTATGAAGCACCTGCTGTTTATTTTCGTTTTACTTGTAATATAATTCCACTAGAGCCATGCGTAACCATATTCAGGACATAGTAGGTATGTAGTAGATGAGATAGCCGAAGCAAGCAAATGCCCATCACTTCAACATAGAAAAAGTAACTGTGCTTCAGAATCTGATTTATTTTATTATTATGGGATTTGACAGTTTGATTCATATATTAAGTGCTCAAATGGATCATATATACACAAGTCTTTAGAGTGTTTTTACTTTTAGACTAGTTGATAACAAAACTTGTAGTAAATAGACATCTTTGACGCTCTTCACCGAGGGCTTACACAGATACACACGGGAGCATTTGAAAGCATGCGTCTATCAGTGGATTTGTCTATGTAATTTACTTAAAATGTTTAATTTAATTTACAGACTGAAAAACTTTTTGTGCTGTTTTCTAACAGATTGGATTTTAATAAAGAGAGAAAACCTGCACTTAACCTTTACACAGGCATTTTGTTTTCAGTGAGACAGATATTGTGATGTATCATTATAGAATTGTCTAGCAATATATCGATTATCGCAGAATTGCTGTATCGTGTTATTATCGTGAGCCGTGTTTCGTGTATCGTATCGTGAGGTACCCTGTGATTCCCACCCCTAGCTCCTAATATAGTTTACAGCAGGAGTGCCCAATCCTGCTCCTGTCGATCACTATCCTGCACAGTTCATCTCCAACCCTAATCAATAACATCGATTTTTTTATCCTTAAGAAAATTAATTAAAATAATATTTATTTAAACACATATACACTTTTTTAAAAAAAAAACAGTTTAATAAAAAAAAGAGAAAGCAATTTTGTGTTTATTTTACTCCCCCCTGCTGTACCGAACCGTGACTTCAATACCGAGGTACGTACCGAACCATCATGTTCGTGTACCGTTACACCCCTAATGTTGACACATTTATACAATCTTACCACAGTTTCTCCAGTTTACAGTGAGGATCCTTCAGTCCACCAGAGAGCACCTTCACTCCTCTGTCTCCTAGTTTATTCCATGACAGATTCAGTTCTCTCAGGTGTGAGGGGTTTGATCTCAGAGCTGAAGCCAGAGCAGCACAACCTTTGTTTGTAACACCACATTCCCACAACCTGTAGAGAACAATGACACTCTTCAGTCTCTCAGTTCAGGATCTACAGCTCAGATAATCAGGAACTTCACAATCAGAAACAGAGACTTAATCCATGACATGATTGACAGGTCCAGTCTAAAGCATGAAGTCTTCATAATTTCTCCAACACTGTACCGACACTGTCTTCTGACTTGCACACACCTAGATACATTTTTAGTTGATCCGCTTGCCAACGTACTATTTTTTGAAATGGCACATTTTGGGGAAAATTGTCACAGTTATGTTCTGTTCAATTAATTTTAATGGACTTTTAATTTGTTTATCTTCAGTCACATGTTTCCTTTGTTCTAGTTTCCCGCCACTCATGAGTTACTATGGTTACTAATATGATTAGTCATTCTATTCAGCTGTGTCATTAATTACCCTCCTTTACTTTACTATTTAAGTTGCTGTATTTCTCATTGGTTTGGTTACATTGGTTTGCTCGCTTGCCTTTTGGATTGTTTGTTTGTATGGAATTTTTAAAGCCTTTTTTGAACATGATCTTCTTCTTCCTATGCTTCCTACAACCTAAACATGACAAAAATATTAGTGATGGCGAAGTGAAGCTTTCTGAACCAGCGAAGCTTTCAACACAATTGTATCGAAAAAGGTTCATTACTCGAAGCTTTTCAAATCAGAGCTCAACGAGGACCTCTGCTGGTGCAAGTGAGGGAAAGCGCTGTCGCTTTGGGATGGTTGTTGTTCTTGGAGGTTTCATGGACTGAGAATGATTGGACTGTTGTCTTTCATAAATGCTACACCTTTGCACATATCTGCTGACACACTGATTACCATTTAAACTGATCATTAATGTTGTTCTGTCTTATACTGATAAATAAATTCACTTATTAATTGGCTTTGGTGTGTGATGACTCCCTTATTTTGTTGCGATTCAGAAGAGATCGTAACACTAGTAACTCAAAACAATAAAAGAAGAAACAAAGAACAATAAAACAATAAAGACAACATTTTGTATTGTCGATGTGGATATTTTTCCTGTTTGT
Source organism: Leuciscus leuciscus (assembly GCF_965113295.1). Classification (NCBI taxonomy): domain Eukaryota; kingdom Metazoa; phylum Chordata; class Actinopteri; order Cypriniformes; family Leuciscidae; genus Leuciscus; species Leuciscus leuciscus. The sequence goes on from NC_138740.1 coordinate 782,011, forward strand.
AAACAAATAAAACTCATGAATAGAGTATATAAATACAGTTTTATAAAGTAAATAAATACAGGTGCACTGTAGTTGTGCATGTCGCTGTGAAAAGCTAGCGCAGTGAACGGGGCTTGAGAGCGTGTTGTGAGTGAGGGCACGGGTGCAGCCTCCGTGTTGCCAGATCCACATATTATATGTCTTTTGTTTTTTTCCCATTTATTGTGACACTTCACGTCCTCTTCAATTACACGCACAAATGTGGAAGCATGCGCTTTATGTCACTTCATTATAAATAAAGCACAAAAGAAACTACAAGCATGATACAACATCATAGCTGATGTCAATTAGTAAGTCATGAAATTACCAAAAAGTGCCAATAAATTATGCAACTTACTTCATATGTTAGCTGGGAATGATTTACATGCAGGTGTAATATAATATCTGTTTTTAACCTAGCCATTATACCCTGGACATAATTATAATAATAATATTAATAATAATAATAATAAATTCAGTTTTAACCTGAGCATTATAATAACAAATTATAATGCATGTTCTAACTCAACCTGTTAACACTGAACAGAAGAGGGAAACTAAAAGCACCAGCATCAGAACAAAAAGTGCATTTATGGCAGGGATGGGGCATTTCAAAAATAATATTCGATGATCGCTGGGAATTATTCGATTATTATTCGAAAATCGCACTCCTCCCCCACATGCTCACCGGCAAATTTCTCTGTAATGTAGGCCTACTATACGTGTTGTAGCTATTAAAGAAAACGCATTTAGTTTCATATGCATGAAGTAACAGCATGAGTAAGATAGGATGATTAGATGCGCAATATATCGCAAGACATATGGAGTGGGTCAGACATGATTTTGACCACTTCATTAAGTTTTCTTTTGTATAAAGCCTTTCTTTAAAGCGAATTTTGTTTTGTATAAATTGTATCTTAATTTTAAGCGATGTTTCATCAACCAATTGCCTAGATTTAATAAATGAGAAGCAAATATAGCAGACAATAATCAGGACAGGGAGGCGCCGGCGCGATCACTTGCATTGCTCGTGAACTGGAGCTCGTCTCATAAATGGACCGAAACTCAGCGTATAGGCTACTTCACAGGCATGAGAAATATAAACATAGAAAGCTTGAAATTTTAGACAAAACAATTCAAAACGAAAAGAAACAGACTACTCTCTTATGTATGTGCATTTCTCTATATAGGCAGGTTCACTACATTTGGACATTTTTGTGCAATTCTATTTATTAAACGTGTAGAATACTTTCCAAACCGTTACATATAGTATTATAAATGTCGTGTTCAGACGTTCGTGATATAAAAAAATAAACATATTAGAAAAACTTTGAAATTGGAGTGAACACAGAGCAGTTTTTCCGTGAGTGGGAGTAAAACCTGGAGTGGACCCGGAGCAGAGTGATTACAGAATGCTTAGAGTGGAGAGAGGAACGTGCTTTCGCTCCACTCCAGGCTTTATCACATCCCCCTCAGCAGGGTGAATACACCTTGTCTTTCCTTGATTTAAGACCAATTCACACTAAAATTAAGACATTTATTATACTATTTGAGAAATGTACGCCTATTTACGGCCTCAAAATTATGAAAAGTGAACTTAACCCTCTGAGGTCGGCAAACGCGCCCCCGCGGTTTGCTGGATTTTCTTCACATTGTAGTACAATAAACTTAAATTACTCCGTCATTTATGGTTATACAGAAAAAAGAAATATAAAAAAAGAATCTGTGATATTTCTACTTTTGTATGTGTCCACTTACAATCAAATCAAAACATTGTGCTTTTGTAAAATAAAGAAAATAAACAGGGTGTGCGTTCTGCCTCTCCGTCGCGGTGAACTTTTTTTTCTTGAGCACGTCTATAAACTGAAACAAAACTCAGCGAATACTTGTCACACATTTATGAGCCATATACCTTTATACACATTTAAGTGTGTACTTTTAAATGATCGGATTCAAACTGAAAACAAATATTCTCTGTTTAAGTAATTTGTATAAAACCAACAGGATGTCCAGTATCTCAAACGCTTGCTAATTACTTTTAATTCGACCACGCCCACTCGCGCAAAAGAGATTCACATGCAAATCTCCACATGGGACACGAACGCCCTCGTTACCTCAAACACAAAACACCAAAACACTTCACAAGTCTCTGCTTTTCGTCGAGTTTGGAAGACATGTCTGAGCTTACATTGGATTTACATCAGAAGAAGAAGAACGCGATTTGAAGACAAGAAAGATGTAAGGTAAGAAATTCTTACTTATTAGTTTATGGTATTGTTGCATAAACTTCACATTGCAGTTGAACTGTTGCTAGATATATGGTGAATATTATACTATTTAGACCCGTGTTTACTGTTAAATACTGTTTGTGGATATCTGCTCAAACATAGATATGTATAACCATAATGTTTAATATTTTGGAGCGCGATGGCGTTTGAATGTATCATATTTTGGAGCGCGCTGTGGGTTTGAATGTATCATATTTTGGAGCGCGCTGTGAGTTTGAATGTATCATATTTTGGAGCGCGCTGTGCGTTTGAATGTATCATATTTTGGAGCGCGCTGTGCGTTTGAATGTATCATATTTTGGAGCGCGCTGTGAGTTTGAATGTATCATATTTTGGAGCGCGCTGTGCGTTTGAATGTATCATATTTTGGAGCGCGCTGTGCGTTTGAATGTATCATATTTTGGAGCGCGCTGTGCGTTTGAATGTATCATATTTTGGAGCGCGATTGCGTTTGAAAGGAAAAATGCACCAAACATTAGGCTTTATGTTTTTACTATTATCTCATTTCATATCATCATAACGAATGGAAACATTTGAAGTAACATAAGATAATCAATATATTTTTCTCTAGCATTGTTACTGAAATCTTTTGGAAGATTTATAGGCTGCTATAGGTTATTGTAATAATTATTTTATGCAGTACTGCACATAGCTTATGCCTACAAGGCACAACAAACATGGTGTTCATTATATTATATATTGTTGGAAACATTTGTGTGTGTGTGTGTGTGTTCTGTGAATTTTAAAAAGCAATTTTAACCAGAAAAATCTATGTATTCTAAAATGTATTCCCAAAATCGTGCAGGCCTAGTTTCTCTTGATACCAGTATGTTCACTTTTTTTCTTTTCTTTCATGGACCTGCTGACTTCAACATTCACATGAGTCTCTGTACATGAACATGGTAAAGTGAAAATCAAACACCTTGGAAATGAAAGGTATGTACAGTGTTTTTAGGAATGGCACAAAGGTCTCTGTCTTTGGATCATTGTTTTCAATGTGCTCTTTTGTCATTTGTTGTGTATTTTTGGATTATGTTGTGTTGTAAATAAATCCAAACAATCTAAAAGCCATTCTTTTTTAAATCTCCTCATTCTTTGTGCAAGGTTGCTCTGAATGACAGGGCCTGATAGCTCCTAATAGGGCAGAGGGGAGTGTCTTTGTCTTTCTCAGGTGTTGAAGGCTTACATATTCATGAGATGATCACGTCTCTTCGCATAAGGCTTTGTCACACAAAACACGTCTTAGAAATTTTAAATCAATATATTGTCTTATCTGAATGAGCAGTCAGGGTGATTTTCACATAGTTTTGGAGCAAATATTCTAGGCTACGTAAAAGTCTTGTGAAGAAATAATCAGTATGGGTTTCATGGCCTTATTTCAGTGACAATTTTTTGGGGTATTTTCACAAACCACGCATAAATGTCATTATCTCAAAACTACAAACTTGTACATACATGCTGCTGATATATTATTGTAGCAGAGTTTGTGCTAAATACAGTGTAATAAGACGTTAGCCATGACAATGTCACAAGTAACAGAAATAAGCACAAATGTCAGAGCATGTCAGAACACCTCCAGGGCCAGAAAACAGCTCAGACCTCAGAGGGTTAAGACATTAAGGACAGACCGGAACCCTGCAATTGACGGAAATCTGTCGTAGCGACGGAGAACTTTAATCCCTGTATTTATTCATGTTTGATTCAATGACACTCAGTTCAGGATCTACAGCTCAGATAAGCAGGAACTTCACAATCAGAAACAGAGACTTAATCTACGGCAGAGTCAGTGATTAGGATTAGGCCATGGTCTGTCTGAATACTCGATTCTGATTGGCTGGAAGGTGTGTGTTCAAACTGTTTAATGCACAGGTAGTTTAATCACTGCTCTATATTAACTCTTTCCCCAAGAATATTTTATTCTAGCTTCATGCACTCTTTTTTATCAACACTTGAATGTGGGCAAGTTTCATAAAAAAGCAACGGTTTGAGCATAAACTTGAGAAAATCAAGCTTTTGTCAAAGACTACATCCAGATGTAATTCAGAACGATGATCAAACACAGATGGAGTAGATCGAGTCCATCAACACCTCAAAGCTTCACAGTCCTGCAGCTCATCCTGGGTCGACATTTCATTCAGTAACTTTAGGCAGTTTGATTTATATGCTGATTAATGTTGGTGATCGTGTTATTTTACATGTGCATATTACATATGATATAGCTTGTTTCTGCTTCTTGTTCACATGTGTTTTGATCTGTTAAAGCTGTTATTGATGTTTGCAGCACAATATTTTTAGCCTAGAAATCTATACGCACCCTAGCAGCAGCAAAATGTATTTTGCAGCCAGGGTAGTCTAGCAACTCTCCGTTGACTTTCGGAGCTGTAAAACCTAAATTGGGTCAGGCCAATCACATCGTGTATAGAGTAGGCGGGGTGGGCTTAACATAATGACGACAGAGTTGCGACGGTGCCCTGCTACTTGAAAACAAAGAATTGTGCTGCTGCTGGAGTACAGTCTTTCGAATCGGCTTTGGCCGCGACTCTGGAGGACTTGGAGTTAAGCTTTTCTTTGAGAAAAGAGCAAAGAACGTGCCGTTAAGTCATTCTTAAAAAAGGAAGATGTGTTCGTAGTTTTGCCAGCCAGATTCAAAAGTTGAATCTATTGACTAACGTTAGCAAAGGTAAAAAATCCAACAAGGCAATCCAAAACACAAGAAACAAAGAACCAGGCAGATACAGACATCGGAAGTGTGGTGACATAAAACAAGGACTCCGTGACAAACACTGAAACAGACAGGGTATATATTCACAGACACTAACAATGTGATAGAGAACAGCTGAGTGCAATGATCAGTGATGAGTCCAGACAAGGATTGTGGGAAATGCAGTTCATGAAGTAATGGTGACAGTATGGGGAAGAGACCTCTAGTGGACACCCGGGATACACAAACCAGACACTGTGACAGTTAGGCACAATTGAGATGGAAAAGACAGAACGCACAGGAAACCCGTTTGGCAATACGGTGTACATCGGAAACTGATATTAGGGGTAGCTCCTGTAAACACCGGCTATAGAAGGTCGCCATTACTACACTGTGTTTTCCTCAGTAGCTGACGGACGGAAGTAATTAAACCTGTTTTGTAGAACCCGGAAGAATGGTGCGCATAACCCCTATTGAGATGGAAAAGACAGAACGCACAGGAAACCTTCAGACACACATGGATACTTTCATTGGGTCATTTGTGTGGCTCTTACACTTCCATCTACTACTGGTCGCGCGTCTTCACGTGATGCGAATTTGCAGATCAGAGTTCACCAAACTTGAAGTTTGGAATGCAGCGAAATGCGAAACTTTTCTGGTCTGAATGGAATAAATGGAAGTCAATGGAAGGAAAAGTGCAGTGTGACCGGGGCTTTACACTGCTCATCCCAGTATCTGAATCCAGTGCTTCTTTCATGTCTCTTGAATCACAACATGGACTCGTTCTGTCATTCTGCATTGAGTTTCCTGATAATATAATATTTAAACTCAAATCAATATTATGTGTTCAATTATTTACTTATGGGGCAAGTAGATATATAATAAGCAAGATCAAACGGTTCTCATCACCAGTGTTGGGAAGGATACTTTCAAAACGTATTTCGTTACAGAATACAGAATACATGCCCAAAAATGCAATTTGTAACTCATTCTGAGTAACGTATTCTGAATACTTGGATTACTTCCACATTGAATTGCATTTTATAAGTGTCGTCCATCAAATCCTGCTTAATAAACAGGCCTATTCTTGTGGGGTGGGGGTGCGGTGATGCGGTGGTGACACGTATGCCAATAAAGCACCTAAATGCTGTCACAAAGAACCGGCAAAAGTAATAATTATGAATATGTCAAATATAGAAAGGAGATGTTTTAATTGTTTATTTTTATGTAAAGTGTTTTATTTGTCAGTGTCGGCTACAAAGATGAAGTTGGCGATGCTGACTTGCGCCAGAGAGAAATGCACATTTCATACGGATTACATATGCAGAGGGCAGTTCTTTCGTGTTGAACTGTTCTGTTTAAAAGTAGACATGTCTGTGAGGCAAGTAGGGCCTACTACCTTATGAGACGAGCTCCAGTTCACGCGCCGGCGCCTCCATTTCCTGATTATCTATTGTCTGCTATATTTACTTCTTATTAAATCCAGGCAATTGGTTGATGAAACACTGATTAAAATTAAGATACAATTAATACAAAATGAAATTCACTTTAAAGAAAGGCTTTGTGCTTTCTGTTTGAGGTCTCTGTGAAAGTTTTAAAGCAGTCTTTTAGTGTCGCTTTCAGAGCGCTCACGTCCGTAACGGAGAACTGTCCCATCCGTAACAATGTTTTTTTCCTCATAAATGCGAATACGAAAAATAAAATAAAATGAATATTTTATGTTCTGTCGAGAGCCAACCCTTCTTCATCCGGTGAGTAGTATTACTTTTGGTTTGCGCAGTGTAATTCACAGAATTACAAAATATATATATTTTGCCACCTAAAAGTTTAAGTTTTTTTGTCACGCATGTTTATTTCCCTCATATTAAATAGAAAACGCATGTAGACCGATATTTTTCTAATGTCTGGACTCCTTTATTAAGGGAGTATGGATATATAAACAGACGTTTCACTATTGGTAATAATGCATTTTCTGAGAATTTATATTTCATAGTTATAGTTTTGACTGCAAATGTCACGTCCATAACGCTGGAATTGACCAATTAAAAAATATATATCTTCAAATAGGTTTGTGGTGTAGGTCTACGTATTTGAAAAAAATTTACTTTAAGATGCTTCTTCAGGTTTGAGGTGGAGTCTTTGGACGCTGAAAGGAGGTTGGTTGCTGGCAAGCAGAGGTTGCACTGCACAGTTATTTATTTCGTTCTCCCTTCTCTTGTGAAATGCTAATGTGAAATGCTGTTTGAATTTCCAAGATATAAACGCATTCTTGCCCTGCCTCTGTTCCGGCTCCATCTCTACCTCTATCTCCCGCTGCTCCTCTTCCGACTCCATTGAGACTGATCACGCAAATCGCGAATTTTTTTTCGTTTTCATATTGGGGCTTCTGGGAAATGCATGGAGTTGCCTTAATTTATTTAGAGAGTGAATAAACTCGTGAAACAGAGAAGTATCGTCATGTAATCCATTGATTTCAACAATGTAACTGTATTCTAAATACCAACTATTTAAATTGTATCTGTAACGGAATACAGTTACTCATAATTTGTATTCTGAATACGTAACGCCGGTTCATGTATTCTGTTACTCCCCAACACTGCTCATCACAGAATAAACCTGACAGGGTGATCAGGACTGAAACAGAAGGGTCTTGTATCGCCCTGAATGCACAGCTAGACACGGTTTATCCGTTACATATAAGTATTAGTCATAAAAAATCTCAAAAACTTTGGAAACAATCTAAAGAAGATTAAACAACAAAATTATCTATAAGACCATATTTAGTCTTGTTTTTGTTTCTTTTGTTCATTATTGACCATATGAAGAAAATGGAGGAGGATGTAGACACATTTATACAATCTTACCACAGTTTCTCCAGTTTACAATGAGGATCCTTCAGTCCACCAGAGAGCAGCTTCACTCCTCTGTTTCCTAGTTTATTCTTAGACAGATTCAGTTCTCTCAGGTGTGAGGGGTTTGGTCTCAGAGCTGAAGCCAGAGCAGCACAACCTTCATCTGTAACACCACAATCCCACAACCTGTAGAGATTAAAGATACATGGTGAACTGATACCAGCTGCAAACATAGAATAAAATGTGTAAACTACAAATGTGATTTATAGAGACAGTAAAACATCCACATAAACATCATTAGAGGACAAACAGCATCAATATATAGAAAACGACACTGTTAAAGACACTGTTGCTGTTTGCTGTCAGTTTCTGACCTCTACAATCATCAGCTCTCTCTCTCTCTCTCTCTCTCTCTCTCTCTCTCTCTCACACACACACACACACACACACACACACACACACACACACACACCTGCACCTGCTAAAATCATAAATGTGATAATGTTTTATCAGTGTAGTGATTGTTGTCAAAGTGACTTACAGAACTGATCTGGATTCTTTAACCACAGGCAGCAGCTTCTGAAGAACTTCATCTGCTGTATTTTGTGCTCCAATAAACTTTTTTAGATCAAAATCCTCCATCTTCTGCTCTGATGTCAGCAACACATAAACCAGAGCTGACCACTGTGAAGAGGAGAGTTTGGCTTCTCCTATTTCTCCAGATCTCAGATAACGCTGGATCTCCTGCATCAGTGAAGCATCACCCAGTTCATTCAGACAGTGGAACAGATTGATGGATCTCTCTGGATTCTCCCTGATCTTCTGTCTGATGTACTGATCTGTTTCCTTTTTGTTGTAGGAGCAGCTTCCAGTCTGTGTCAGTAGTTCTCGTAAGAGATTCTGATTGTACTCCAATGAGAGACCCAGAAGGAAACGCAGGAAAAGGTCCAGATGTCCATTCTTACTCTGTAAAGCCTCATCCACAGCTCCCTGATGAAGCTCAGATAATGAATGATATTTCTTCTGGTTTAAAACCTTAGACAACAGACTTTGTTTGGTTTGCTCAAACACATAAATGTTCTTGTTTGTAAAGTAAATGTGTGCACATAGAGCTGCTAGATGTTCCTGGATGCTCAGATGAACAAAGCAGAAGACTTTCCCCTGATACAAGCCCAACTCCTCTCTGAAGATCTGAGTGCACAATCCTGAGTACACTGATGCTTCTGTCACATCAATGCCACACTCGCTCATGTCTTCCTCATAGAAGATCAGGTTGCCTTTCACAAGCTGCTGGAAAGCCAGTTTCCCCAGTTTGAGAATCATGTCTTCATCTTTCACTCTCTTCTCATAGTCCTTCTCATGTTTGATGTTGGTCTGAATGATCAGGAAGTGTGTGTACATTTGAGTGAGAGTCTTGGGAATCTCTCCTCTCTCTGCTTCACTCAACATCTTCTCTAGAACAGTGGCTGAGATCCAGCAGAACACTGGGATGTGGCACATGATGTGGAGGCTCCTTGAGGACTTCAGGTGTGAGATGATTGTATTGGCCAGACTCTGATCACTGATTCTCTTCCTGAAGTATTCCTCCTTCTGTGTGTCACTGAAGCCTCGTACCTCTGTCACTCGATGGACACACTCAGAGGGGACGAGATCCGCTGCTGCTGGTCTGGAGGTGATCCAGATGAGAGCAGAGGGAAGCAGATTCCCCTCAATGAGGTTCATCAGCAGCTCGTCCACTGAGGCTGATTCAGATATATTACACAGTTTCACTTCGCTCTTAAAGTTCAGAGACAGACGACACTCATCCAAACCATCAAAGATGAACAACATTTTATATTCTTCACTGGATATTTCCATTTCTTTTGTTTCAGGGAAAAAGACATGAAGAAGATCTGAAAGACTGAGTGTTTTGTCCTTCATCAAGTTGAGCTCTCTGAAAGGAAGTGGAAATATGAGCTGGACGTCCTGATTCTCTGTCCCTTCAGCCCAGTCCACAATGAACTTCTGCACAGAGACTGTTTTTCCAATGCCAGCGACTCCCTTTGTCAGCACAGTTCTGATGGGTTTGTCTTGTCCAGGTAAAGGTCTAAAGATGTCACAGCATTTGATCGGTGTGTCCTCTGTTTCTGCTCTCCTGGATTGTGTCTCAATCTGTCTCAACTCATGCTCATTATTGATCTCTCCACTTTCACTCTCTGTGATGTAGAGCTCTGTGTAGATCTCATTCAGGAGTGTTGGGTTTCCCTGCTTTGCTGTTCCTTCATACAGACACTGAAACTTCTTCAGCAGATTTGATCTGAATCTGCTTTGAACCAGTTGAGAGTCATGACTGAAAGATTAAAATAATAGATTACAGCATGAATTAAACATGTAAAAGTGATAGTAAAAAAAACAAAAAAAAACACTATTCGATTAAAAGTAATTTATTCATTTGGCTAGTGTGACTACAGTGAGTTGGTATAAGTGGTCCAAAGCATGGATGTTAACAAATACTCTGGGTTTGAGGGATGAAATGAAATGGCATTTATAACTGTCTGTCTAAAAAAAGAGGAAGAAAAGACACATCCAAATTCCCTCCAACTGGTGCAGGATCAATACAAAATATTTGCACACAAAAAACAGCAACGTTTTGATAAAAAATTAAATTAAAAAAGAGTGAATATTTGCATGGTTAAACAGATTTTTCATGATTATTATCTGTCTGTTTAACTAAAATATTGTACCTCAGATCAGTTGATGTGTGTTTTTCGTTAAATGTAACTAATGTGTCCATAGACCGGTCACTCTTCATGGACACACAGCTGGACTCCGGTGAGTTTGATCTCTTCACATGGAATTCACTTTAATAGAAGCGAGACAATAGAATAGAGATATTAGAATATGGAGAATATGAAAATCTCCGGTGAGATTGATCTCTGACTGTGTGATTGACTTTAAAAGAAATAGTGACAAGAAGAATTCATGTAGTTAAAGGGATAGTTCACCCAAAAATTACAATTACTCCGTGATTTACTCACCCTTAAGGTGTATATGACTTTCTTCTTTCAGACGAATATAATCACAGTTATATTAAAAAAGATCCTGGCTCTTCCAACTTTCCCAGGTGAAAAGGAAATGTATATAACATTTTTGGACATACTTAGTATATTTAACTTATACTATATTAAGTGCATATTAAATGTGTTATTTTGAAACAACTCCAAGTATATTAAATGTATTTCAAGATATGCTTAAGATCAATTTTAAGCTACTTGTAATACATTGTAATATATTAAGTTGTGCAAAAATGTTAGTGTTTAAGTGTATTTCTTTACAGTTCATTTAAAATGTACTTTCATATGTCTTAAATTACAGTTATAATATATTTTAAGCTTCATTTTAATGTACTTCAAGAACATTTCAATAGCATTTTAGCTCATTAGAAATATATTAGCATTATACTAATAGTTTATTATAAAGCTGTTTTATTCAGTATACTTAAAATTGTATATTAAAAGTGAAAAATAATTAAATATAAAATGTTAAGACATACACACTCTGAAATCAAGAAAACTTTAATATACTATCTTGTGTACAGTGCAAAATAAATACTGTACATAAGAGTAAATTTAAAAAGTACAGCAGCATATATAATCTCTTGAACATAAATACATTATAATAAAATCAGTGAAATGCTATGGCAGAGCTATATTTATGAAAAAAAAAATGTGTAGAACATTATAGTTATACATGTATTACTGAAAAATACACTATGAATATTACATCACTTAATAAGCATCACAATGCAATTTTCTGAAAAAATAAATATAATAATAAAAGTTGAAAAAAGTTGATCAGAACCTCTGTTTGGTGACAGAGCTCTGACATTCCCGGTTTGTCATGTGTTTGTGTTTAGTCTGGTTAGTTGTGAGCACATGGCTTGTCTTGTATTCCTTGTGCCATGTGCTCTCTTGTCAATTGTCTGGCCCCTCCCATCTTGTTACATGATTATTGATTAATTTGCACCACCTGCCTCCATCTACATTTGAGAAGATATCCACAAACAAAGTATTTAACAGTAAACACTGGTCTAAACATTATAATAATCACCATATTAGAGTAAACACTTATACTAGCCTACTTTTATCATGCTGTGTTTTATTATCGAAAAGCATCCTCGTGTCGTACATGTAATGTAATCAGACAATGTAAAGTTTATACAACAATAACATGCTTACTATTATGAGTGGAAATGTCTTACCTTAAAAATCTTCTCATCTTCAAATCGCGTTCTTCTAGTTCTTCTGAGGTAAATCCAAGGTAAACAGCACAGCACAAACACAGTCTCGACGAAAAGCAGAGAAGTACGTTACTGTAGTCTCTGATTCTTTGTTTTGAGGTAATGAGGGCGTTTACAGGTCTGCGTTCCTTCACGTGGACTATTTACATGTCAATCACTTGTGCGCGCGTGGGCGTGGTCACATTAGAGTTAATTAGCTCGGACTGGAGAAACTGTACATGTCGTTGCTTTCATACGGATTACTTAAACAGAGAATATTTGTTTTTGATATGATTTACATCATTTAAAATTGGAGACTTCAAGCTTTGTAAAGACATATGTTTCATGTCACAGTGACAAGCATTCGCTGAGTTACAGATCATTTTCTGTCGTGTTTCAGAATGAACTTCACATTGAGAGAGACGGCAGTTTATTTTCTATATTTTAAATAATTATCTTTATTTTACGAAAAACAAAACCTTTTTTTAATTTTATTATTAGTGTACACAAATAAAAGAAGACATTTAACAGTTTTGAATGATGTATAACACTTGCCTGTATGACAAAAATCGACGAAGTTATTTGAGTCTCTTTTGCACTGATAAGAAAAAAAAGCTAGACTATCGCACCGGCGCCATAGCCGACCCCAGGGGGTTAAGCACTGGTTTTGCATTGTCCTGCTGAAATACACAAGGCCTTCCCTGAAATAGACGTCGTCTGGAGGGGAGCATATGTTGCTCTAAAACCTTTATATACCTTTCAGCCTTCATAGTGTCTTCCAAAACATGCAAGCTGCCCATACTGTATGCACTTATGCACCCCCATACCATCAGAGATGCTGGCTTATGAACTGAACGCTGAAAACATGCTGGAAGGTCTCCCCTCTCTTCATCCCGGAGGACACAGCGTCCGTGATTTGTAGCACTGACCGGTAGCACTGACCCCCATCATCACCAAATATCTTGAGAAGCTAATCCTAGCTCACCTCAAGCCCAGTTTTCCTCCTGCACTAGACCCCCACCAGTATGCATATCGTGCCAACAGATCGACTGAGGATGCCATATACACTTTCCTCCACTCTGTCCTTGTTGAAGATTTTATTATTTAGAAAATAAGTAATTTAGCGGTATTTTTTGTACACTATTATTTCCTTTCTGTCTGTGGGTGACTTTTGCTTGACTTTGGAACCTGAGAGCAGAATGTGTTGTTACAGCAGAGAATTCTATTTCAGTAATGTCCAGGGGCGCGGGAAGAGGTTTTAGGTTGGGGGTGCTGATTTTTTTTGGGGGGGGGGGGGGGGGGGGGGCGTCACCACTTTTGAATGAGAAACAATATCAAGACTATAAAACTCGTCAAATCTCCGCGTATCACAACAAACGTATCAGTGAGAACACTTGTTCAAATAGCACACACTTAAACCTGACTGCACATCACATTTTTTACTTTATTGATTCTGCTTTTATTCGTAACGCAATGGACCGGTCAACGGGACATAAATTAATCCTTAAAGGATGGGACTGTATGGGACATTTGCACAAAAATAATAAATAACTTACCGTAGCCTATTTTATAAGTCGCTCCAGAGTCGCATATCAGTCAAAAAATGCGTCACGAGGAAGAAAAAACATATAGGCCTATAGCTTAAGTCGCACTGGACTAAGTCGCATTTTTTTAGAAATTTATTTCACAAAAAAAAAGAAAAAAACATGTTTCAGACAGTTCTCAGCTACGGACGTGAGCGCTCTAAAGCGGCACTAAACGAATGTTTTAAAACTTTCACAGAGACCTCAAACTGAAAGCACAAAGCCTGTCTTTAAATTTAATTTCGTTTTGTATTAATTGTATCTTAATTTTAATCGATGTTTCATCAAAAAAAATTGTCTGGTTTTAATAAATAAGAAGGCTATTAGAAAATAGATTATCAGGACACGGAGGCGCTGGCGAACCTGGAGCTCGTCTCATAATGAACCGAAACTCAGCGTAGGCCTATAAGGTAGCCTATCGCATCACAGACCTGAGACATATAGATAGCTTGAAATGTCTACTTTTAAGCAGAACAATTCAAAACGAAAGAAAACAGACTGCGCTGCTTATGTAGGCCTAATTCGTATGAAATGTGCATTTCTCTCTGGCGCTGCGAAGATCGCGATTCGTCAACTTCGTGGCTATAGCCCACACTGACATAAAAAAAAAACTGTTTTATTAGTAAACAATTAAAATGTCTCCTGCTATATTTTACATATTTGCCTGTTCCTTACAAAACACTAACAGTGGGGTTTTTGACTGTTTTTTTTTTTTTTTTGCAGCTGCGGACAAATTCTTTCGACACACACACACCTACACTCTGCGCTTATGTTTTAAAAACATAATTTAACATATATAACAATTTTTAAATAGCCCACTTAAAGTGTTTATTACAAATAAATGACTAAATGCTAAAAATGAATACATTTTAATGAACTAACATATGCATTGCATTTACAATTCTGTGAAAACAGGGGGTGCTGCAGCACCCCCAGCACCCCCACTTCCCGCGTCCCTGGTAATGTCACATGGTACAAAACTATTTCTCAAAATACCTATAGAATGTATTACCATCTTTTGGACAAGGATGTAGGTATATATGTTAAGCTGGACACTGCTTTAGAGGGTCTTTCTGCAGAAGGGCACTCGGCTTTGTTTGTTAATAAAGTCTAATATTTCTGGCATCAAATATCTCTGAAGTCATTCCCCTGAAAAGAATTAAACTACAACACCCTTACCCATCTAGATAATAGCAGTTCATATGCAAGGATGCTATTCATCGATTTCAGTTCAGCTTTTAATACAGTCATACCATCTGATCTGATCATGAAATTACACAGGCTTGGCATCAGCATATCCATCTGCAACTGGATATTGGACTTTCTGATCAACAGACCCCAGATGGTAAGGTTAAATAACCTCTTCTCCACTACACTTCCTCTAAACACTGGTGTGCCACAAGGGTGTGTGCTCAGCCAATTACTGTACACCCTCTTCACCCATGACTGCTCCCCCATTCACAACACTAACTCCATCATCAAATTTGCAGACGATACAATGGTGCTTGGCTTGATCAGGGACAATGATGAATCAGCCTACAGGGAGGAAGTGCAGCATCTGGCTGCATGGTGTGCAAATAATAACCTTGCGCTCAACACCTCCAAAACCAAAGAGCTCATTGTTGATTTCCGGAAAGCAAAGGCAGGCACCCACACACCCATTTACATCAATGGGGCTGAAGTAGAGCGGGTCACTAGCTTCAAGCTCCTGGGTGTCCACGTTTCACAAGACCTCTCCTGGTCACTCAATACCTTCATTTTTTTATTTTTTATTTTTTTATTTGACAATAAAAGTTAAAACAAGTACAATCAAGCCCAAAAGACCAATTCATACACATTTTTTAAAAACTGTCGAGGATATACACAATAAAGCCACAGGTTTATTTCCATTGTGGTCCTCTGTATTCAAAAATGGACGAGCAGTTCATAATGGGAATGAAATCAACACACATCAACATATCACATAATAACATCTAGAAACATAGTTAAAAAAGCCATTTCTTAACTTCTCTTCTAAAAGGACCTTCTTCTTGAATTTGTTTTAAGCAATCAGGCAATTCATTCCAAGCAACAGCACTAGAATACAAAAAATAATTCTTCCCAATTAAACTCTTAAACCGACACAAGTATTTATTATTTATCCTTGCCCTTGTAGAAAAACCATGAACATCTCTTATAAAAACATAGTAGTCATACAAGTACTTCGGAACATTTCTCTGTAATATTTTGGACACACATCATCAACTTAAGAAAAATTACCCTTTTGTCAACTTTTAAAAACCCTATTTCCCTAAAATGATTATTATTCAATTGCATTCATGGATGAAGCCTCAGAATAATTCTACACAACTTGTTCTGAGCAGTCTGTAATTTACTTTTGACTCGTTTCGTAGAGCCACTATAGCAGAAAGTTGCCGCATAATCAAAATGTGTTTGCACTAATGCACCAGCTAACAATTTTAAGGTTTGTTTATCTAAGTAAGCAGCCTGTCTTGCTAAGAATTTTATTCGATTACATACTTTAGAATGAACTACAACAGCCATGCTATCCCCTGTCAATTTATTATCCAAAGTACATCCTAAGTATTTCACTTCTTGTTTAGAAGTAATAGTCAAATCTCCAACCCTTACATCTAATTTGGAACATTTTCTCAATTTAGCCGCAGAGCCAAATAAAATAGCTTCAGTTTTCCCTAAATGTAAAAACAGCTTATTTTGAAAAAACAAACAAACAAACAGTTGGATACTTCTGCAATCTCTCTACTTAATTCACTTTCTATTATTTCTTTCCTCTCATCAGTAACAATTATTGTAGCATCATCAGCATATAATAAAAGGTGATCATTATGATCAATAAACCTCAACAACGCCTCTTCTTCCTCAGGAAATTGAAAAAAAGCTGAACTGTCCCCTCAGATACTCTATAACTTCTATCGCTGCACAGTTGAGAGCATTCTCACTAACTGCATCACGGTGTGGTATGGGAACTGCACAATGGCAGACAGGAAAGCACTACAGCGAGTGGTGAAAACTGCACAAAAAATCATTGGCACATCACTCCCAGCCATTACTGATCTACATCACTCATGGTGTTTGCGACGTGCTCACAATATCATCAAGGACCACACACACCCCAGTCTAGGACTGTTCTCCATCCTCCCGTCTAGGAGACATTACAGGAGCCTTAGAAGTCGCACCAGCAGGCTCAGAAACAGCTTTTTTCCCAACGCCATAACGCTGCTCAACATCAAGCCCCAACACTAGCCCCTGTCCCTGTGCTGCTCCGCCATTTCTCTCCTTTATTTATTTTCTTGCACTCGGATTATAGACTGTCTGACTACCTCTGATCACTATGCACTTTACTAATACATTTCAACCATGCACTATAAGAAATCTCTACTTATATGGCCTATGGATCTTCTGAATTTTTACAGAACTCTATACATCATATTTGCAAAATGCCTTTTTTTAATAATCATACTGCATTCTGTATTTTTATGTTTTTTTTTTAACATTGCTATAAAAAAAAAGCACTTTAATGATTGATTGACTGGTTAGATGTAAAACTGCATTTAGTTGTACAGGTTGTACTTGTCTAATGACAATAAAGTTGAATCTTGAATCAGAATTGAATCTGATCTGATTTCCAACAAGAATGTCAAATTTGGACTCGTCTGACCATAGAACACTTTTCCACTTTGAAATAGTCCATTTTAAATGAGCCTTGGCCCACAGGACACGGCGCTTCTGGACCATGTTCACATATGGCTTCCTTTTTGCATGATTTAGTTGGCGTCTGCAGATGGCACGGCGGATTGTGTTTACCGACAGTGGTTTCTGGAAGTATTCCTGGGCCCATTTAGTAATGTCATTGACACAATCATGCCGATGAGTGATGCAGTGTCGTCTGAGGGCCCAAAGACATCCAATAAAGGTCTCCGGCCTTGTCCCTTACGCACAGAGATTTCTCCAGTTTCTCTGAATCTTTTGATGATGTTGTGAACTGTAGATGATGAGATTTGCAAAGCCTTTGCAATTTGACGTTGAGGAACATTGTTTTTAAAGTATTACACAATCTTTTCACGCAGTCTTTCACAGATTGGAGAGCCTCTGCCCATCTTTACTTCTGAGAGATTCTGCCTTTTATAGCTAATCATGTTACAGACCTGATATCAATTAACTTAATTAGTTGCTAGATGTTCTCCGAGCTGAATCTTTTCAAAATTTCTTGCTTTTTCAGCCATTTTTTGCCCCCGTGCCAACTTTTTTGAGACCTGTAGCAGGCATCAAATTTAAAATGAGCTCATTTAGTGGATAAAAGTGTAAAATTTCTCCATTTAAACATTTGTTATGTCATATATCTTCTATTGTGAATAAAATATTGGCTCATGTGATTTGAAAGTCTTTTAGTTTTCATTTTATTCAAATTTAAAAAACGGCCCAACTTTTTCGGAATTCGGGTTGTAAATCATGGGGTAATTTTCATTTTGGGGTGAACTACCCTTTTCACTTGACAATTGTACATTGCACCGTGATAGTTATCTATCCATCCAAAAGGTTGTACCTCAGATCAGTTGATGTGTGTTCTCCCTTAAACACTGGTGGTCGTTCCATAGACTGGTCACTCTTCATGGACACACAGCTGGACTCCGGTGAGTTTGATCTCTCCAAATGGAATTGACTTTATCAGAAAAGGAGACAGAAACTCATTTTCATTTAGCTTATTTTACATGTAGATAAACCTCATATAGAGAATCTATCCAAGTCTATCCAAGAGAAGCTTCACAAAAGTTGAAGAGTGAAGACATTGCACAAGGATAAATCCAGCCATCTATCTATTCCATTCACGGCACCAGACTAGCTCTCAGAACACCTTCCCAATCATGGCAAACATGCAGAACACCCTGTTATGTGACATACACTGTATTATCCATAACATTAAGGTCATATGAAGATTGTGATGTACCTGAATGCTGGAGAAACATCTCCATCTCTGAATGTTTCTCTGTCCTCCATGATTCATTCAGTCTTCATGGAGCGTCACAGGTAAGCCTGAAGAGTCAGAAACACTGATTCAGACACACTGACAAAGTATTTCACCTTCATATGTAATATATGAGGACAGAGGAGCAGATTTATGACACAGATGTCCTGTGTGTCTTTGAGAAGTTGACACAAACACTGAAGTTTCACATTCGCCATATTTCTCTCCCTTTTCCCCCCATTATGTCATTTGTAAACACTTATTACTTAAAGTACTACTTTAAACTACTGTAACAACAACAGTAATGCTGTTAAAATGTGTTAATGTGATAATGTTTCTGCAACACCGTGAAAATAGATTATATAAAGTAATGACATGCATGTTGTATCAGTTCACTTAAGTTTTATAATTGGAATCAAATGACAACCTGATATCATCGGAATCAACAGGTTCTCTTGTGCAGTTTGATATAGAACATTCACACAAGTATTAATATATATATAAGTATAATAGCTGAGATGATTGTAACAATGTGCTTCGACTGGACCCACAAACACACTGTGGTCATTGTATATGCCAACATTTAGTACATCTGTGAAGTGACTAACATGCACAAATATGTGTTCAATATTTATTCCAACTTGTTTGCTGGTAAAAAAAAAAAAAATGTTTACTAATTATATGTAGGTTGTAACAACAGCACTCTTTGTAATTGACATTAACTTTTGATTATATTATATCAAAACACTACAAACGTAAAATCAAAAAGTGTTTGGTTTAAAGAATGTTACACATTTAGAAGTAGTGTTCCCTTATGTGTAGATAACGAACATTAAGCCTACATAACAAATAGGGCCTCTGTATCCAACAAAAAGACAATTAAGACACAATAATAAGATTTAGATCCTCTTTAAGTTCATATGTGGTTACTTACGTTAACTAGAAAGTCACTTTCATGCGCCACACTTGAATACTTGATCACTTGATCGAAAAGCAACTCAACTCAGCTTCTCAAAACGTTCATGTTTTTTAAGAGCACGTCATTTCATACATAAACAACGAAAAACAATACTATTAAATATTGCTACATTAGCATTAGATGCCTTTTTTACAATCCAAATCTTCCATCCTGGTGTAAAATGGCGCATGTAAACACTGAACATCTACTTTCACTTTCATTCTGGCAAAAAATTTCCGGTCGCCGTTTCCTTCCATCAGCAATAATTTCACGCTGTGAACTTTGTGTGGAGACATGTGGAAATAAGTAAAAACGACAGTAATAGAAACTCATGTTAGATATGTGTTGGATAGAAAAATAGTCACCCAAACAAAGCAGAACAGGGACAGTCTTTACATCCCAGAGCATTTTTAATTTATAAAGATGGATTTATGCTTGAAGATGATAACTCATGGGAATATTATTATCATTATATGTTGTTTTGTTCATCACTAGTATCAGGTATTTACACAGCAGCACATTGGAAAAAAAGAAAAGCACTTGTCAAAAACATTCACAAACAAGCATTTAAGGTGCATCTCTTTAAAATGTAATTTGCTGAAATCGAATGTTACATGACCTGAATGCCAATCAACATTCAGTCAAAACAAGCACACTAATTAAATCATTATAAACTGTTATGAAAATGTAAAAAATTGAAGCTTGGGCATAAATTCTGACGGTGCGTCTCTGTGACGTCACGCGTTTCACTCCGCGTCGCATTCATAGACAGTAAAATAAATGGACACAGCGACCCCATAGATTTCAACGGAGAAAAGTGAAGTCAATTAGAAGCACTCACTTCCTGATGGCTGAGCGCAGACTCACACTGAGCTTGACCACGTAGATGTGACGTGAGCAACCCGTCTGTCTTCTAGTAGCTGTGCCAAGAGAAATCTGAATCATTCCCTTCCGAACCTTGCAGAGACGGAGAGCGTGAGTAGGAGATGTCCATGAGCTAGGAGCAGGAGCAACTTTATGACTCTCTATGGGCTTCTCCCTTGACTTTATCAGACTTTATGCCTCCATGTCCCCCCGATTGACTGAGAGCTTCTCCTCCTGTCTATACGGTAATTTCCAGAGAGTTGCGTGGTTACGACACAATCGTTAGCCTATTTTTACAAAAACTGCTTCTACGGGGCCATAACGTAAGATACAAGGTAATGGAGCCTTTTATACATTGTCGCGTTTCTTTAGAAATAAACAATGGACAAATAGTCTTTAAATGCCTCAGATGTAAAGTTATTCGCTGTCAAAGTGACGCCAAAATGAATGGGAGTCAATGGAATGCTAACAGCAGGTGAAGGCTTGTTAGCCAATGGCAGCCCCCGGGGGAGGTACGCTTTTCGGGTGATGGATTAGCCCCCTGGTCGCATTTCGGGAAGGCGCCGCCATCTTGGCAGGATACACTATTCGTTGCCATGGTTACTTCAACAGTGAGACGAGAGATATAGCGGCAGAGAGAGAGAGAGCAGCTTGATATTTGATTGCATTTTGCTATACGGTGCAGTTTAGTGGGAATAAATGGAGAAGGAGGAATTCTCTATTATTCCAAAGATACCCGGATGGTCTACTTTTTCCGGTCAGAATCCGAGGTGCAGATCCGTGCTCACTCTAATGGCTAAAATTACCCACAACCAATTGCGTGTTGGACAAGGATTTGATTAGAACTACAAAAAAAAAAAAAAAAAAAAAAAAAAAAACAGACATGGAGGAAGTGCAAGTCCGGTAGTTATGTAGAGAGGTTCAGATAAAGGGGTTTGAGTGATTAATTATCAGTATCTAACCTGACGAAAATGTATTTATTCAATGTTGTCCACATTATATTTCATCTGCAACAACAGTGTGAACTTTTGTAAAGATACATTTAGCCATTAACCTTTAAATGCATCATTATATTCATATTGCAAACACATGAGGAGAGTCTCCGCATGAAAGACCCACGACTGCAGATCAACGTGCGACAACATTTCTCTCCGAAACGGTAGGAAATGAAATTAGATGGAATGGAGGATTTTAACTGTGACAAGATGATTGACAGGGCAGTTTATGGTGACAGGATGCACGTAACTTACATTTACATTTACATTTAGTCATTTAGCAGACGCCCTTATCCAAAGCGACTTACAAATTAGGACTAAGTTCAGCGAGTCATCATAAAGAGGCAAAAGCAACAACAACGCAGGAAGTGCTCAAAATACGAAGTTCTGGTATTATTCAGAGTAGCATAAGCCTGATAAGTGATGTTTCAAAGGGAAAGGATTTTTTTTTCTTTTTTTTATTTTTATTTTTTTTATAAGGTTAAGTGCTCACGGAAGAGATTGGTTTTCAGCTGTTTTTTGAATGTTGTCAGGGATTCTGCATTCCGGATGAGGGTGGGGAGAGCGTTCCACCAGCATGGAACTGTAAATGAGAATGTTCTGGAAAGTGATTTTGTGGCTTTCTGTGATGGAACCACGAGACGTCGCTCGTTGACCGATCGTAGGTGTCTGGTAGGGATGTAGACTCGTAGGAGTGAGTGAAAGTAGGAGGGAGCTGAGCCTGTGATAGTTCTGTAAGCAACAGAGCTGTCTGTTAAAGATGACGAAGTAGTATGTCCCAAAGCTTGCCTACTCTTTTGCTACACACTCAAAAGTATGTACTTTTTCTTAGTACAAAGAGTACATAATTTTAGGGCGTAGTATAAGTAGGCGGATTAGGTCGCAGCATGAGTCTCTCCTCCGGCCTCCAGCTCCTGTCAGGTGTAGCTGTGGATCGATTTGTTATTGGTGGCAGAGAGTAAAGAAGCTTTAATTGAAGCAACTACTTTGGTCTGGAAACGTTGTGCACTGGCGACACCTGCTGGTGAAACTAGATCTCAAACATCATTGACACCTTTTAATAAACAATTGCAAATGTTTTCATACAAGTGTAATGGTTTAAGTATAAATTACAATTCATTAAATGCCATTAAATATATTGTGTTTTTAGTTAGGGGCTTCATGTTGGTCTTAATTTGTCTTAAAGTCATCATGAAACTGAAGTTGTGCTGGTCTTCTCTTCCCTATTGTTCTGATTATACAAGTGAAATGCCTCTGGAACAAGAATAAATGTGGGCGGGGCTTGATTGTGTCCGTGGGGAATTGATTGGATGATTGGATGGTTGTGGTTTGCTATTGGTGGATCTCATGTGAGTGACAGGTTATAGCCCCGCCCTTGTCACCAGAGAAGAGAAGAGATGTTGCAAGAGGAACTTATTCTGATTCAAGATTTTTAACACTATAATGATGTGCACCCATAAATAATTTAGAATAAACACTGCAATATTACATAATTTTGTATGTATTTTTATATTATTATTATTTTTTTTTTTTTATTTTTTATTTTTTTAAACAAGAATAGTCCATTTTTATTTTATGGTGACTTTAACCTCTGGTCTAAGAGTACTAGATCACAACATGTGAACACAATCAATACTTCCTGGGAAACTGGCATCAAATCTCAATAAAATGGTTATCTCAAAAAATCTCAGTAAATTGCTGTGTAAGCCACTGTCGCTTATTGATCCTGTATGATAAATGACTCAGGGTGTGCAGATGGAAGTTAATAACAAGCGCTGTCGTGTTATTGTGTTCAGATACCTGATGTTTGGGATGTTCTAGATAGTTCTGGGAGGTCATTACATCAAATCATTTCATGACTTCGGCTCAGGCATTTCAGAATGAATAAAACAATATTTGAGATATTGTACTGTGAGATGAGATAGATGCTGCATTTATATCCAATCACATCCTCTGTTGAGTTAGTTGTGTGTGTCTGAGATTACTGTGTTCACTGGAGAGGACAGATGTATCAGTACTCCAAACCATGATCAGCAATGCAATGAAACCAATAATTACATCATCAGAAGGGTTTTAGACGACTATAGAGATCCGTTAAAAAGTGTAATTATTTTTATCATTTTTTCACAATCTCTAGTTTTTCAAAAGTATTTTTGTTTTTATTTTAGTGTCTTTTAATGTAATGAACAATTAATGTAATTTGACCTGTGAAGTGGCTTTGCTGCATGGCGTTGACGTGAACGATCGAGTCCCGCGTACGAGGCGTTTGTTATTGCAGCTTGTACTTGTTCTCTGTTGTAGTGCATTAGCACTATTGTGGTGATTGAATATTACTGCAGTCTACATCAAATATTGGCTGAGATTCATTCCTCCTGCACAGACTCATGTGCGTTATCAGTTTGAGGACGCGCAACAGGAACGAGCACAACTGACAGTGGAAATGGCATAAATTAAAGTGGACTTATTAGGCCCCTTTTTACAAGATGTAATATTAGTCTCAGTGTCCCCAGACTGTGTGTGTGTGAAGTTTCAGCTCAAAATACCCCACAGATCAGTTATTATACCATGTTGTAAATGTCAATTTTTGAAAAATGCAAATGAGCTGCTGCTCCGCCCCCTTTCCAGAAGAGGGCAGAGCCTTACAGTTTGTGCCTTGGATAATCTGCTAAAAATGAAAACATCTGTAATCTCACGCTCACGTGACAAAAGTAAAGTTTATTATCTGCATGTGTTTTAAAGCCATATCAGTCTAAACTTCTGATATATGAGGTGTTTTCGACATCGGCTGCGGCTGGAAGAGGAGGAGCTGAAAACTGAGATGTGAAGTCGGACACTTTCTGCTTCCTGTACTGACTCTTGCACTGTGTTTCCATACTTTACCACAGCTGAAGTGAAATAGATGCAATATTTGCCAAATACACAGACATTTCAGAGACATTTTCATTTAAAACTTTATGTACTGTAATACAGCGTCTGTTTGTACAATAAGAAAAATTCAACATAAGCTTGGCTATACTATCAATGCAGCGCGGTCTACGTTTTTTTATCAGTTTTATTTTGTTACACATGACACAATATAACATCACGACTACATGAAAAGAGACTTTACTGTTGTAAATAACAGATTTGTGAGCATTAGTGGAACTGCTGGTGTGAGAATAAACACGAAACACGCGTGGTCGTTGTCGTGGTGGATTCGGCCAATCGTGGAACAGCTGTGTCCTCATCAGAGCTTGTGACCCACTCTGAAACTGCGCAGAATGAACCAGCCGCTGCTCTCGAATCGCTCTCGTTGTACTTTGATGTCATACGTCACAGTCACGAGGCGTCGGCGCTGTCTCAAGTTGGACACAATTTCTATCCGGCATGCACTGCTTCAAGTCAGCCGCCGATCGCTCTGCACTGTGCTGTATGAAGTCCAACAAGCCTATGGTTTTCTGAGCGCACACACCGAATCACGCGCACAGAAAGCTGGCTGTCAGACGGAGCATCCCGTGAGTATTAAACTAAGTTCTCTTTCACGTCTTATTGATCTTAAACTGTCAAACACACACAAGGTTATGTCAAAAACACACAAAGTTCACATAAACACAGTCAGTTATGTCTGTGAACGTAAACAGCAGGGAAAGAAATCTGTGATTTCTGTGTATTAAAGTGACAGCAGTGTAATATACAGAACCTACTGCTATATATGCTGATAACCCTCTGGGGTCCATGGGGTTTTTGGGGCCCTGGAAAAGTTTTGACATGCCTTGACATTTATGCTTTTTTCAGTTGCTTTAAAACACATCAATTAATTTAGTTTAGTTTAGTTTATAATGACGTGGACAGTCCCTTGTGATAAAAAGAGCAGCTTTAGCCTCTACGGCTATTTTCCAGCTGTAGTCCCCGGCCAGTTGTTAGAAGGCATACATCAAATAAAATGCATTACAATTATATTTACAGCAGGGCTAAGCAAGAGGGAGTAAGACATACAAACGTGTGGCACAAAATTGAGGCAAGCACAAACAAACAAGCACAGATTGCAAAGGCATAAAAGCAGTTCATGCATTAAAACAGTACAAATCAACATACAAAATAATCACACAGAGGCCACATTGAAACGCACAGGACCTAACATTGAGACAGGCAGCAGAGATCTAGTGGCAGCAGCATGACCATGTCACATCACATCTGTCAGATTAATGTGTGCAGTTATAATTGTCGGACAGCCAGTTTTTAAGGTGTATAGTAAAGGTGGAATACGTATGTATGTCTTTGATTATAGTGGGCAAAGAGTTCCAGTTTTGTATTGCTGTAAAAGAAAATGATAATTGACCAAATGTGCTTTTCCTGAATGGGATTAGAAGGTCACCTCATGTGGTGCTTCTGGTGATCTGACTGCTATTATTACGTTGGATAATAAAATAATTAAAAGGAGCAGGAGCAGTATTATGCAAAAAATTGTAGACCAGACAGATGTTTTTGTATTTAATTACATCTTCCCAGCTTAGCAGTTTATGGTTATTAAGAATAATACAATGATGTGAACTGTTAGGCTTCTGGTCCAAAACTTTGAGAGTTTTTTTATAAAGAGTTTCTAATGGCTTTAGTGATAAACTGTTAGTTTGTCCCCAGCTTGTCAGACAATATGTTAGATGTGTCACAATCATGACATCCATAAATAATTTGGCAGCATTAAAAGTAAGTGCATTTCTAATATATGTAAAATTAGCTAGGCTAAAGTTGACCCTATTGCACACTTTCTTAATATGTGCTTTAAAAGAAAGATATGAATCAATAATAACGCCCAAATACACAAATGTTTTGACCTGAAATCGTTATATTTGACACAATGTTACATTGTCTCTTTGTGAAAAACATTCCCACAGTTTTATCTACATTTAGTTGAAGGCACGAACGATTTAGCCAATTGGTGATCTGATCCATAGCTATGGTCAGTTTGGCAGCAGCCAGATGTTTTGTCTTGGCATGCACATAAATTACAGTGTCGTCCGCATACATTAGTGTATTGATATCAGGGCAAACTGATGGCAGATCATTGATAATATAGACTAAACAAAAGTGGGCCAAGTATCGATCCTTGTGGTACCCCTGTGCATAAATTAAGAGCTAATGAACGATGGTTGTTCACAGAAATGTATTGAGTTCTACCAGTTAAATATGACTCAATCCATTTGATTGCAGAAGGGGAGAAATTAAAAGTAGAGAGTTTGGCAATAAGGACCTGATGGTTGACTGTGTCAAAAGTTTTACGAAGGTCTAAAAACACAGCGCCAACAACACCTCCCTTGTCAACCATTGCTCGAACAGTCTCTAAAAAGAAACAGTTTGCTGTTTCTGCAGAGTGATTGGCCCTGAAGCCAAACTGCATCGGATGAAGAGTAAATGGACTATTATTAAAGAAAGAGACAAGCTGCTCTGATACACATTTTTGAGCAACCTTGGAGACCACAGGTAGAATACTGATTGGGCGGTAGTTAAATATGTTCAGAGGGTCATTTGACTTTGACTTAAATATGGGAGTTACAATTGCAGTCTTCCAGGTAGTTGGAAATATCCCCTCTAGTACTGACTGGTTAACAATTTGTGTGATAGGGTAGGCTAGATGTTCATTCAGGGATTTAAGCATTTTAGAATCCATTCCATAAATATCTTTTGCTGTTGAGATTTTAAGAGAATTAATAATTGCCTGGGTTTAAATTTCAGAGATAGATTTAATGCTAAAAGAATACTTGCTTTCATCTATTTTGACAATATCCATAGGGGAAAATTCTGTGCGATTTCATCCACAGAATTGATAAAACCGATCAACATGAAAAACTACATAGGACTACAAGACTTAGCACAAGACAGGAAATGACAAAAGTACACACAAGACAAGTGGAACACAAGACAGGAATCATGACAAATTCCTGTCTTGTGTTCCACTTGTCTTGTGTGTACTTTTGTCATTTCCTGTCTTGTGCTAAGTCTTGTAGTCCTATGTAGTTTTTCATGTTGATTAGTCTCCCCAGGTGTATCTTGTTTCCTCATTTCCTAGTTAAGCTTGTTTGCCCCTGTGTATTTATAGCCCTTGTGTTTCACTTGTTACTTTGTCAGTTGTTGTACATGTATGGTTGCTTCTAGTTCGGTCCTTCTCGTGGTTTTGTTTCTTTATCCCTGGAGTTCTTTATTATTTGTTCTATGTGTTATTTCATTAAAACCCTGCAGATAGATCCTCGCCTTCGCCTGCTTTCTCTAGCACGTTGCAAAAATTTTCATTAAAGGCTACAGCTATTTGTGTTGGATCTTGTATTAATTTACCATTCAGGTTCAACTCTAACTGGTTTCTAAGCCTCTGGCTAATTCCCATCACATTCTTATTCTGTTCCCAGATCAGCTTTGTGTTACCCTTTCCCTCATTAATAATTGTTATAAAAAAATTGGCTTTAGCTTTTCTGATCACTTTGATTACGTAATGAAGTGAACCTATGCCTATCACTATTTTACTTAGTTTTTAATGGTCTTTTTAGAGCAGAGTCTCTTTCTTTCATCAGATTAAATATTTCAGTATTGAGCCAAGGGAGTGCATTTGTTTTTTTCCTTTCCTTTTACCTTTCTACTGAACTCCTTAACTAGACTTTGTAGCTTGGTGGCAAACATCTTGCTAACAACTTCTATGTTGATCCCAGTAAGTATATTTGTCCATTTAGTTTGCTGTACTGCCCTTTGAAAATTATGCATTTCATTCTTTGGAATCCTGAGTTGCTCCACAGGTTTATTAGAATGATGAAAGTGCTTTTTTGTAAGTTTTCTTGACAGTAATGTCAGATTATGGTCAGACAGTCCAGTAATAAAATTAAATGTTTTTACAATTCGTTCAGGCTTGTTTCTGAATGTGATGTGGTTATTCTAGTAGGACATTCCAATAATTGGATAAAATCCAGACTGTCTGAGATCTACTTAAAGAGGCTATATGCAACTTTTCCCCCAAAATAAACGTAACAATAGCCTTTTTATTTTACCATTTATGACTCAAACATCTCCTGATGAGCATACTGACACCTTGTCCGCTCACAGTGGGTGCACCTATAAGCCTGTATCCTATTTTTTCTATTTTCTGTCGGGTCGGATTTTTCGCGCGCTGTCTGCGGATGTGACGTCAAGCTCGTTCATGTTAAACGTTTCAGATCACTCTGCCACCACCGCTAGTCAGCAAACAAACTTAGTTTCTCAAACAATATATGTATTTGACTGTTCTTACCTCTGTAAACATAATGTTGACTTCTTTGCAGCGGATGACTTGTGAAGTGTGCACGTACGAGAGCGAGCAGAAAGGAAGAGCAGTTCCGTTTTTTGGCCACAGGTGTCAGTCGCGAGTTTAAATTTCAGAAAATTGCATGTAGCCTCTTTAAGGGATTTCCTATTAGTCTTATTTAGCCAGTTACAGTTTAGATCAGTGTTTCCCAACCGGGGGTACGTGAGCAGTCCCCAGGGGGTACGTGGGATGATAAAATCATGTTATAATATGGAAACCATTCAGTTAAGTCATCCTGTCCTGCCCGCCAACTGATTCTCAGCTTGCTTGTCCATGACCGCGTGGTAGTGTAACCATAGCAACAGGCAGAGAGGCTATAGCTTTGAGTAAAACACTAGCTAGCTATGGATCAATGGCTAAAAATATGCGTCGTTCCAAGCAGTGCAGTGCTAGCGGCAGCTCAAGTGAACCCATGGAAAAAAGAAAGAAAGCTGATAAGTCAAAGTACCGGCCATTTCATGAACAGTATGTCGTTTTCGGTTTCACGTCCACACCTACTGAACCGCCTCAGCCGCTGTGTTTCCTCTGCAGGGATTTTGGCAGATTTTTTTAGCAAACTGAACAACCTGAATTTAACTTTGCAGGGTAAAGACACACACATCCTAAACATGTATGACAAAGTGTGTGGATTCATGAAGAAGATCAAACTGTGGGAGAGTAAATGTGAAGATGGGGACACAAGTTGTTTCCAGCAGCTCAACAGCTACCTTTCTGCAGGTGATGTTGACAGAGCTCCTATAGTGCAACTAGTAAGCACACATTTATCCAGACTCAACAGTGAGTTCAACTACTACTTCCCTGATATTGAAAGCAAGTCTGCCAAACTTGACTGGGTCCGTAATCCTTTCATGACTGAAAGTACGGATAACAACATTCATACCAGACTACAGGAAAATCTGCTGGATGTGTCCTCAGTAGAGATGCGCGGTTGGCGGATAAACCGCGGATCGGGCGGATGACGTGACGAAAAATAATATTTTAATTAAATTCGGGTGGGTGGCGGGCGGTTGAACCAAGTCATCAGCAGCGCCTTGCAGCGCCCAATCAGCGGATGGCGGGCGGGTGCGGTTTTGAAAATTGGTCAAAAACGTTGGTGCGGATGGATGGCGGACGGATGATGAGTTTTGTGATGCGGTTGCGGATGAAATAATAGCCCATCCGCGCATCTCTAGTCCTCAGACCGTGGACTGAAGATGAGGTACTCAGAAATAAACCTGTCACAGTTCTGGTGTGATGTGGAGAAGGAATATCCTGATTTGGGGAAACATGCACAGAATGAACTCCTGCCATTTGGATCTACATATTTATGTGAAGTGACATTTTCATCCATGGCCGTAATCAAGTCCAAGCACAGGAACAGACTCAACTTGGAGAAAAGCCTGATAGCTGCTGTTGCCACACTGCCCCCAAGACTGACCAAGCTTATGAGTGAGAGACAGGGTCAAGTTTCTCATTGATTGGTGAGTCCTTGTGTCATATACAGGTCTAAACATATTTAGAGTAGGCTGCTACTATGTATATAAAATGTGATCTTTGTTTTTGTATAATTGGTCTGGACATGTGAAGATGTGAAAAATTCATACAAATATTGAACGAAGACAAGTATGAGTTATTATAGGAAGTAAAAATATCATTATTTACAGGTCAATTATATAGATGTTACACTGTGCAAACCTAAACTTTACACCAAATCTAAAAATCACACCGATCACATGCGCTTGTGGGGGTACTTCAGGCAGGATAAAGTGTTTTGGGGGTACAGTACCCTAAAAAGGTTGGGAACCACTGGTTTAGATCACCAAGTAGTATTACCTCGGTTTTAAAATCACATGCTTGAAGTAGCTTTTTAAAAGTGATATAAAAAACATTATTAGAGGAGAGTGGACGATATACAACAATGAGCACAAAATACATTTCAGATGAGAGCACTATATTCAACCCAATACACTCCAAATCATGGTAAAAAGGCCAACATATCTGATGACAGTTGATGTGATCTTTTATGTAAATCATGACCCCTCCCCCTCTTCCCTCAGATCTGTCCCGTCTAAAGATATTATACCCTGGTACATGTAATGCAGCAGATGGAGAGTTGTTATGTAACCACGATTCTGACAGGCCTAAAAGTCTAAGTTAGAGTTAGTGAGAAGATGATGTACTTGTTAAGACTTTGGGGTGAGGCTACGGATGTTCATATGCCCTCCAAAGAGACCCCTAGGTTTGAGTTGTTAATCCCAGATCAGTCGAGAGTGATTGACGGTTTTAACCCTCTGGGGCCTAAGGTGTTTTTGGGGTCCTTGAGATGTTCTGACATGCCCTTACATTTGTGCTTTTTTCAGTTGCTTATAAACATATTAATGGCAAAGGTGTAATTACACTCTATTTAGCACAAACAGGGCTACCATAATATGTGAGCAACATGTATGTACATGTTTGTATTTTTGAGAAAATAATGTTTATGCATGGTTATTGAAAAAACTAAAAATTTTAATTTCTGAAATAATGCCACAAAACACATACTAAATATGTGTCCACAATACTTCTGAATAATGCATTTTGTCGCCTAGAGTTTTTTCTTCAAAATGATGTGAAAATCATCCTGCCTAATCATTCACATAAAACAATACATTGATTTAAATTTTGTAAGACACTTTTTGTTTGGAAAGGCAATATGCGAGTGGGCGTGATTCACACCTGAGGAGACAATGGGGCCCGCATAATGAGGCTGCATACTTAATGAGCCTTTCATTCAGGTGTGTGACTGAGCCACAAGAAAGAATGCAAGGACAATATATTATATAATTGGTTCACAGTTGTTGTTGTTTTTTCCACAAATTGTGCTTGCAAATTGTATAATATCCAAGGTAAACATTTCTAGTAATTGTGCTGTTAATTGTTTTCATACTGTATTTTCAGATTTGGAATATATTCTCTACCCAAATGTGTCACTAATAAAACACAATACAATTATTTAAAGAGAAGGCTTATATTGACCTTTTAAGATTTTGTTTACATCTATCCTTGTATATATATATATATATATATATTTTTTTTATTATTATTTTTTTTGGTGCTATTTTATTAAAAAGGTTATACAATTACAGCAACAATAAAAATTGTAACAATATTTCCAGTGTAATTTTTACTTGTAAAAACGAAATTATACATTTTATCATACGTAATTCAATTCATATGAGCAGAAATTGGCAACATTATAAGCTTAGTTTGATAAAAGCTGTTCATTCATTCACACACAGAAACGCGATTCATATTTAAACAGTCTTTTTGCGTGTACAGACACTTGCGATTAGAACAAAGGAAATATTGAACTGACCTATTCCTCAGCCGGATCCGTTGATCCTCGAAATGAAACTTCCAGCAATTCTGAGGTAAATTTTCCAGGATTATTATTAAGATAGTATTATTCCTCACAGCGTCGTAAAGTACATGAGTCTGAAAGTGAACTCGCGGTGTGTGTTATCCAGCTGATGTGGGCGTTTCACAGGTCTGTATGGGATCGCCTCAGATAATTTGCGTTTGAATAGCGCGCGCTCTCCGTGGGCGGGGTCACATTAAAACTTAATGAGCTGAGATGAGATCGACTGACATCTCTCTCTTTTCATACATATTACATAAACTGTGAATATTTGTTTTTTATACAAATTACTTCATTTAAAAGAAGAGAATTCAAGCTTCATGCCTGTGTGTCTGTATGCCTGTTTGACTGAGTATTCGCTGAGTTACAGTTCATTTTCGGACGCGTTTCAGAATGGACTACACTGACAGAGAGAAAGCAGAACTCACATCATGTTTATTTTTCTTTATTTGGCAAAAAGCACAACACTTTGTTTTTATTGTTAGTATACACAAAAAAAATACACACTTAACAGGATCGATTGATGTATGAAACTTGTTTGTAAGATCAAAGTCAACAGAGTATTTTGAATCTCTTTTGAAATGATAAGAAAAAAAAAAGTGAGCTGGTATCGCCGGCGATACCGCCGACCCCAGGGGGTTAAAAAAAGTTCAGTTTGCGGTGTTTTTTCAGAGCAGGGTTTACGATGCCCTTGAATGCACTGTGGGTTGTACCGTGCAGATTTTCACGCTTACCTTGAGCGCAATGACCAGTTACTGTGACATCAGGACGATATGATCCAGTAGGATCAGAAACGTAGGGCAAGGAAATAGATGTTTGCTCCTTAACGGTGAAAGCCGTTGTTGACGATCCACGCGCCGACAGATGGCCAACCCAGGCCTTCGGTGCTCACCAAGCCCGGCGTCACAGCCCTCTTTGTCCGAGATCTCTGCTCCCCACCACCGATAGATCCACCTCCCGGTCGATGTCGAGTGAGCCCCAGCCCCTGAGAAGCAGGGATAATGCTCCTTGCGTCCTTGCAGCTGGCACCACGGGAAGTCGGACCTGGGCACGGGTGCACATCTCCGGACAGCAACAGGTAAAGTATGTTGATGATCCCACTGTCACTTTGGCGTTTGCCCCGGACTGCATTACTTCGCTTGTGTTGATCCTGGCCGGCCGCAGTGTTTACAAACGCTTGCATTAAAATATGCTTTCCGTGTTCGAAATGCTTTATTAACGTTGTTTCTCTGTACTCTGTTATATTATGGCAAGCTCGCTTTATGTTTACAAACGGTCCCGAATCTGTCAAGTTTAAAATATTTTTTCGCCATTTTCGAAGCTTGTGACATTAATGGCTAATGTCTGATTACACTGTATTCAGCACAATCAGGGCTACTGTAATATGTGAGCAGCATGAACAGTCAAACCAAAATTTATTCACACACCTTCAACATTTCTCACATCAACACAGTTTATTCACTATAATTTAGAAAATGGTAATAAAATATGACAAGAACTCAGAGTTATCAAATCACTTTGACTGGTTTTGTCCATCCTTCTGTTAGACTGTCTCACACATGAATTATGTTGAATATCTGTCAGCTGTTAAATTTAACTACAAAATTAGATAATAGCAGTTTAGCTCAACCAATTACCAAGCAATGCTTCATTTTGTTCAGTCTGTGAGTAAAAAGAGCATTAGCAATTAAAGAAAACACACTTCAGCAAAACATGGTCAGGTCAAAGTGTCGGAATCATTTTTGGTCCCAAATTTTTATATATTTTACAGGTAGTCACTGTATGAAGAATTTTTGGGTATAATATGTCACAGTTTACTTTATTTTGCGTTCTGAAAAGACACTCACTGTGTCTGCATGGGCCTTACACACTCGCTGTGTCTGCATGGGCCTTACACACTCGCTGTGTCTGCATGGGCCTTACACACTCGCTGCGTCTGCATGGGCCTTACACACTCACTGCGTCTGCATTGGCCTTACACAGTCGCTGCGTCTGCATGGGCCTTACACACTCGCTGCGTCTGCATGTGCCTTACACACTCGCTGCGTCTGCATGGGCCTTACACACTCGCTGCGTCTGCATGGGCCTTACACACTCGCTGCGTCTGCATGGGCCTTTAACACTCGCTGCGTCTGCATGGGCCTTACACACTCGCTGCGTCTGCATGGGCCTTACACACTCGCTGCGTCTGCATGGGCCTTTAACACTCGCTGCGTCTGCATGGGCCTTACACACTCGCTGCGTCTGCATGGGCCTTACACACTCGCTGCGTCTGCATGGGCCTTACACACTCGCTGTGTCTGCATGTGCCACACTGGCGCGACATTTAACCCTCTGGAGTCTGAGCGTTTTTTTGGGCCCTGGGGGTGTTCTGACATGCTCTGACATTTGTGCTTTTTTCAGTTGCTTATAAACATATTAATGGCAAAGGTGTAAATTCACTCTATATAGCACAAACAGGACTACAATAATATGTGAGCCACATGTATG
Source organism: Leuciscus leuciscus (assembly GCF_965113295.1). Lineage (NCBI taxonomy): Eukaryota > Metazoa > Chordata > Actinopteri > Cypriniformes > Leuciscidae > Leuciscus > Leuciscus leuciscus. The sequence continues at coordinate 816,678 of NC_138740.1, forward strand.
TACATGTTTTCATTTTTGAGAGAATAATGTTTATGCGTGGTTATCGGAAAAACTAAAAATTAAAGTTTTTGAAATAAGGCCACAAAACACATACTAAATATGTGGCAATAAGACTTTTGACTAATGGATGTCCTCGCCTATAGTTTTTTCTTCAAAATTATGTGAAAATAGTCTTGCTTTATCGTTCACATAAAACCATACATTGATTTAAATTGATGTAAAACAGGTTTTGCTTGGAAAGCCAATATGCGAGGGGGCGTGAACGAGGAGTGGTTTACACCTTAGAATACACCCACTCTGCATAATTAGCCATTCACTCAGGTGTGACACTGACTGAGCCACAATGCAATGACAAAAGATATATTTAGAAGAAGACTTATATTGACCATTTAAGATTTTGCTTACATCTATCTTGTAAATATGTTTTGCTATTTTATTAAAACGGTTACAATTACAACAATAATTACAATTTCAACAATATTTCAAGTGTACTCTTTCTTTGTAAAAAAAATGATTAGGCCTATAGGCCTACATTTTATCTATGTATTCATTAGTTTGAATATAACCAACATTGGCACAGCTAACATCTTAGTTGATGACTTTATTTTTGACAAAAATAGTATTTTATATATAGAAATTGCTAAACAAAAGCTTATTTGATGTGGCAGTATATTCTACAGTAAAAACTGTACCCAAATCTAGTCAACAAAATGTTGTCTTTCATATTTCGTCTGACTGTAACGTTGTTTTCATGAAATATTAGGGCATATTGTTAATTTGCAGTTTAATACGTTGCTTATACAAATAGCCTACATTTTATTTCAACATTCAGTCGATGTTTACTTATCTCAGTATAGCAATGCAGTTTGCTAAAACATCATCATTCATTCACACACGCGATTTAAATTTAAACTGTCTTTGCCAGCTGTGGTAAACAGCGCGCATCTGTGCCGTTCATTCATTCATAAACAGAAACCCACGTGAAGAAATTCACGTGAGAAGGAAAAAACTTACTAGTATTCCTCAGCTCGCTCCTCGATATACCCGCACTTCTGAGGGACATTTTCCATTAGTATTATTCCTCACAGCGCTGCAAGACGGTGTAAACAAGTAATGATCTAAATAAACTTGTGTGTTTTCTCGAGCTGATGGGGGCGTTCACAGGATTGCCTCAGCCATTTGCGTTTGAATAGCGCGCGCTCTCCGTGGGCGGGGCCGATTATAACGTAATGAGATGAGATGAGCTCGACTGGAATCGCTCTCTTTTAATACAGATTTCACAAGATGAGAATATTAGCTTTTTATATAAATTACTTCATTTAAAAGAAGATAATTCAAGCTTCATGCCTGTGTGCCTGTATGTCTGTTTGACTGAGTATTCGCTGAGTTATTGTTAATTTTCGGACGCGTTTCAGAATGGACTTCACTGGCAGAGAGAAGGCAGAACTCGCTTCGTGTTTATTTTTCTTTATTTGGCAAAAAGCACAACACTTTGTTTTTATTGTGAGTATACACAAAAATAATACACATTTAACAGAATCGATTGATGTATGAAACTCCTATGGAAAATCAAAGTCAACAGAGTATTTATGAGTTTCTTTTACACTAATAAAAAAAAAGCGAGCTGGTATCGCCGGCGATACCGTAGACCTCAGGGGGTTAAAGCAACATCGCTACTCTTTTAGAAAAAAATACCACCTTAAAAGCTCTCGCCGGAGAACACAGGGAAACAGCGCGACAGCTCGCCGCGATGATCCGCTAGCTGACGAGTGTGCTGGATCTGCTTTCTCGGCGAAGAAGACTTCTAAGAGATAAATCTGAATCTATGGCGAAATTAAGCGTCTTTTATAGGCAGATGCCCATTCTGGCGGGCTCTGCGCTCAGCGGGGTGGGTGTGTGCTGCACTGTTGTGGCTGTCCAGTAGCAAAAGACTACTTGTTATACAAAAGACTTAAGTATTCTGAGAAAAAGGGGTTTTCCCCAAAGCCTGTAGCTACGCAATACTCGTTCCCTTATCTCAGGGAACCGAGGTTACGTTAGTAACCGAGTCGAGTTGATGCTCAAGAAACATTTATGATTACGATCAATGTTGAAAACAGTTGTGTAAAACATTTTTCAGTAATTTTTGATGAACATAAAGTAAAAAAAATAACAATAAAAATAAAACATTTATCTGATATAGAAAGCTTTTGTAACATTATAAATGTATTTACTGTAACTTTTGATCACTGTAATGCATCCTTGCTGAATAAAAGTATAACTATACAAAAGACAGTGCAAAAGACACATTCAGGGCAAAAGTGCAAACAGGGACAGTGCAAGATGGAAGAAAAATAATGAAAGTGTTCAGTGCACATAGAGAGAGACGAGAGTCTTACTGAAGATGGACGGTTTGAATATGAGCCCCCTCATCCACCTATGCATATAGCCTACTCGCTCACATAGTATTGCACATAAGCTTCGTAAACTTTGACATTCACGGCACACAGATTTGAGAATAGAGTTACAAGTCTTTGTGACATTTTTTAAAACAGTTCCTGTTCAATGGAAGACACAAGTGAACATTACATGCCTGGCATTTCCCATGTGTGTCCTGCCTTTTAGCAAGCTGTCCTTTGCCATGTGTCATACCAGTGTGTGCTTTACATGCCACCATTCTTTCATCCACAGCTAAGTTTCTTTTAGGATGATAAATGGCTTTACAAGCATGATGGATAGTGTCCATGAGAGGTTTGACCCTGAAAAGATGGTCATGTTCAGCTGTGCCCCTTTTTCTGTCATTCTCCTCACCTGCATCTGAGAGACTCATGTGCACATTCCATGCAATGGTTCGGTATCTGTCTCTTGACATGACTGTGGCAGGAAAAGCCAAAGAGAAAAGACTGTGTTGCCGCCAGTAGTCCCTGATGGAGCTCACCTTCACCATGGCCATGTAAAACAGCAGCTCAATGTTTCGGTACATCTCACTGATGCTGACATCTGGCCATTTATATTTGCGGCCTTTTGCAATGGCAGCGCCTGCTGTTGTGGCACAGAGTTGACACTGCACTCTCAGAAAACACATCTTGAAGAGACTCTGGGGAGTGTGTGTGTCAGCAGGACTCAGCTGTGGTCCAGGTTCCCGTGTCGGCAGGAATCTCAGAGTCTGTGGAACCATATCAATTTCAGTCTCTGTTTTCCATGACAGAGTGACTGCCTTTTGCTTGCCTGAACGTTTGTCTTGGCCCTCTTTGCAACAGAATATGTAAACAGAAAATCTAAAAGAAAGGGTAAAGGTGTACTTACTCAGTATCATTTTCAATTGTTCTGAAAACTGAACGACACCTGTCGCCTGTGTGAGTTGCAGGTGAAGGTGAGAGTGATGCTACCACATTCCTAAAAATAAAAAGTTGAACAAAGTATACCAGTACATGCATAACTGATGGGCATTAAGCATGTTGATAATAACAACAAAAACTAATCTATATAATATTAACATTATCAATCACTAATTCAAATGTTGTGCATGCATAACAACAACAGCAACAAAACAATTTTTGTAAAGCCACACAGGCACATTTACATTTTTTTTTATCACTAAGTATATAAACAAAATTGAACTAACATCTGTAAACTAGTGGGTAAATATCATAGACTGTAAAAAAAATAATCGGACGTAGTGTCCGTGACGTCACCCGTAGGTTTCTGAAGACCGTTTTTGAAGCCTAAAGTGGCCGTAGCCGACCGTCGCCATCTTGGCAGCGCGTCACTCAAATTTATTTATTTTTACAGTCAGACAATGAGCTGAGGTAACGTGACGGCTAACAGACAGCAGACAAACGGCTAATGATGACTAATGACCACAGCAGCGGGAATACACCTGTCACTCAAAAGTCAAAACCACTTTTTGCCCCAGGCTGTAAACATGTTTGTTTCTGCTGTAAAGTTGGGCATTTTAACATGGGGGAGATGCAGACTTGACTCACTTTTGCAGCCAGCCTCAAGTGGCCAGTTGACGAATTGCTGTTTAATTTACTTCCGTGTTGGTTTCAAGAGAGAGACAGGGAGGTTGCCGCTTGGTAAATATGTACTTACTCTTTCTGATTTTCGCTTGTGTTGCTGCGTGCCCTCTTAGTGCGAGTTGCGAGATGATAATGAGGCAGCATAAACATTATAGTTCAAATATAATCTATACATTCATATTCTTTTAAAATCATACATTACATATCATATTTATATCATACAGAATATAGCCTATACACCATTTAAATCTAAATAAAACGAGCCTATTAGGACATATTCCTCTGCTGCTCTTCGGTCATTTCTGACCAAAATTTTTCTGTTTTGAATTTATAAAAATCACAGCTTCATCGGAATGGTACGAAACTTGGTGACTTTTATGGCATTTGGAATGTGAACACACAACAAATTTGAGGCATGATTTGAGCAGGCTAAGTGGTCATAAAAATAAATAATCACACTTGTGCTCTTTGATAAAAAATGACCGACCATAGGAAATGAATGGGAAATCGACAAAAACACATACATTCTCTACAAATCAAATCAAAAAAAAAAAAAAAAAAAAAAAAAAAAAGTGCTGAGCAATGAAGGGGTGAAACTGTAAAACATCAATAGTGCAAAACAGACCCACCCACTGTAACACACACACACACACACACACAAACACAAACACAAACACACACACACACACACAATTATAAACACAAATGAACTGGAGTAGTGATTAGGAGTAGTAGTAGTAGGAGTAGGAGTAGGAGTAGTGATTATGATTCACAGAGTGTCAAAATTATGTATGACCCTATGATTTATGGCAGTGGTTCCCAAACCTGTCCTGAAGGCACCCCAACACTGCACATTTTCTTTGTCTCCCTAATCAAACACACCTGATTCAACTCATCAGCTCATTAACCCATGTGATAATGAGCTGATGAGTTGAATCAGGTGTGTTTGATTAGGGAGACAAAGAAAATGTGCAGTGTTGGGGTGCCTTCAGGACAGGTTTGGGAACCACTGATTTATGGCCCTCCCCCATATGGACCACCCACGTTGTGCTCACCTGTGACCTTGCACCTTTGATCCTGGGTCATCCTCTGGGGTCAGTATGACCCTTTTATGACCAGTGGATATTTGGAATACCTCTGTTGATTTGGTAATGCTCTAGGGTCTGATTTGTCTGTTTGAACAATTTGAAGATTTAGACTATCGTCTGATATCAGGTTGGGTCTGTGTGCCACAGGCAGGCATCGATTATGTTTTAAAGTTAGTCCATAGTCTTTACAAGAGTGTGGTAAACGCTGGAAACTAGTGTCATTTAGCTTAATCTTTGGTTTTTAAGGGAAATTAAATATTCTCAGGAGACCCATTGACGCCTGAAGTTATGACTTCTGAAGACCTCTCATGTGTAGATTCACTGGGTTGAAAAATGCTGTTTTGTAATTTACACATCTGCAATTAAGAACTAGCTTTAGGGTCTTTAACAAAAAAGCCTTCAAAATCGAGGAGGTCAAAGGTCATGCTATCCTGCGATAGTATCATCAGCTCTCCCCAAAGTCTGTTCATGCGGGCTGTTCAACAGACACTCAGCCTGTCGCATCAACAAATGCTAACAAAATTCTGCATATATTTTGAGTAGCCTATTTAACTGGTAGTATATCCTCAGTAAAGCGTTTCACCCTGGGTGTTTCCACAATGATTAAGGGTAGTTCAGGAGATACAAGAAGAGTAAAAATGACAAACATCTTATACGTGCAATAGATCATAGCTACTGTAGAAAAAGTAAGATCAAGCTTTGAATTAAGACGAGTAAAATTAAATATATTCACTCCACAACCCCAACCTCTTTATGTGAGACAGAACGACACCTCGATGCCGAACTGCCAACTGCTCGGACTGAGCTAAAATCAACCAATCGTCGAGATAATTTAATATGCGAATGCCCTGGAGTCTCAGAGGAGCCAGAGCTGCATCCACGCATTTTGTAAAGATGCGGGGTGATAAACCTAGGCCGAAGGGAAGAACCCAATACTGGTATGCTTCGCCCCCGAAAGCAAACTTCCAAAAATGGAAGTACGCGTCCTTCAAGTCTATTGTGACAAACCAGTCCTGGGACTGAATCTGTTACACAATCATATTAGCGTAAGCATACTTTGAACTTGAGATTCTGAAACCTGCTGTTTAATTGACGCAGGTCTAGAATAGGACGCAACCCCTCACCCTTTTTCGGAACAATGAAGTAACCTGCGGAACCTGCTCCATAACCAGAGCCTGCTCGGGGTCCACCACTGTGGGGAGGACCCCTAGAAATCTGGGCGGACGAGAACCGAACTGAATTCTGAACCCTTTTCTATAGTGTGCAGGACCCACTGAGAAATATATGGCAGTAGTTTCCACGCTGCCAGAAATTCTACTAGGAGAACCAGTCTCTCGAGACTGGCCTCTGGATTTGGTTGAACAGTCACTTTGGTGCCCTGAAGCGGCGAACCGGTAGGGAACAACCGAACTGACCGTTCTACGCCCCTCCTCGGAGGATCGTATGGGGACGATGACACCTCGGTGCCCTGAACGGAGAACCGGCAGGGAACAACCGAACTGGCAGCGCTGCGACCCTCCTCAGAGAGTCGCACCCCAGAGGGTGCCGAGGAGAAACGATTTCTCAAAACCGTCCCTGCCCCGGAGTAACCTTCAGAAGCCTGATAGCCTCAGCGTCAGGACTTCTTGTCTAAGTTTTAATAGAGATAACGACAGTACTCAGATCTTGCCTACCTCTAACTAGCTTTGTTCCTACGACCCTCCTTGGAGGATCGCTGGAAAAAAGCAGGCACCTCGGCGCCCTGAAACGGCGAACCGGCAGGGAAACCGAAATGACTGCTCTATGACCCTTTATGCTGCGAGGAGCTTTAGTAGGCTGAGACTGCTCCCGCCCAGCAGTCTCAGGAACATTAGATTGGTGAGGAAGAAACCTCTGGAACGCCGCTGAATAATTTATTCTTCGTTTTATTGAAAGCAAGAGCGTCCAGAAGAAAATACTTATTTTATCTTTATTTTTCTTTACATCAGAAATTTTTTTATTTTTATTATATATATATAATATATATCCTCAGAGAGTCGCCCCCCAGAGGACGCCGAGGAGAAACGATTTCTTGAAACCGTCCCTCCCCGGTATAGTTTATCTGTTGCGTGATGCAATTCTCGAATAGCGTCAGTGCTGACATCCTCACAATCATCCATGTCCTTATATACTTTACCCACCAGCGCTGCCTTTTTTTAATAATATTCATCTATTTTTATGATGGCTGGTGGGTAACGTCGGGGTTATGATGACGCCGACTCGGGAGAGAGATAGCTCACAAGCGTCTCTTAAACTCAAGGCACTGTCATACCATGATACTTAATACCCATAACATTACTATAGTAGAAGTTTGGGGATTAAACACATAAATAGAAACCGGTTTATTCCACGATCTCGACACCTCAGTGTGGAGATAGGGAAAAAACGGCATTCCCTGACGAGGAGGCTGAGATATAGAGTTTTCCTTATATTTTAACTCTCATAATAACCGGCTGGCCAGTAATATTTAACTTAGCAACAGCACTAGATAAAACCTCCTTTTAAAAGTTTCTTTTCTTTTTCTCCTCTTTATTCAACAGAGTTATGAGCTGACTTATTTATTTATTTATTGAAAACTCATAAACATCTGCTTTATTCTTTATTTTTAATTGTTTTGTTCTCTTAACAAAAACACTAACGATACCAATTACACAATCATATTAGTGTAAGCATCCTTTGAACTTGAGATTCTGAAACCTGCTATTTAATTGACGCAGGTCTAGAATGGGACGCAACCCCTCACCCTTTTTCGGAACAATGAAGTAACGGCTGTAAAACCCTGACTGTCTGCTGGGAGGAGGAACCCCTTCTATAGCTCCTTTTGCAGAAGTATCAGTACTTCCTGCTCCATAACAGGAAGCTGCATGATTATGTGGCAGCATGAGTGCCTCATCCCGGGGAGGAGAAACCGCAGAGCGTGCTTTTCCCCGAGATAAGGCACTGGATCTAACAGGTGAAGGCAGAGATAGGGCGGGGCCCGTCTCAAACCCCGCTGTTCGATCCATTTGCGATCCCCAAGATGCGCGTCGACGCCGTGCCTCGGCAGCAGCAGGACCCGCGCCTCGGGGAGCGTGCACCGAACCGTCCTCCTCGAAGAACGGCCGGCGGGAGCGGAGCGTCCTCACGGACAGCTTCTCGCAATGCTCACAGTCAGCCCCCTCGAGAACTGACTGTTGGCATGCTCCACTCCCAAACAAGCAACACAAAGCTGAAGTGTGTGTCCCCACCCGTGATATAACGTGGGCAGGGAACAACACAACGCTTGCTTGCTCTCTTTTGCCATAATATATATATATATATATTGCAACTTGACAGACAACAATAAATATGACAAGGACAGAATACACAGATCGCTTGCTGAAGGCACAGAAGCTGCCGCGGTCTGTCGCAGGGGTGCTTTATAGCTTCCTGGTCGATGACGTCACCCGCCTATGACGTCTCGTCTTTCCATTGGACTGATTATACACGTGCTTCACGCAGGGCGTTCCCACCGCGTCTCGACGCAGCTCGAGTTCCCTTGAAAGGGAACAAGACAGACTTGGCTTATTTTAATGTTTTCTCTCTGTTTGTTGATCAGTTTATGGGGGGGCGATGCCTGCCTGTGGCACACAGACCCAACCTGATATCAGACAATAGACTAAATCTTCAAATTGATCAAACAGACAAATTAGACCCTAGAGCAGTGGTTCCCAAACTGGGGTGCAGAGACTGACCACCGGGGGTGCGCGAGAGAATGTTTGTAATGGCGGGAAAAAATGGTTTGTCTCTTTATTATTTTTACGTATTTAACTGAGGTAAACTTCGCATGCGAAAGTTTTATTGAGAAATAAAATTTCACATTACAAGCTATAAATGACTCATGATTTGATTTCATTTTACAAGCTCGTCTGTGTCACAGTAGCCCTGTTCATATTAGGCGCAAAGTGATAATTCATTCATTTATTTTTTCGCTTACTACATTCATCAAAATGGACACCTGGTTAAAAACGGGCACTTTAAAGAAATCAAGGGACAGTAGGAGTGATCTACATCTACATTGGCCTCTTCTGTGGAGATGTGCACCGACCATGGCGCTGAATATATGGAGAAACCCGATCGAACAGACTGAAGACGGGGTGAAGAGGCGGGAACAGAGAAACCTAACAGAGATGTGCTGGTCAAGAGAAATAGGCCTACATTCCAGAGTGAGAAAATGTTAAAGCTGCAGTCGGAAATGTTGAATGTTTACAACTCTCATGCCCCTCCCCACTACCAGCGAGCACCCTCCCATCGAGGTCGTGCTCGTCAGTGCGTCACTGTGCGTGTGTACCTGATTTTCTGTGAACGCGTCCGTCTCTTCAGCATCTACCAACACCATGGACTCGGAGGTAGGCTGCCCTGGCTAATCTATCCATAGATAGCAATAACCGAGGAATTGGAAGCTTGTTAGTAGATTTTCTCTCCGCCATCACGCTTCATGCAATCTCCAGGCGAACTTCAGGCGTGGCGTGTGCATGTGATATTAACGTGCGCGAGTGAGGGGGGATCTGTGGCGTGTGCACGACCTGTGATTGACAGTCAGATCTCACACCCCCCTGCGCTGATTGGACCTGATGAAGCGGGAGCGCTGGATTTTTGCAAAACAAATAACACGCTCCAGGTGGAGTTAGAAGCTCAGGTTTTTTTCTAAAACCACCTTATTTATGTTGTTCTGTCGGATTATAGTGTCAATTTCACTGAATATGATCAAAATTTTTTTACCGACGCCAGCTTTAAGTAAGAAACGCAAATACAGTGACAGTTCATTGGTTTTGAGTTTACATGGATTGGTGATGCAGAAAGTCCAAACCTGCAATGTGTAGTCTGTGCTGAAGTTTTAGCTAATAGCAGTCTCAAGCCCTCATATATAGTACGGCACTTACAAACAAGACATAGTCAATTACAAGACATGTCTGCAAGTTATTTCCAAGAAAAATTTGAGGAACTGCAGAAGAAGAAAAAAATTATCCACTCCCATTCAGGCTTAGGGACTTCCAAAAATAATCTGCATATCTGGTGAGCTACCGCATAGCTAAAAAAGGTAATATCATAGGGTCATACTTAATTTTGACACTCTCTGAATCATAATCAGTACTGGTAGGGCTATTACCATACAGCATAATTAAGTCAGAAGACTGAAATTAGAGGTTGAAATGAGATCCGATCCAGATGGATTAAGCTGTGATAAAGCATTCCTGTTTGTTTTGTAATTTTTTTAATTGAATTTTAATGTTACGTGTAACAAAATGCTTTCTCTGTATTCAGGTTTCACTGTAGTAATAATAATACCCTGGAAATCCAGAGTTCTCGCAAGAGCACAATTTGATTTTCGGATTTGGGTCTGGATTTCCAGGCTATAATAATAATGCAAAAACGTGCATACTTCACATTAAAAATGTGACAAAAATGTCACATTAAATCTTGACAAAAAGTATTATTTGAGAATTTCTAAAAAGTACATTCAAATCCACATCTTAAAAGTAAGTAATTTTGTCCAAAAACTACTAGTGAATTCACAAGCCTCTCTATAGAGAGCTATACAGGCATCTACTGGTAACAACATGAAATGACATGTCTTATTTTATTTTCTCTCAACAGATGGTTCTGACTTAATAAATTGGATTTAGAAGGCCTTGTCTCTATATTAATCTATAATATAACATTAATTGAAAATTTTTTTTTTTTAAATTAGAAGAATTTTTATTTATTTTTTTATGGCAAAAATTAACCATAATTATTGTATAAATATTAATTAGTAACATTAAATCCTCTCAAAATACAAAATATTATTGAACAAAAATATATTATATTAGTTTTACTGGGGTGGAGGAAGTTTCATTTACAGGTGTCCGGTCACTTCTGACCACGAAGATAACAAGTGTGACTCCCAAATGATCGTGTCTCATCTCTCTTCATCATCGTGTTCGAGTTTGAGCATCTACACAGCGTTGTGACATTAACTTCCATAGTATAGAAAAAAATAATAATAAAATACTATGGAAGTCAATGGTGACTCAAATCTGATTGGTTACCCTTATTCTTCAAAATATCTTCCTCTGTGTTCAGCAGAAGAAAGAAATTCATACAGGTTTGGGACAACTTGAGAGAGTAAATGATAACAGAATTTTTGGGTAAACTGCCTAATTTCAGAATCTTTTTCTTTCTTTTGAACAGCCCATTTTCAAGATTTGATCCAATCTGACCTTTGAACTTCTGCGCCCTGGAATCAGATTACATGTAACAGTTACTTCTTTATTATGCTATATAGGCCCAGGTCTGACACTTTAAGCTTGTGTATGTACTGTAATAAATAGTGATGTTTAAAATGTGCTTACTACTAGAACAATTGCTTTTATAGCTACACATTAAGACATGAAGTCTGCAAACTTATTACTTATCTGTATCATATTAAGCTTTATATTCACCAAATTTGCTCACACACTTCGGTAACAGAGACACGACACAGGCATACTAAAAGAAAAGTAAAAATGTTTAAGTTTGAAAATAAATAGCCTCTTAAGTCTTTAAGTATTGGAGTCAAACAACTACAGCTGCACTTCCATATTGGATCAGATTACAGACATTGAGAAATGACCTGCAGGAAATAACCTGTTCTTTTAAAAACATTATCAAGTCAATTCATCATAAATAAAGACCCGGACTTTAAAGGCACAATATGTAATTTTTTGGGATTAAAATATCCAAAGACCACTAGAACAGTGTTATATATTTTGTTGACTTGAGTACTTACATTATCCCAGATGTTTCCAAGAATGTTTAAATCCAGTCATACCTGCGTTACCCTCGATTTCCAGGTTTATTTAGTAGAAACCATGGATACACCAAACACGCTTTAAATATCATACATTTTATTAGACAAGGGAACAACTGTTTGGATACATTTATAGACAGAAACCGAATCATTGTTATATAGTTCAACACTGTTAGTTTAATTGTTTAAATCGCTTGTTTTCTTGATTTTCTGTGAGTTTTTACCGTGCCTCAGAAAAACACTATTTTGTCAAGTGACTAAATGGTATATACATGTACATGGTATAATCAGATGCAGCTTTATTTTGACCATCATACAATGTTTTATAATTAATTGCATGCAATTTAGCAACACAAGTCATCCAGCATTTATTAAAATGATATTCTAATATCACTCTATCTCACTGCAGTGCAACAAGTGTCTCATAGCAGCCGCCGAGCGAACACACAGAGAAATGTTATAAAATCATTTTCAACAGACAAATGTAAATGATAAAACAGCGCTGTGTTACTCCACACACTATTGACCGGAAGAAGCGGAAGCGGTGACATAATAAAAGTTCAGCTGAGTCGTGTCTCGCGCTCGTCTCTCATTAGCAATCGCTCGTTCCGCTCCCCTGCTCTGCTTCATACTACAGTAACATTAAAGGGATACTTCACCTCTGGAAAGATGAATGTGTATTTAAAATAGGTCATTTATGTAGAAGAAATGTGAAATTATTTTTGAATTTGGAGCTTTCTAGACTGAGAAAAGCCAGAAAATTTATTTTTGGCTTATGTGGATGAAAGACAACAACTCCCAGAATGCACTTGCTTCACTGCCCTAGGAGGCCACTCCCAAGCCACGCCTACCGGTAAGAGTGCGCAGTTGAAAACAAGGCTAGGCTACTAGTGAGACTCCGTGACGAGTTTGCCCGGGATTTCGCCCAAAATGTACGGGATTCGGCTCTTGCGTTCTACAGTCGCCATTCATCATGTTTACTGTGGCGAGCAGGACGAGGCTGACGGCCGCGGGAGAACGTCATCATGTTTACTGTGGCGAGCAGGACGAGGACGAGGCTGAGGGGCGCGGGAGAACAGCGCGAGGCCGGTGGCGTCATCACTGAGACGCACAGGTCTCGTATCTCTCACGGAGGAGCGGGAATTTTCTTAGCAATGTTAAAACGCACATCAACCGATCACTTGTTTAGCGTTCATGTAAACACTACATTCAGATTCACCAATCGGAATGAATTCAGTTAGATTGAAACAAAAGGTGTGCATGTAAACAATGAATGGCGACTGCAGAAAGCAAAAGCCGAAACGCGGACATTTTGGACGATCTCGACGGCCGGACATGTCCGGGAAAAGGAGGATGGTAACCCCTACTACTCAGCTTTCTCCTAATACTCAGCTTTCTCCACAGAACAAGAGCCTGCTAGCTTAGCTTCCAAAGAAAGACGGCTGATACTATGTGTACATTCTGTGAGTGAGATCCCCCTATGGGCGGCCTGAAAACATGTGGGACAGCCCCTCCTACTGGCTGTAGTCTTTTGCTTCTGGCCAAAAAATCCTCAGATGACGCAAAATGACGATTTTTGCGTCATCGGAGGATTTTTTCCAGACAAAAAATACACAAATCTCTCGTCTCAGGGGGATATGAGGGTGGAAAGCACGGTAATTCGAAAATACTACAGGTTTTCTACTAATACAAAGCTTAATGCTAAATCCGGAAGTATCCCTTTAATAATCTCACCCATGAACAGGATTTCTGGCCGAGTCCCATCGGATTCTTTTCCACCGGCTGTGAGATGAAGACAACAACTCCCATGATTCCACGCTCAATCTCAGCGTCATCAAGCATTGAATAGACGACCTCTAGCGGCGAAAAACTACATATTGTAGCTTTAACCCAATGTAAAGCATATTTATATGTTGGGATGAAATCTATTGTAATGTGAACAGAAGATACACAGATTCTCACAAACAACTAGAAATATTATCCTGTAAAATAAGGCACCAGTACACATGTCAGTTCTGAAGAAGAAACAAAAGTGTTCCATGTTTGACTCTGGATGAAGGATTGGATCATTCTGGAAAGTTACACAAACACATGTGTGTGATGATCACTATGGGTTTGTGTGTGTTGATTCTGTTGAATGTGATGTGTCTGTAGCGGCTCTTTATTCTCCATCAGCTGATCTAGAGAAGGTTTCTAATCCTGTCAGTAAAACACAGACAGTCAAATTATACACTGTAGAACAACTAAAACAAACTATTTGCACTATTAGTCAGAGATAATAAAATAACCCTGTGATGTACAATTTTTTAAATATCTCTTAACCATTCAGATTTTGATTTTGCTTCCAAACAACCATGAATGATGAACCTTGACCCTTATCCATAATCCTGTATGACTGTCCTCTTTCTATCATTGGGTCAGTTTTATTTATTAAAACAAAAGTAGTAATAAATATTTAACATTATCTTCTATTGCAAATGATATTCAAAATAATGCAATTTTCATCATTCTGATTATCTGCTATAAGAAGTGTGGTTATTTTTACCACCATTATTCTCATACTCCAATGCACAGCACAAATGATGAACTCACATAGAGTAGGAGTGTTACTGGCCACTGTTTTAATCTACTTAAGTCAAACACTAAACACATTTCTATGGACGTATTGGATGGTTATTCTGCGCTGTGATGAACATCAAACTGTGATAGCAATGCCGCTTCAGACAGGGTTTCCTACACTGCCATTGTGTTCTTCACACTGTCTCTGGATGAAGATAAGCAGTAGACACTGGTGGCAGCGAGTTCAGCGATTCAGAGCGGAGGGAAAACTTCAGAATAATGTCAGACTTCATTCATGGAGTTGTGTGAACAACACACGTCATATCCGTGTACGTACTAGCATGTGCACTTTGGTCAGAGAGGAATAGTTTAAAGGGATAAATCATCCAAAAATGAAAAAAGTATAAAATATAAAAAAGTATTTAAAAGAAATGTTATATGGACGAGCACGTCTAGTATCTGTAAAACCGCATTTTTCCATCATAAAAATATATCTAAATTACACCATATGCTCTCATTGACAAATGCGGAACAATTAGTTAATGCGTTCATGACCTCAAGGCTAGATTACTGTAATGCTCTACTGGGTGGTTGCCCTGCACGCTTAATAAACAAACTACAGCTGGTCCAAAACGCAGCAGCTCGAGTTCTTACCAGAACCAGGAAGTATGACCATATTAGCCCAGTTCTGTCAACACTGCATTGGCTGCCTATTAAACATCGCATCAATTTTAAAATATTGCTGATTACTTACAAAGCACTAAATGGTTTAGCTCCGCAGTACTTGAGCGAGCTCTTAACGCATTATAGTCCTTCACGTCTATTGCGATCTCAAAATTCCGGCCAGTTAAAAATACAGAGAATATCAAAATCGACTGTTGGCGGTAGATCCTTCTCCTATTTAGCACCAAAACTTTGGAACAGTCTTCCTAACATTGTCCGGGAAGCAGACACACTCTGTCAGTTCAAAGCTAGACTAAAGACACATCTCTTTGACCTAGCATTCACATAACACATTATAGACTTCTATAATTTAATGTTAGGCTGCATAGATTAGGTCAGCCGGAACCGGGAACACTTCCCATAAATCCTGATGTACTCGTTACATCATAAGAAGAATGGCGTCTACGCTAATATTAGTCTCTCTGTTTATCCCGAGGTTTACCGCAGTCCGTCGGATCCAGGCCGTATCCAGATCTGATGAAGGACCTGTGCCTGGACGCGACGACAGCGCAGTATTAGTCTTTTTAGGCAAAGGGACAAAGCATGGACAACATTTCGTAAGACAAGAAGTAACGCTGATTGGGAAGTCTATAGACATTTGAGAAATTTGAGCAAGACAAAAACTCGAAATGCAAAGTCTAATTATTATAAAGAATGTCTTTCTTTTCATTATAAAAATCCTAAACAATTCTGGAATAAAATTAAAAACATTATTAATACATCAAATAAACATTAAGTTAATCAAATTAGAGTTGATAATAATACAATACTTCATGACTCCTTATCTATTGCGCAAGAATTTAATCAGCATTTTTCTTCAGTTTGGTCTACTTTAGTATCTGCCTCTTACTTGAATACTGATATTTGTAATGAGACTGCATCATGTAATAGTACATTTTCATTTGGGAAGATTGCTCCAATTGATGTTCAGAGTGCCATTGATGAATTAAAAGTGACTAGTGGTGAAGGATTAGATGGAATTGAAAATAGATATCTTAAATGAACTTCACATACTCTTATGTATCCACTAGCTGATTTATTTCATCTTTCTTTGTCTACATGCGAGTTGCCGGTGATCTGGAAATGTGCATGCATTACTCCACTTTATAAGGGAGGTGATGTACTTGATCTCAATAATTATAGACCAATATCTATTATATGTTCTATAGCTAAAGTTTTTGAAAAATGTATTTATAAACAACTTTCAAATTATTTATGTATTAATAATATTCTATCATCATCTCAATCTGGTTTTAGGTCTAATCATTCCACAACTACTGCATTACTTAAGTTTACAAATGATGTGTTTTCAGCCTCAGATAATGGCAAGCTCACAGGTGCTATTTTTCTTGATTTGACTAAAGCTTTTGATTTGGTTTATCGTTATTTGCTTTTAGATAAACTTCATGCTATTGGTTTTTCAAAAAATAAAATTTTGTGGTTTAATGCATATCTGCATAACAGGAAACAATATGTTGTCCTAAATGGGAATAAATCAGATTTTCTGATTCAACAAAGAGGTGTGCCTCAAGGTTCAGTTTTGGGACCACTTCTTTTTTCTATTTATGTAAATAATTTACCATTACTTCTTAAAAACTGTCAGGTTCAACTTTATGCGGATGATACTGTCATATATACATTTAATTCTGACCCTATACAAATTCAATTATCTCTTCAATCGGATTTTCAATCTAAAAAAGTGATCGGGTTGATGTGTGTTTATATGTCACAAGCTTCTGATGGGATTTAATCTTTTGACATGCGCATACTGCACGAATATACAGAGTTTCCCGCTGTTGTTGCATACTAACCATCCTCCTTTTCTTTGTTTTAAAACGCAGACTTAATATTTATCTTTTTGGGGTCCTAATTATGTGTTGACGAGCACATGAACCGTTGAGCCGTGCTGCTTGTATTTATCCAGCAGTAAAGCCCCTTCCCGTGCCCAAAACTGTGTGTTCTGTGGATGAGAGTCTGAAACGAGGACTGTCCTGCTCCACTTCACAGACGATGAGTGCTAAGAGAATCTCAGAATGACAGGACACTCGTTTATGACACTTTATTCAACAGGAAGAGCAGCTCGATCCGCGCGTCATACGTCATTACGCTATTTCTACGTCATTACGCTATTTCTACGTCATTGCACATGCACAGAGCTCTCCAGTTTCTGTTCTCAATCCGATCGAGTGTTTACATGTCCTCTCGATCGGATTACAAAAGGAATAAACCACCCCTTACAATCGAATAGAATTTTAATCAGATCTGGCCAATTCATTCCGATTGACGTGTTACATGTTACTTTTTTATTCCGATTGTGCTACTGGTCCGATTACAATCTCATTATTAGGGTCCATGTAAACGTAGCTAATGATACAAGTGATATATTGTATTGTTTTGACATAAAAAGAAACATTAATATACTTTATTCTAACTATAAATGGAGTCAAACTCTTATTAAACATGTGTACAGTGCATAAATATTACCAAGAAAGTAACCTCAGAAGAAGAAACTATATTAATTTACAATTAAAATTCAAACATGTTTAGTCATCACTACTCACCGAAGCATCTCCAGTTTATAATGTGGATCATTCTTCAGACCAGAGAGCAGCTTCACTCCTCTTTTTCCTAGGATATTCTCTGACAGATTCAGTTCTCTCAGGTGTGAGGGGTTTGATCTCAGAGCTGAAGCCAGAGCAGCACAACCTTTATCTGTAACACCACAATTCCTCAACCTGTAGAGAACAATGACACTCTTCAGTCTCTCAGTTCAGGATCTACAGCTCAGATAATCAGGAACTTCACAATCAGAAACAGACACTTAATCCATGACATGATTGACAGGTCCAGTCTAAAGCATGAAGTCTTCATAATTTCTCCAACACTGTACCGCAACTGTCCTCTGACTTGCACACACCTAGAGACGTTTATAGTTGATCCACTTGCCACCGTACTATTTTTTGAAATGGCACGGTTTGGGTAAAATTGTCACAGTTATGTTCTCTTAAATTCATTTTAATGGACTTTTTATTTTGTTTATCTCCAGTCACATGTTTCCTTTGTTCTGGTTTCCCACCACTCATGATTTATTATGGTTACAGATATGATTGGTCATTCTGTTCAGCTGTGTGTCATTAATTACCCTTGTTTGCCTTACTATTTAAGTTGCTGTGTTTCTCATTGGTTTGGTTACATTAATATTAAGTTGTGTTTGCTTGCAAAAAAAGCCTTTTTTGAACATGATCTTCATCTTCCAATGCTTCCTACAACCTCGACGAGGACCTCTGCTGGTGAGAGTGAGGGAAAGCGCTGTCACAAAATGTTTCACAACCGACCAACACATTAATCTTAAAGAATAAATTAATGAATCAATATATTAAATACATCACATCCCCCTCAGCAGGGTGAATACACCTCGTCTTTCCTTAATTTAAAGGGGACCTATTATGCAAAATTCACTTTTGCATGCTGTTTGGACATAAATGCGTGTTGGCAGTGTGTGTACACAACCACCCAACAGTGATAAAAATCCACTCACTCCTTTTTTATTAATCCCCATAAATCATCAGCAGTGTCTCCCAACTACCTGTTTTCAGAATGCTGTTTTAGTGACGTCACTAGCACAGGTCCCGCCCACGAGTGTTGACAGACACTGCCGTTCTAACATAGCCCCGCCCTGATCGAGTTCACAGCTGCTGCACTGACGAGAATGTCTCCCAAGCGTTGTAGGTGTTGTGTGGCTGGATGTACTCCTGAAATCTGAGGCAGCCGCTGAAGACGAGGTGGAATTATTTTGTTTTCAAAGAAAATGCTCCCGAAACTCTACCGAAACTCATTTATGTACTTACGCACGTCTTATACTGTTTACTCAGCTCTAACGGTGATTTTCTGGAGTAAAACTGATGCTTCATCTTTTGTGTTATGTACAATAAACTTTATTAAACTCATCAGTATATGTCTGATCATCATTTGGACCTGGGGCTCGTTCTTCGTACGTTGCTTATTACATCCGAGATCAAATGACACATCCAAGATAATATCATCGTGCTAATCATGATCTGGCTAACTCGGTTCTTCGAACACACTTGCCGGATAGGATTAGTATCGCTGGATTGAGTTATCTGAGATAATTGCGCGTTCATGCGCTGGGTTAAAAGGGGACATGTATCGATAGTAGAAACATTGATCAGCAACGCTGCTATTGGCTGTTCAGAATGGCCAAAGAGCGCGCTCAGTTTTTCTCCGCAGCAGAGCAAGAACTAATAGTCGAAGTTTATTCGGAATTTTAATGTTTTAATGCAAAACGCCAGGGAACACCTCAAAGTCTGCAAAAGCCAGGAGAGAGGGCTGGCAAAAAGTAGCAGACAATTTAAATCCGTTAGAAGTGGCCATGTTAGATGTTTTTTATCACTTATTAGCCTATATTTTTGTATTTGAATAATTGCATAATTACTTTGTTCATTGTAATGTCAGAGTCACCACACTAGAACATGGGAACAAACAAAAGTGAAGTACAAAAATATTCTACATAATGGTAATTTTTTTGTTATATTATAGTCTCTTTTATAAAAGACACTGTTAAATAAATGGTTGGCTGTTTATAAAAGCAACCAAGAAAAAGGCTGAGCAAAAAAAAAAAAAAAGAAGAAAAGATCTTAGTAGCCTACACTGTAAAATATTTTTTGCTGCATTAAATTAAGGCCATATAGTCATTTCAACTGTTAAATCTTGAGTAATGATGAATTGCTTTGACTTGTGAAAGTGAAAACTAATAAACTTATATTAATGTAAAAATATTTTTCCAGAGTGTAGTTCATATAATGACATTGTGTTTTCCTCTTTTGTGCACTTTTACATAATACACCAACACTTGTATCTGTTCCCAAGAAAGTGGTGGCTGAAATATGTGCAGTAAGTGGACTTTTTTTTTATAACTTTCCAAAGGAAAGAAAGTATAAGACTTTGTAATGTCCATTTGTTTCCATTTCACTGGACAGTGAATAAACCCTCTCAGATAACTGTCATATGGAGGAACTAGCCTACCTGCAAGTGCATAAATAACTTTACTTAATTTATACTTGTATGCTTTATGGCAGCAATATAAGTTGCAGGATTCCACATCTACAGAAAGGCCTACAGAAGAGTCTGCACAGACAGAGGAGACATAGGCCTACAGGTGGGCAGTGGATAGACAACTTTTCCTTTTTATTTGTTGCATGAGGCATGTGTCTAATATCTCTTGTTGCAGGCACTTGAACACTGGCTTTTCTTTACAAAGAACAATTGAAATAAAACTCAAGGAACTAAGTATATTGGTCTTTTATTAAACTTTTCATTATATTATAATGAAAAGTTTTTTTTTTTTTTTTTTTGGGGCAATGTTGTGTAATATGGCACATGCAGCAATGTCACAGGCCCTGTCAGGTGTGCAAACCTCAGACTTATCAGACACTGAAATCTTCCCTTTAGTTAGCCAAAGTTCATTTCATTGTGTGCCCTTGTCCTGGCTAGAGCTGCACTGTAACTGGTTTGGGTCAGGGAATGGGGTCATAAAACACCTGTCTGCAGGCAGGAACATGTCATAATCACCTATGAAGAAATGCAGTTCTGTTAGGATCAGCATAAGTGTATGTAATACAGTGAGCTTGATATTTAATTGTGGAACTTTTCTTACCACTTTCAAATAATGTGCATAAATGTGAATCTCTGAAAATTCTTAAGTCATGCACAGATCCTGGCCATTTTGCTTTCACATTTGTGATATGGAAGATTTTAGTCAACTGCCTTTTTTTATTTGATATAATATTATTAATCTGGAATATTAAGACTCCCAATAGTAACTGGGCTGCACATTTACATTGTGAACCCCCTTTCTGTTCACATAATCCCCTTCATTGAGGCCTTGATGGCAGTCTATGGAAGCCTATAGTCTATGGTACCAATGACGTTAGTGAAGCCTGAGTGACATACTGTAATCGGCATGGTCATGATTGCATGATCTTCATAAAAAATGATAGCCAAAAAAAAAAAAAAAAAAAAAACTGCTTTAAAAAAACTGCTTTACAACATTGGGTCTTAAATACCTAAAACTGTTTTTTAAACCTAAAAGCGCCAGGTAAACTCCGAATGACACGACAGACAGCACTTTCCATCAAGTTCTCTGCATCTCCAATAGTGTAAAGGAAAGAGCCACTCGCAAATAATCTTAGGGCAATGCAAACAGTTTGTGCTGTAGTTAAAGCCCGACTCCGACAAGTCGAAAATAATGTGCGTTTCCAACAAATTAATAATGTAAACGACAATCTCACGAGTCACGAGAAAAAAAATTCAATCTCAGAAAGTGCACTATCGCGCTGCGCTGGACTTCCCGTATCAGCTCCGCTTATGAAGCCGCGATCTAATCCTGTTTACATGAAATAAGCCTGCTCCCGAGCAGGTTCAAGTTTGCGCACCTGTTGCTATGACAGCAAGTCCAGGATGAGCGTCGAAGAACCAAACAATCCAAGATCATGCCAAATCGTCAACAATCAAATCCAGCTAACTGAGTTAGCGACGTACGAAGAACGGGCCCCTGGTCCGAAACAGCAGACTTGTAGGCTATTAATAGTGGATACATATACAAGCAGATGACAAATACGTTATAACCGTAATTAAACTACTAAACTATACCTGTTCAATCTCTATACAGCACTCTGACTCTGTAGGCATTATTGTCCGACTCCGGGTCGAAATGAACACCGTTACTGAGAGTTTCTGATATTATCATCATTCCATGAGTTGATATTGTTCTGACACTGAGCGCAAGCTCGTGAGGCTCCGCCCCCTGTGCCGGCAGCAGCAGCTTATTTGCATTTAAAGGGCACACACTAAGGCTACGTTTACACGGAAACGATCTGAAGAGAAAACGCAAAAGTGATCACTTTCTATTCTGCGTTTAGACGAGCGTTATGGGGGGGAAATCTGCGTGCATACGGTGACGCAAAAGTGTGTGAAATTCAATGTAGTATGCACTCCAGGCGGCTAGGTGGCAATATGAAGCACTGATCGGTGCCTTCACTGTCTAGCAGACTTTTGCGTTTTTACCGTTTAGACGGAAACGCGGCGGTGGAGCGTTTTTAAGATTTCCATTCTGGAGGGTGGTTTCACTTTTTTGCGTTTTTAAGCCCCAAAAACGCCGTCGCCATCTAAACGAAAGGCACATCTGATCAAATATTTTTACGTTTTCACCCGCCAGCGTTCTCGTGTAAACAGGGCCTAAAACAGCGCGTTTTTCTGAGCCCCAAAAAGTGACAATTTAAACATGCTGTAAAAAATGATCTGTGGGGTATTTTGAGCTAAAACTTCACATACACACTCTGGGGACATCAGAGACTTATTTTACATCTTGTGAAAGGGGGCATAATAGGGGACCTTTAAGACCTATTCACACAAAAATTAAGACATTTATTATACTATTTGAGAAATATATGCCTATTTATGGCCTTAAAATGATGAAAAGTGAATTTAAGACATTAAGGACAGACGGGAACCCTACAACTGACGGAAATCCGTCGTAGCGACAGAGAACTTTAATCCCTGTATTTATTCATGTTTGATTCAATGACACTCTTAAGTCTCAGTTAAGGATCTACAGCTCAGATAAGCAGGAACTTCACAATCAGAAACAGAGACTTAATCTACGGCAGAGTCAGTGGTTAGGATTAGGCCATGGTCTGTCTGAATACTCGATTCTGATTGGCTGGAAGGGTTTGTGTTCAAACTGTTTAATGCACAGGTAGTTTAATCACTGCTCTATATTAACTCTTTCCCACAGAATATTTTATTCTAGCTTCATGCATTCTTTTTTATCAACACTTGAATGTGGGCAAGTTTCATAAAAAAGCAACGCTTTGAGCATTAACGTGAGAAAATCAAGCTTTTGTCAAAGACAAAATCAAGTATTAAGTTAGATCAAGTATTCTGCCCGCTTTGAATCAGACACAGAGATAAAGTAGTGTATAAGATTAGATTTATTTGAAAGAACAAATTATAGTATTTATTTGAATTAATTAGAGAGAGAGAGAGACAGAGAGAGAGAGAGAAAGAGAGATATTTGTACCTGTGTCTGTTCAGCTTCTCTCTATTAACAACGAATCTGTGAGTTTAATTACTTCAGAATAGCGATGTAACCCCTTCGCTGCTGAGAAATATAATGTAGCGATTCAGTAGCAAAGCTATTTTATTACTTAAAGTTGCGGGACAGCGTTGATAAGTTTCTGTGCTCCTGAATGTTTCTGTGTGATCAGCGCGATCTCCTCTCTCTCTGTGTGTGAGTGACTTATGTATGTGTGTGTGTGTGTGTGTGTGTGTGTGTGTGTGTGTGTGTGTGTGTGTGTGTGTGTGTGTGTGTGTGTGTGTGTGTGTGTCAATGAAAACTGACAACTGAGATCTCAGTTGTCATTGATGTCACACTGTAAGATCTCAGTTGTCATTGATGTCAGACTGTAAGATCTCAGTTGTCATTGATGTCAGACTGTAAGATCTCAGTTGTCATTGATGTCACACTGTAAGATCTCAGTTGTCATTGATGTCACACTGTAAGATCTCAGTTGTCATTGATGTCAGACTGTAAGATCTCAGTTGTCATTGATGTCAGACTGTAAGATCTCAGTTGTCATTGATGTCACACTGTAAGATCTCAGTTGTCATTGATGTCACACTGTAAGATCTCAGTTGTCATTGATGTCACACTGTAAGATCTCAGTTGTCACTGATGTCACACTGTAAGATCTCAATTGTCACTGATGTCAGACTGTAAGATCTCAGTTGTCATTGATGTCACTCTGTAAGATCTCAGTTGTCAGTGATGTCACACTGTAAGATCTCAGTTGTCATTGATGTCACTCTGTAAGATCTCAATTGTCACTGATGTCAGACTGTAAGATCTCAGTTGTCATTGATGTCAGACTGTAAGATCTCAGTTGTCAGTGATGTCACACTGTAAGATCTCAGTTGTCATTGATGTCACTCTGTAAGATCTCAGTTGTCAGTGATGTCACACTGTAAGATCTCAGTTGTCAGTGATGTCACTCTGTAAGATCTCAGTTGTCAGTGATGTCACACTGTACGATCTCAGTTGTCATTGATGTCAGACTGTAAGATCTCAACTGTCACTGATGTCAGACTGTAAGATCTCAGTTGTCACTGATGTCACTCTGTAAGATCTCAGTTGTCATTGATGTCAGACTGTAATGGCGCTTTTCCATTACCAGTACCAGCTCGACTCGACTCGACTCGCTTTTCGCTCCGTTTTCCATTGCAGATAGTACCTCCACAATAGTACCTGGTCATCATAGCGACGCCGCAGGAAACTGCCGTGACTTAATCTTTTACGCGAGACACACCCGCTACCCACACACACAGGACAATGGAGGAAATCGAGTGTATGCTGTTTTGGATGTTTTTGTTTTTGTTTTTGCTGTTTTTTATTCAGGATACTCCGTCTGGCGCGTGCAATGATGACGCAGTGAATAGTGACAATTCTCTCTGACCAGTCAGCAGTCTTCCGTGTTTTCACGTCACATTTTAGTATTGCCTCAGCTCGCTCAGAACCTCGCCGGAGGTGGTACGAAAAAAAGTACCTGGAAGCGGGTACAGGTACAACTTTTACACAGTGGAAAACCAAACAGAGCCGAGTCGAGTCGAGTCGAGGCGAGCTGGTACTGTGTAGTGGAAAAGCGCCATAAGATCTCAATTGTCACTGGTGTCAGACAGTAAGATCTCAATTGTCACTGATGTCAGACTGTAAGATCTCAGTTGTCACTGATGTCACTCTGTAAGATCTCAATTGTCACTGATGTCACTCTGTAAGATCTCAATTGTCATTGATGTCAGACTGTAAGATCTCAGTTGTCATTGATGTCACACTGTAAGATCTCAGTTGTCACTGATGTCACTCTGTAAGATCTCAGTTGTCATTGATGTCAGACTGTAAGATCTCAGTTGTCACTGATGTCACACTGTAAGATCTCAGTTGTCACTGATGTCACTCTGTAAGATCTCAGTTGTCATTGATGTCAGACTGTAAGATCTCAGTTGTCATTGATGTCAGACTGTAAGATCTCAGTTGTCACTGATGTCACTCTGTAAGATCTCAGTTGTCACT
This sequence comes from Leuciscus leuciscus, assembly GCF_965113295.1. Lineage (NCBI taxonomy): Eukaryota > Metazoa > Chordata > Actinopteri > Cypriniformes > Leuciscidae > Leuciscus > Leuciscus leuciscus. The sequence continues at coordinate 842,001 of NC_138740.1, forward strand.
GATGTCACTCTGTAAGATCTCAGTTGTCATTGATGTCAGACTGTAAGATCTCAGTTGTCACTGATGTCACTCTGTAAGATCTCAGTTGTCACTGATGTCACACTGTAAGATCTCAGTTGTCATTGATGTCACACTGTAAGATCTCAGTTGTCATTGATGTCAGACTGTAAGATCTCAGTTGTCATTGATGTCACTCTGTAAGATCTCAGTTGTCATTGATGTCACACTGTAAGATCTCAGTTGTCATTGATGTCAGACTGTAAGATATCAGTTGTCATTGATGTCAGACTGTAAGATCTCAGTTGTCATTGATGTCACACTGTAAGATCTCAGTTGTCATTGATGTCACACTGTAAGATCTCAGTTGTCATTGATGTCAGACTGTAAGATCTCAGTTGTCATTGATGTCAGACTGTAAGATCTCAGTTGTCATTGATGTCAGACTGTAAGATCTCAGTTGTCATTGATGTCACACTGTAAGATCTCAGTTGTCATTGATGTCACACTGTAAGATCTCAGTTGTCATTGATGTCACACTGTAAGATCTCAGTTGTCACTGATGTCACACTGTAAGATCTCAATTGTCACTGATGTCAGACTGTAAGATCTCAGTTGTCATTGATGTCACTCTGTAAGATCTCAGTTGTCAGTGATGTCACACTGTAAGATCTCAGTTGTCATTGATGTCACTCTGTAAGATCTCAATTGTCACTGATGTCAGACTGTAAGATCTCAGTTGTCATTGATGTCAGACTGTAAGATCTCAGTTGTCAGTGATGTCACACTGTAAGATCTCAGTTGTCATTGATGTCACTCTGTAAGATCTCAGTTGTCAGTGATGTCACACTGTAAGATCTCAGTTGTCAGTGATGTCACTCTGTAAGATCTCAGTTGTCAGTGATGTCACTCTGTAAGATCTCAGTTGTCAGTGATGTCACACTGTAAGATCTCAGTTGTCAGTGATGTCACACTGTAAGATCTCAGTTGTCATTGATGTCACTCTGTAAGATCTCAGTTGTCAGTGATGTCACACTGTAAGATCTCAGTTGTCAGTGATGTCACTCTGTAAGATCTCAGTTGTCAGTGATGTCACACTGTAAGATCTCAGTTGTCAGTGATGTCACTCTGTAAGATCTCAGTTGTCAGTGATGTCACACTGTAAGATCTCAGTTGTCATTGATGTCACTCTGTAAGATCTCAGTTGTCATTGATGTCACACTGTAAGATCTCAGTTGTCATTGATGTCAGACTGTAAGATATCAGTTGTCATTGATGTCAGACTGTAAGATCTCAGTTGTCATTGATGTCACACTGTAAGATCTCAGTTGTCATTGATGTCACACTGTAAGATCTCAGTTGTCATTGATGTCAGACTGTAAGATCTCAGTTGTCATTGATGTCAGACTGTAAGATCTCAGTTGTCATTGATGTCACACTGTAAGATCTCAGTTGTCATTGATGTCACACTGTAAGATCTCAGTTGTCACTGATGTCACACTGTAAGATCTCAATTGTCACTGATGTCAGACTGTAAGATCTCAGTTGTCATTGATGTCACTCTGTAAGATCTCAGTTGTCAGTGATGTCACACTGTAAGATCTCAGTTGTCATTGATGTCACTCTGTAAGATCTCAATTGTCACTGATGTCAGACTGTAAGATCTCAGTTGTCATTGATGTCAGACTGTAAGATCTCAGTTGTCAGTGATGTCACACTGTAAGATCTCAGTTGTCATTGATGTCACTCTGTAAGATCTCAGTTGTCAGTGATGTCACACTGTAAGATCTCAGTTGTCAGTGATGTCACTCTGTAAGATCTCAGTTGTCAGTGATGTCACTCTGTAAGATCTCAGTTGTCAGTGATGTCACACTGTAAGATCTCAGTTGTCAGTGATGTCACTCTGTAAGATCTCAGTTGTCAGTGATGTCACACTGTACGATCTCAGTTGTCATTGATGTCAGACTGTAAGATCTCAACTGTCACTGATGTCAGACTGTAAGATCTCAGTTGTCACTGATGTCACTCTGTAAGATCTCAGTTGTCATTGATGTCACACTGTAATGGCGCTTTTCCATTACCAGTATCAGCTCGACTCGACTCGCTTTTCGCTCCGTTTTCCATTGCAGATAGTACCTCCACAATAGTACCTGGTCATCATAGCGACGCCGCAGGAAACTGCCGTGACTTAATCTTTTACGCGAGACACACCCGCTACCCACACACACAGGACAATGGAGGAAATCGAGTGTATGCTGTTTTGGATGTTTTTGTTTTTGTTTTTGCTGTTTTTTATTCAGGATACTCCGTCTGGCGCGTGCAATGATGACGCAGTGAATAGTGACGATTCTCTCTGACCAATCAGCAGTCTTCCGTGTTTTCACGTCACATTTTAGTATTGCCTCAGCTCGCTCAGAACCTCGCCGGAGGTGGTACGAAAAAAAGTACCTGGAAGCGGGTACAGGTACAACTTTTACACCGTGGAAAACCAAACAGAGCCGAGTCGAGTCGAGTCGAGGCGAGCTGGTACTGTGTAGTGGAAAAGCGCCATAAGATCTCAATTGTCACTGGTGTCAGACAGTAAGATCTCAATTGTCACTGATGTCAGACTGTAAGATCTCAGTTGTCACTGATGTCACTCTGTAAGATCTCAATTGTCACTGATGTCACTCTGTAAGATCTCAATTGTCACTGGTGTCAGACAGTAAGATCTCAATTGTCACTGATGTCAGACTGTAAGATCTCAGTTGTCACTGATGTCACTCTGTAAGATCTCAATTGTCACTGATGTCACTCTGTAAGATCTCAATTGTCATTGATGTCAGACTGTAAGATCTCAGTTGTCATTGATGTCACACTGTAAGATCTCAGTTGTCACTGATGTCACTCTGTAAGATCTCAGTTGTCATTGATGTCAGACTGTAAGATCTCAGTTGTCACTGATGTCACACTGTAAGATCTCAGTTGTCACTGATGTCACTCTGTAAGATCTCAGTTGTCATTGATGTCACACTGTAAGATCTCAGTTGTCATTGATGTCACAGTGTAAGATCTCAGTTGTCATTGATGTCAGACTGTAATGTAACAATAACGACTCGGGGTAAATGTGAATTAGCTCAAGAATATGGGGAATCTTGGGAATATTAATAATTATGACTCATGGTCATAATTCATAAGTCGCATGTACATTTATTTGATCAATTATCGAGATTCCCTTGTTCTGTAACTGTCTGATCATTACAGTTAAGAAGGGGGTATCCCTTTTCAAACTCCAAGAAAGTTTTATCTTCTGGCCACGAATATCAAACTTTCTGAGTTTATGAATTAAAACTACTCAAGGTAGTCAATATCGAGCTTGTAGCTTAGATCTTTTAGTTTCATTGACTTTTATAAGGTGGTTTTTCAAACACAGAGACAATTAAAAGTATAAATGGGTTTATTAATAAAATGGCACACACTAGAGATTATATAAACTACAAACATAAACGTACGTAAAAATGCAAACAAACAAACAAACATTTAACCGAACAAAAACATAAACATAGCGTGATCAGAATGAAATGAAATGAAAGAAAGAAAGATATAGAGGGAAGATAGAGGGTAACTTAGTTCACAGACCTAAGACCTGGACACCTGAAATCAGCGTTTAGAGAGAGTTACGTTACGTGCAAGATTCTGTGCTCTTTCAGTGTGGTGCTGAAGAGGGGGCGCGCGTGCGCGTGTCCGGCTGGTTTGCGTCTAGCTTCGTCTTCTGGGTCGTTTCGCAAGACGATGTAAAGGCTCACTTGAATTTAACGTTACCTAGAAAGTTCAGATTCATCTCCCGGGCAGGGAGAGGTTTAAAGTCTTTGTTGCAAGGGACGCAGCTACGACTCGAACATGTGCTCGCTCGATGGAGAAGGCCAGGGCCTCCTCCAGATGTTCCTTTGGAGAAGCGCTGCGCCGAGGGTCAAGAGAAGTTGGATGAGAGAGAGAGCGGCAGCTTCTACATGACGCGGGCCTGCGTCCAGAGGAGAAGCTGAGGCCTGTCCCGCTGGTTGCGTTGGGAGAAGCGCTGCGCGTGGAGGAGAAGGTCCGAAGAGAGGATGAGTTGAGAGAAAGAGAATTGGAAGAGAGAAGGTTTGGACTTTTATCAGTGTCCCATGTGCCGTCCCCTCCTTCGTGTAGGACGAATCAGCTGTCGAGATTTTTCGAGCGGGAAGATTCCTTTGTCCGGTTAGACACGCCCACTTGAATGAGTCATGATTGACTTTAACTGGAGAGGATTTTCTCCAGACATATGAACTTATAAAACAATGCGCATCACTGAATTCTGCTATCGGAATTCAACTCCGTTAGCTGGAGAGGATTACAGAGATATCAAACGCATCACATGAAGGTTGTAGCAATGCGAAGTTACAGGAGATATGCAGAATTACACACATTTAAAGTCTTGATTACCACATGACAAAATCGTAGACACCCCAATATGACATGGTCATAACAAAAGGCACCTCAGAAATATATCAACATTTTGGTAATGTCCTATGGTAAGTCAAGGGGAAAATCTGTGGGTCTGTGAGTGGTGTGTTTGGGACGTGACTGCTGGGAATGTCTGCTTTCCTGGGTCGTAAAGTTTTATGGTCTGAGGTAGGGTTACAAAACCACTATTGAGGAACCTTCTTTAAAAATACCTTTCAGAGCCAAACACTCGAAGATCATAACTATATGATCAAAACAACATTGATCACACATGCATACAGGAAGTTCAGATACAAGCCTGAGTTACATACTTAAAAGTTAAACACAAAAGGATGTTGGTGTGTGTGTGTGTGTGTATGTGTGTGTGTGTTCTGGAATGTCACGAGTCTGTGAGGTTGGGGGAAACCATGCTGAAATGGGGGTTTTAGAGGGGATTCTCCAAAACAGGATTTCCTTATGTGACTCAAATGTCATAGTCATTGTCGTTACAGTAAGATCTCAGTTGTCAGTGATGTCACACTGTAAGATCTCAGTTGTCATTGATGTCACACTGTAAAATCTCAGTTGTCATTGATGTCAGACTGTAAGATCTCAGTTGTCAGTGATGTCACACTGTAAGATCTCAGTTGTCAGTGATGTCACACTGTAAGATCTCAGTTGTCATTGATGTCACACTGTAAAATCTCAGTTGTCAGTGATGTCACACTGTAAGATCTCAGTTGTCATTGATGTCACACTGTAAGATCTCAGTTGTCAGTGATGTCACACTGTAAAATCTCAGTTGTCATTGATGTCACACTGTAAGATCTCAGTTGTCAGTGATGTCACACTGTAAGATCTCAGTTGTCATTGATGTCAGACTGTAAAATCTCAGTTGTCATTGATGTCACACTGTAAGATCTCAGTTGTCATTGATGTCACACTGTAAGATCTCAGTTGTCATTGATGTCAGACTGTAAGATCTCAGTTGTCATTGATGTCACACTGTAAGATCTCAGTTGTCAGTGATGTCACACTGTAAGATCTCAGTTTTTTTTTTTTTTTTTTTTTTTTTTAGTTTTTTTAGTTTTTTATTTGTATAGCGCTTTTCACAATACAGATTGCATCAAAGCAGCTTCACAGTATTAAATTAAAATAATACAACAAAGTTTGTTTCAAGAGGAATTTTTTTGATTGATAAAATTAAACTTGTCATTGATGTCACACTGTAAAATCTCAGTTGTCATTGATGTCACACTGTAAGATCTCAGTTGTCATTGATGTCACACTGTAAGATCTCAGTTGTCAGTGATGTCACACTGGACCGCTTCCCACGTACCGACTAGGGCATGAAAAGTTCAGCAGATTATTTGCGCTAAATGAATGGTTAATGTCATGGTGCAATGAGCAGAAACTGCTCTTTGTAAATAATTGGAATCTGTTTTGGGAGCGTCCTAGGCTTTTCCGTGCTGATGACTTACACCCAAGCAGATTCGGAGCGGATCTTCTGTCAGATAATATCTCCAAAATGTTAAATACCCTTTGACTAGTAACCAAAAGTCCAAATCATAGTCTCTGCTGCACCAATTCAACTGATATAAATACTAGTGTAGAACATTGCATAGAAACCGTGTCTATTCCTCGTTTAGTGAGATCAAATAATAAATCTAATGCAGGATCTAGGAAAAATCTAATTGTTATTAAAACAGAAAATGTTGCTATTAGTAAACAAAAACTATTTCTAAAGCTAGGTCTTCTAAACATTAGATCACTAACACCTAAGGCAGTTATTGTAAATGAAATAGTCACAGATAATAGCTTCGATGTACTTTGCCTTACTGAAACCTGGCTTAAACCAAATGATTATTTCGGTATTAATGAGTCTACTCCTCCTGGATACTGTTATAAGCATGAGCCCCGTCTGATTGGTCGTGGCGGAGGTGTTGCAACCATTTATAGAGATATTCTAAATGTTACTCAGAAAACGGGTTATAAGTTTATTTCATTTGAAGTACTTGTACTAAATGTTACGCTCTTAGATGTTAGAAAAACATCGCTATTATCTCTAGCCTTGGCTACCGTATATAGACCGCCAGGGCCTTACGCTGATTTCCTAAAAGAGTTTGCAGATTTTCTCTCAGACCTATTAGTCAATGTCGATAAAGCATTAATTGTTGGAGATTTTAACATACACGTAGATAATCCAAATGATGCGTTAGGGGCTGCGTTTACAGATTTATTAAATTCATTTGGGGTCAAGCAAAACGTCACCGGACCAACACATCGTCTTAATCATACACTCGATTTAATTATATCACATGGAACCGATCCAACCGATATAGATATCATTCCACAAAGTGATGAAGTCACTGATCACTACATGGTAACTTGCATATTACGTACTGCTGTAATATGTCATGCGGCGTCGCGTTATCGACCAGGCAGAACAATCCTCCCATCCACCATAGATAATTTCTCAAATTGCTTATCTAATCTGTCTCAGCTGCCGCCTGAACCCAAACAAACAGATGAACTAGAAGAACTAACTAGCACTATGAGCACCATTCTCTCTAGAACATTGGATGTGGTAGCACCTATTAAATTAAAAAAGGTCAGAGAGAAAAATAAAGCACCATGGTATAACAATACTACGCATGTTTTAAAGAGAGAAACCCGTATTTTAGAGCGTAAATGGAAACAAACTAATTTAGAGGTCTTTAGAATCACGTGGAAAGACAGTATGTCACGTTATAAAAAGGCCCTAAAAGCGGCCAGGGCTGAGCACCTCCGCAAACTAATAGAAAACAACCAAAACAATCCAAGGTTTTTATTTAACACCGTGGCTAGACTAACAAATAAACAGACGTCACCCGAACAAAATATCCCGTTACAGTTCAGTAGTAATGATTTCATGAACTTCTTCACTGAGAAAATAGAAAGCATCAGAACCACAATTGTAAACGTTCAATCTTCAATCGCGCCTTATAATTCAGCTTCAATTATCACCCCGCAAGAACAATTACAGTGCTTTACAACTATAGAACAAAAAGAGTTAAATAAACGTATCACTTCATCTAAAACAACAACATGTTTATTAGATCCTATACCAACTAAACTACTGAAAGAAGTGTTACCTGTAGTGGAAGAGCCTCTCCTCAATATTATTAACTCGTCTTTATCTTTAGGTCATGTTCCAAGAACATTTAAACTGGCAGTTATAAAACCTCTCATTAAGAAACCACAATTAGATAATAATAATCTAGCAAATTATAGAGCCATTTCAAATCTTCCATTTATGTCTAAAATATTAGAAAAAGTGGTGTCCGCTCAACTGGGCTCTTTCTTGCAACAAAATGATATCTATGAAAAGTTTCAGTCTGGATTCAGACCACGTCATAGCACTGAAACTGCGCTCGTTAAAATCACAAATGATTTACTTTTAGCTTCTGACCAAGGCTGTATCTCAATAATGAAAGCTTTAGCATTAAGTTCTGCCAGGAAGACTTAATTGTAGGGTTGGGTATTGGTTGGGTTTTATCCGATACCAGTACCTACTCGGTATTTTTCAAACGGTTCCGGTGCTTAAACGGTTCTTAAACCGGTACTTAAGAAAACGAAACTGCACACACTTTATCAAAAAAAATATATCTGTGCGTGTTTTCTGAAAAAGATTTTCTGATTTCTGATTAAATTAAAAATTGTGCTGATGTAGCCGAAAACACTTAAGTTAAGATAAAAATGTTGTCTTCTAATATTATTTATATATATTATATATATATTATATATCAATTATATTACATATTATATATTATAGACTTTTACAAAACAGAGAAATATCTGACACTGAGCAGAAATATTTAACACACAAAGTATAGCCTCATATAAATATACTTGATATACTTCATACTTGATATGCAAGATTTGCTGTTGGTATTAAAATACTAGACTTACCCGAAGAGGAACACTGCAGCTGAACTTGAACTTTAGTCAAGAATGTCAGAGGTTTTGGGTTCTAATCCGCATGCGTAGTTTTTTTAAACCGATTATGCTCATCAGTGGTTGTATATCAAGCAGGGACACTTTGTGTGCATTATATGTTGTGATTTCACCAGAACGAATAGATATGAGGCGCCGTCTAGGGCTTAAATCGAACTTCATTCACGGACACATAAAACGCTTGCATACACATATACTAAGTAGTCACACATGCATGTATACTGCTGAATGCTCCAACTATATGAAATGCACAACGTCACATCTAAAGTCGCTCACGCACACACACACCGCGCACATACTCATCTGAGACGCGAGCACACACACACACACACACACACACAAACTCGCGCACATACTCATCTGAGACGCGAGCACACACACACACACACAAACTCGCGCACATGCTCATCTGAGACGCGAGCACACACACACACACACACACACACGCACACACATCTGAGACGCGAGCACGCACACACAAACTCTCCAAGCACATAACGTTACTCATATAGACGGCGCCTCATAAATAGATCGATCTCTGCAACGTATTGAAGCGCGCGTCCGAGACGAGTGCGGTGTGCGTGAGCCACAAGAGAAAAGAATTTTCAGCGCTAGATCGTCTCTTATTTAACAAACGAACGAAATGAATGCTCTGCTGGTTAACTGGAGATGTTTTGTTATTGGATCATTCGTGCCGCGATATGTTTTATAGGGGGCGGTGAAAAAAGTCAGGCACCGAAATCAGGCACCGAAAGTTTCGTTCTTATTCGGTCTGGTTACTACCGTTTACGTCGGAACCGGTTCCCTATTGGAACCGGGTTTCGGTACCCAACCCTACTTAATTGTTACGTCATTCTACCTTTTCATCTATCCAATCACATTCCAACACTTGTGGTATAAAAGATCGGTACTTACTCATGTTTGAGTTCGCAGATGCTGACGCTTCAATTCACCACCATCCTCCCCACCTCCTCCAAATTGAATCCTTCCCTCCATCCCCCTCACCCCCACCACCAGGATGGTCCCTTCCATACCTCACGGGGGTCGGCTGCGCCCCTGCCTTGATCTCAGGCAGGATATGCAGAGTCCGGACCCTCAGATTGCGAGCTACGGATGGGGCCTACGCCAAAGAACTTTATTGCTTGCTGGGTTGCTAATAAATGGATAATTGTCACAGTATTTATTCTCCCGAGTCTTTCTGGTAGAACTAGTTTTACTTGATCTTAGTGCTGCGTTCGATACTATAGATCAGGGAACGGCAACTGGCGGCCCGCGGGCCAAAACTGGCCCGCCAGCAATATTTTCTGGCCCGCCGGATTATTTTGGTAGTCCTAAATGCTGCACAAAACTCTTCCACTACTTGAGAAAAGCCGTAGTCGCGCGGCGATTTCACCGCCGCATACTGTGTGAAACGCCCATAGGGAATCATGCGGCGCGGGATTACATTTTAAAGTATAACTGGCGTTCACACCGGACGCGAATAGCGCGTCAAATTCGCGCCTGCCGCGTCTAGTTATACGCTTGACCACTTTGTGTCCGTTCGCGGGTCAAAAGACGGTAGCGGTCAGAACTCTGGTGTACTTTGGACGGAGCGGGCGGTCTGACTGACAATAGCCCACTCGCACTCCCGACATCTTTTGACAGCGTATCCGCACTTAATTCTGACCACCTGTACACCTGCTCTGAGGAGCTGTTTGGTACTGAAACCATTGTCAGTCAACAACATTATTTTTTTGCAAGGATGTTTGAAATAGTTCGGCAGAAAATAGCCTACTTCATTTCGTCAGTAGGGCAATATGATTTTCGTTTATGTTGCTTAGAAATTTGAGTGATAGGCTTTGTCCTATTTAATTTGTTATTTATATTTCTTTCTTTTTTTCTGTGGCATTTTTTTTCTCTGCTGACAGTACAATGTTAAAATAGCCTACTATTTATATTGACACGAACACAATTTTTGTATAGCATTTATAATTATTATAGGCTACTTAATCTCCTTCTTTCCGTTAGAGACATTTGAATGTGAGATTATGGAAACGAGATCTAAATTTTGTAGACCCGTCAGGTCGGGAAATAAAGCGGGGGTAACACCGAGTATATTTTAAGCGGTTGCTGAATAGAACCTTGTGGGAGCGGGACGGAAAAAAAAACAGTCCCGCAGACCTCCTTAACCCTTAGGTGTGTATGTGTGTGTCCCCGAATAAATAATAATAAAAAAAAAAGGAATAAAGTTCAAAAGTCGGACTGTACGGAATGAGGCATGATTGCTATTCACACCTTTATTAAAATGGCTGTAATCTGTTACCACAATAGTACTTGATCTGTTTAAAATGATTTCCTTGATATATGCATAAATTAAAAATTAAAATTAAAATTTGTCTAATACATTTTTTCTATTTTTGATCTGAGCACAATCAGAAAATCAGAAAACCCGTCCTTATTCGTTTTTTTTTTCTTTTTCATTTCAGTTCAGGAAATAAATAATGGAAAAACAAGTCGTTTTTCATCTTTTTATTTTTGGTTTTAATAAAAAAAAAAAAAAAAAAAAAAAGATTGAATGAATGATCCACGGACGGTGACGGACACATCATATTCCACAATTATAGGCCTATATAAGAGTATTTAATTTGTATCCATAGGCCTACTCCGTGTAGCTGGCCCGCCATCTACTGGCAAAAAAAAATATTGGCCCGCGGCCAAAGTTACTTGCCGACCCCTGCTATAGATCATACATTACTCTTAGATCGACTACAAAATGATACTGGTGTTCAAGGACAAGCACTAAGCTGGTTCAAATCATACCTATCTGACCGCTACCATTTTGTCTATTTAAATTGAGAAAAATCGATCATAACTCCAGTAAACTATGGAGTGCCGCAGGGATCTGTGTTAGGCCCTCTGTTATTTTCAATATATATGATGCCACTTGGAAATATTATAAGGAAACATGGAATTAGTTTCCATTGTTATGCTGATGACACTCAAATATATATTTCATCACGGCCGGATGAAAACGCAAAATTTTCCAAATTGACAGAGTGTGTTAAAGATATAAAAGATTGGATGACGCGTAATTTTCTTTTATTAAATCCAGACAAGACAGAGGTAATACTTATCGGTTCAAAAAAACCGCCCACAAAACCTCGCACAATACAACTTTAACATCCTAGGATGTCCTGTTACTTTATCCTCTACAGTAAAAGACCTGGGTGTTATACTCGATTGCAACCTGTCTTTTGAAAATCATATTTCATATGTTACAAAAACAGCCTTTTTCCACCTTAGAAACATTGCTAAGCTACGTAATATGCTATCAGTTTCTGATACAGAAAAGTTAGTTCATGCATTCATGACCTCGAGACTGGATTACTGTAATGCTTTATTAGCTGGTTGTCCTGCATCCTCAATAAACAAGCTACAGTTAGTCCAAAATGCCGCCGCTAGAGTTCTTACGAGATCAAGAAAATATGATCATATAACACCGATTTTATCATCGCTGCATTGGTTACCTATAAAGTTCCGTATTAATTACAAGGTATTGCTACTGACTTATAAAACCCTAAACGGCTTAGCTCCAGTCTATTTAACGGATCTTCTATCACCCTATAATCCATCGCGCTCTTTAAGATCACTAAATTCATACCTAGTCATACCTAGGATATCCAGAACCACCAAAGGAGGGAGAGCATTTTCACATTTGGCTCCAAAACTCTGGAATAGTCTTCCTGATACTGTTCGTTGCTCAGACTCGCTCTCCCAGTTTAAAACTAGATTAAAGTCGCATCTCTTCAGCCAGGCATTCATATAATCCTACAGTTCAAACTACAATCCGGCCTCTAGCTCATAAATGCCAGAGGAGAAGTGGCCCCCGACTGAGCCTGGGTTCTCCCAAGGTTTTTTTTTCTCCATTAGGTCACCTGATGGAGTTTTAGGACACCATTAGGTCACTTGATGGAGTTTTTCGGTTCCTTGCCACTGTTGCCTTTGGCTTGCTCAGTTGGGGATATTTTGGGGATATTTAATTAAATTTTTTCAATCAATAAATTCCTCTTGAAACAAACTTTGTTGTATTATTTTAATTTAATACTGTGAAGCTGCTTTGATACAATCTGTATTGTGAAAAGCGCTATACAAATAAACTTGACTTGACTTGATGTCACACTGTAAGATGTCAGTTGTCATTGATGTCACACTGTAAGATCTCAGTTGTCATTGATGTCACACTGTAAAATCTCAGTTGTCAGTGATGTCACACTGTAAGATCTCAGTTGTCATTGATGTCAGACTGTAAAATCTCAGTTGTCATTGATGTCACACTGTAAGATCTCAGTTGTCAGTGATGTCACACTGTAAGATCTCAGTTGTCATTGATGTCAGACTGTAAAATCTCAGTTGTCATTGATGTCAGACTGTAAAATCTCAGTTGTCATTGATGTCACACTGTAAGATCTCAGTTGTCAGTGATGTAACACTGTAAGATCTCAGTTGTCATTGATGTCACACTGTAAGATCTCAGTTGTCATTGATGTCACACTGTAAGATCTCAGTTGTCATTGATGTCACACTGTAAGATCTCAGTTGTCACTGATGTCACTCTGTAAGATCTCAGTTGTCATTGATGTCAGACTGTAAGATCTCAGTTGTCACTCATGTCACTCTGTAAGATCTCAGTTGTCACACTGTAAGATCTCAGTTGTCATTGATGTCACACTGTAAGATCTCAGTTGTCATTGATGTCACACTGTAAGATCTCAATTGTCACTGATGTCAGACTGTAAGATCTCAGTTGTCATTGATGTCACACTGTAAGATCTCAGTTGTCACTGATGTCAGACTGTAAGATCTCAGCTGTCATTGATGTCACACACTAAGATCTCAGATGTCATTGATGTCACACTGTAAGATCTCAGTTGTCACTGATGTCACACTGTAAGATCTCAGTTGTCATTGATGTCACACTGTAAAATCTCAGTTGTCAGTGATGTCACACTGTAAAATCTCAGTTGTCATTGATGTCACACTGTAAGATCTCAGTTGTCAGTGATGTCACACTGTAAGATCTCAGTTGTCATTGATGTCAGACTGTAAAATCTCAGTTGTCATTGATGTCAGACTGTAAAATCTCAGTTGTCATTGATGTCACACTGTAAGATCTCAGTTGTCAGTGATGTCACACTGTAAGATCTCAGTTGTCATTGATGTCACACTGTAAAATCTCAGTTGTCAGTGATGTCACACTGTAAGATCTCAGTTGTCATTGATGTCACACTGTAAAATCTCAGTTGTCATTGATGTCACACTGTAAGATCTCAGTTGTCAGTGATGTCACACTGTAAGATCTCAGTTGTCATTGATGTCAGACTGTAAAATCTCAGTTGTCATTGATGTCACACTGTAAGATCTCAGTTGTCAGTGATGTCACACTGTAAGATCTCAGTTGTCATTGATGTCAGACTGTAATATCTCAGTTGTCATTGATGTCACACTGTAAGATCTCAGTTGTCAGTGATGTCACACTGTAAGATCTCAGTTGTCAGTGATGTCACACTGTAAGATCTCAGTTGTCATTGATGTCACACTGTAAAATCTCAGTTGTCATTGATGTCACACTGTAAGATCTCAGTTGTCAGTGATGTCACACTGTAAGATCTCAGTTGTCATTGATGTCAGACTGTAAAATCTCAGTTGTCATTGATGTCACACTGTAAGATCTCAGTTGTCAGTGATGTCACACTGTAAGATCTCAGTTGTCATTGATGTCAGACTATAAGATCTCAGTTGTCATTGATGTCAGACTGTAAGATCTCAGTTGTCACTGATGTCACACTGTAAGATCTCAGTTGTCATTAATGACACATTCATGCTTTACATCATCAATCAATGACACGTTCGGTGATGTGAGCTGCATTACACGCGGGATTGAACTAATGGCTACGAAGAAATCTCTAACGTTAATTTTGGTCATGGCTAGTCTTGAAAAACGAAGACAATTTGACAGTTGCCGTAGGAGAATCACTGCAGGACTGAGAGTCAAATCTTCTGACACTGCCAGAATTTCATCTGAGGTAAAATTGGCTGTAAAAATGTAAAAATATAAATGTAAAAATGACTGTCATTAATCGGCTGTCGGTGAACATGTCAAACTAACAATCAAAGACTTCAGATTTTAGCCTATGATCAGAGGAATCTTTTAGGTTTTGCAAAATTTGTCTCAGACGGCCAAATCGTGGCCAAAATCACACAGTGTGCGCCGGCTTAAGAAGGAAATCTGAGGATTACCTTGAATTGGAACGTCCTAAGCCCTTGATCACTTGGATTCAGCTATGGAGTTGATTTATTATTAAAATTTTCTCTTACAAATTTGTTTAATGTAGCATTCTATATGTATATAGGTATGCTTGGACAGTTTTAAATATTTAAAAAATAATTAATATTAGTTGTTTGGGGTGGAGGTAAATTAAAAGCAATCGTGTTGTCTACATATGAAGAAGACTCGCTCCCTCGAGGGGTCAAGGGTCTGTCCATTTAAACTTCCCTTGTCCACTTCACGAAGTGTAACACACTGGCGGCAGGGATTCCCCAGAGGGAAAGTGCTTAGGGAAGTTCACGAGTGTGTGTGTCTAAAAGTGAAGTGTATCGCAGCCCTGGTTGGAGCTAAACTCTGCAGGACGTCACCCTCCAGGAGCAGGATTGAACACTTCTGCTGTAATGGATTATAATACACATGGAAGATTTTGAAACTGTTTCAACTCAAATAAATATTTCATGTCCACAAAATTATTCATTTAGTGAAAAGCCATGTAATAAGTGTCATGGCTGTATATTATCCCTTAAATGGTCGTCTTGTTTGAGCTTATTCGTTCGTCTTGGTTCAAATCTGCTTCCTAGTGTTGGAAAGTTTTTTCTTTCTTCAAAGCAGACCAGGAGACGTTGGGATCACGTTCAAACAGAAGAGTTTCTTTATTTGAGCGCGGCTGCGGTTCGTCCAAAAAAATCTAACTAAGGGAACTTTACATGGTTTCTTTATAGGCATTTCAGTGGGCTGTCCTACTGAATCTAATCATCTAAAGACAATAAAGGCAATTACCCCCAACTGAGATAATGGTACCCCCCAAATTGTATAAACAACACATGGTCACGAGAACTAAGACTAGGTAAACATTCACACATAGTTCAACTCTTAGTAGAAAGATTAAAGACTAACAAAACCCCTTCAAAGGAAACTGTTAAATCTAATCAGTAAATGGATGCCCTCATGTTCACCTTGAATGCCCAATACAGTATAGTTCACCTTATTTTTTTATGTGATGTTATGTAAGGAAGTAGGATCAGCAGATCTAAAACATATTCTTAAATTTGTAATCCTACACTAGGAACATTTTTACTTTGCGGAAACATTGAGTTTCCTGATAATATAAAATTTAAACTCAAATCAATATTTTGTGTCCAATTATTTACTTATGTGGCAAGTAGATGTATAATAAGCAGGATAATTTATATTCAGATGGTGCTCATCACAGAGTAAACCTGACAGGTTGATCAGGACTGAAACAGAAGGGTCTTGTATCGCCCTGAATGCACAGCCAGCCACGGTTTATCCATTACATATAAGTATTAGTAATAAAAACCCTCAAAAACTTTGGAAACAATCTAAAGAAGATTAAACAACAAAATTATCTATCAGACCATTTTTAGTCTTCTTTTTGTTTCTTTTGTTCATTATTGACCATATGAAGAAAATGGAGGATGTAGACACATTTATACAATCTTACCACAGTTTCTCCAGTTTACAGTGAGGATCCTTCAGTCCACCAGAGAGCAGCTTCACTCCTCTGTTTCCTAGTTTATTCTCAGTCAGATTCAGTTCTCTCAGGTGTGAGGGGTTTGATCTCAGAGCTGAAGCCAGAGCAGCAAAACCTTCATCTGTAACATCACAGTCCCTCAACCTGTGGAGATTAAAGACACATGGTGAACTGATACCAGCTGCAAACATAGAATAAAAAGTGTAAACTACAAATGTGATTTCTAGAGGCAGTAAAACATTCACATAAACATCATTAGAGGACAAACAGCATCAATATATAAAAAAAAGACACTGTTAAAGACACTGTTGCTGTTTGCTGTCAGTTTTGATCCACGTCACATTCAATCCTTCATCACGTCTCACACACTGACCTCTACAATCATCAGCTCTCACACACACCTCCTCAGCTGCTTTAGTAAATGTGTCTCACATGTACCAGAAAATGTACCACTTTTGTTGCTTTAGTTAGAAAGCACCTGCTAAAATCATAAATGTGATCATGTTTTATCAGTGCAGTGATTGTTGTCAGAGTGACTTACTGAACTGATCTGGATTCTTTAATCACAGGCAGCAGCTTCTGAAGAACTTCATCTGCTGTATTTTGTGCTCCAATAAACTGTTTTAGATTAAAAACATCCATCTTCTGCTCTGATGTCAGCAACACATAAACCAGAGCTGACCACTGTGAAGAGGAGAGTTTGGTTTCTCCTATTTCTCCAGATGTCAGATAATGTTGGATCTCCTGCATCAGTGAATCATCACCCAGTTCATTCAGACAGTGGAACAGATTGATGGATCTCTCTGGAGAGCGATTCTCCCTGATCTTCTGTTTGATGTGCTGAACTGTTCTCTCTTTGTTGTTGGAGCAGCTTCCAGTCTGTGTCAGTAGTTCTCGTAAGAGAGTCTGATTGGACTCCAATGAGAGACCCAGAAGGAAACGCAGGAAAAGGTCCAGATGTCCATTCTTACTCTGTAAAGCCTCATCCACAGCTCTCTGATGCAGACCTGATAATGAAGGATATTTCTTCTGGTTTAAGATTTTAGAAAAGAGACTTTGTTTGGTTTGCTCAAACACATGTATGTTCTCATTTGTAAAGTAAATGTGTGCATATAGAGCTGCTAGATGTTCCTGGATGCTCAGATGAACAAAGCAGAAGACTTTCCCCTGATACAAGCCCAACTCCTCTCTGAAGATCTGAGTGCACAATCCTGAGTACACTGATGCTTCTGTCACATCAATGCCACACTCTCTCAGGTCTTCCTCATAGAAGATCAGGTTGCCTTTCACAAGCTGCTGGAAAGCCAGTTTCCCCAGTTTGAGAATCATGTCTTCATCTTTCACTCTCTTCTCATAGTCCTTCTCATGTTTGATGTTGGTCTGAATGATCAGGAAGTGTGTGTACATTTGAGTGAGAGTCTTGGGAATCTCTCCTCTCTCTGCTTCACTCAACATCTTCTCTAGAACAGTGGCTGAGATCCAGCAGAACACTGGGATGTGGCACATGATGTGGAGGCTCCTTGAGGACTTCAGGTGTGTGATGATTGTATTGGCCAGACTCTGATCACTGATTCTCTTCCTGAAGTATTCCTCCTTCTGTGTGTCACTGAAGCCTCGTACCTCTGTCACTCGATGGACACACTCAGAGGGGACGAGATCCGCTGCTGCTGGTCTGGAGGTGATCCAGATGAGAGCAGAGGGAAACAGATTCCCCTCAATGAGGTTCATCAGCAGCTCGTCCACTGAGGCTGATTCAGATATATTACACAGTTTCACTTCGCTCTTAAAGTTCAGAGACAGACGACACTCATCCAGACCATCAAAGATGAACAACACTTTATATTCTTCACTGGATATTTCCATTTCTGTTGTTTCAGGGAAGAAGACATGAAGAAGATCTGAAAGACTGAGTGTTTTGTCCTTCATCAAGTTGATCTCTCTGAAAGGAAGTGGAAATATGAGCTGGACGTCCTGATTCTCTGTCCCTTCAGCCCAGTCCACAATGAACTTCTGCACAGAGACTGTTTTTCCAATGCCAGCGACTCCCTTTGTCAGCACAGTTCTGATGGGTTTGTCTTGTCCAGGTAAAGGTCTAAAGATGTCATTGCATTTGATCGGTGTGTCCTCTGTTCCTGCTCTCCTGGATTGTGTCTCAATCTGTCTTAGCTCATGCTCATTATTGATCTCTCCACTTTCACTCTCTGTGATGTAGAGCTCTGTGTAGATCTCATTCAGGAGTGTTGGGTTTCCCTGCTTTGCTGTTCCTTCATACAGACACTGAAACTTCTTCAGCAGATTTGATTTGAATCTGCTTTGGACCAGTTGAGAGTCATGTCTGAAAGATTAACATAATAGATTACAACATGAATTATAGATGTGGAAGTGATAGTAAAATAAATCAACACTATTCTTTTAAAAGTCATTTATTCATTTGGCTAGTGTGACTACAGTGAGTTGGTTCAAGTGGTCCAAAGCATGGATGTTAACAAATACTCTGGGTTTGAGGGATGAAATGAAATGGCATTTATAACTGTCTGTCTAAAAAAAGAGGAAGAAAAGACACATCCAAATTCCCTCCAACTGGTGCAGGATCAATACAAAATATTTGCACAAAAAAACAGCAAGGATTTGATAAAAAAAACTTTTAAAAAACTGACGAAGATCTTTTTGATCGAAATGTTGCAGTTTTATTTAAAAAAATAAAGGAAATGGTTAAACAGATGTTTCATGATTATTATCTGTCTGTTTAACTAAAATATTGTACCTCAGATCAGTTGATGTGTGTTTTTCATTAAATGTAACTAATGTGTCCATAGGCCGGTCACTCTTCATGGACACACAGCTGGACTCCGATGAGTTTGATCTCTTCACATGTAATTCACTATAATAGAAGAGAGACAATAGAATAGAGACATTAAAATATGGAGAATATGAAAATCTCCGGTGAGTTTGATCTTTGACTGTGTGATTGACTTTAAAAGAAATAGTGACAAGAAGAATTCATGTAGTTAAAGGGATAGTTCACCCAAAAATGAAAAATCTCAGTTGTCATTGATGTCACACTGTCAGATCTCAGTTGTCATTAATGACACATTCATGTTTTACATCATCAATCAATGACACGTTCGGTGATGTGAGCTGCATTACACGCGGGATTGAACTGATGGCTACGAAGAAATCTCTAACGTTAATTTTGGTCATGGCTAGTCTTGAAAAACGAAGACAATTTGACAGTTGCCGTAGGAGAATCACTGCAGGACTGAGAGTCAAATCTTCTGACACTGCCAGAATTTCATCTGAGGTAAAATTGGCTGTAAAAATGTAAAAATATAAATGTAAAAATGACTGTCATTAATCGGCTGTCGGTGAACATGTCAAACTAACAATCAAAGACTTCAGATTTTAGCCTATGATCAGAGGAATCTTTTAGGTTTTGCAAAATTTGTCTCAGACGGCCAAATCGTGGCCAAAATCACACAGTGTGCGCCGGCTTAAGAAGGAAATCTGAGGATTACATTGAATTGGAACGTCCTAAGCCCTTGATCACTTGGATTCAGCTATGGAGTTGATTTATTATTAAAATTTTCTCTTACAAATTTGTTTAATGTAGCATTCTATATGTATATAGGTATGCTTGGACAGTTTTAAATATTTAAAAAATAATTAATATTAGTTGTTTGGGGTGGAGGTAAATTAAAAGCAATCGTGTTGTCTACATATGAAGAAGACTCGCTCCCTCGAGGGGTCAAGGGTCTGTCCATATAAACTTCCCTTATCCACTTCACGATGTCTAACACACTGGCGGCAGGGATTCCCCAGAGGGAAAGTGCTTAGGGAAGTTCACGAGTGTGTGTCTAAAAGTGAAGTGTATAGCAGCCCTGGTTGGAGCTAAACTCTGCAGGACGTCGCCCTCCAGGAGCAGGATTGAACACTTCTGCTGTAATGGATTATAATACACATGGAAGATTTTGAAACAGCTTCAATTCAAATAAATATTTAATGTCCACAAAATTATTCATTTAGTGAAAAGCCGTGTAATAAGTGTCATGACTGTATATTATCCCTTAAATGGTCGTCTTGTTTGAGCTTATTCGTTCGTCTTGGTTCAAATCTGCTTCCTAGTGTTGGAAAGTTTTTTCTTTCTTCAAAGCAGACCAGGAGACGTTGGGATCACGTTCAAACAGAAGAGTTTCTTTATTTGAGCGCGGCTGCAGTTCGTCCAACAAAATCTAACTAAGGGAACTTTACATGGTTTCTTTATAGGCATTTCAGTGGGCTGTCCTTAAAGGTGCTGAACTTACACACAGCCTTTAGGGATGACTACTGAATCTAATCATCTAAAGACAATAAAGGCAATTACCCCCAACTGAGATAATGGTACCCCCCAAATTGTATAAACAACACATGGTCACGAGAACTAAGACTAGGTAAACATTCACACATAGTTCAACTCTTAGTAGAAAGATCAAAGACTAACAAAACCCCTTCAAAGGAAACTGTTAAATCTAATCAGTAAATGGATGCCCTCATGTTCACCTTGAATGCCCAATACAGTATAGTTCACCTTAGTTTTTTATGTGATGTTATGTAAGGAAGTAGGATCAGCAGATCTAAAACATATTCTTAAATTTGTAATCCTACACTAGGAACATTTTTACTTTGCGGAAACATTGAGTTTCCTGATAATATAAAATATAAAATTTAAACTCAAATCAATATTTTGTGTCCAATTATTTACTTATGTGGCAAGTAGATGTATAATAAGCAGGATAATATATATTCAGATGGTGCTCATCACAGAATAAACCTGACAGGTTGATCAGGACTGAAACAGAAGGGTCTTGTATCGCCCTGAATGCACAGCCAGCCACGGTTTATCCATTACATATAAGTATTAGTAATAAAAACCCTCAAAAACTTTGGAAACAATCTAAAGAAGATTAAACAACAAAATTATCTATCAGACCATTTTTAGTCTTCTTTTTGTTTATTTTGTTCATTATTGACCATATGAAGAAAATGGAGGATGTAGACACATTTATACAATCTTACCACAGTTTCTCCAGTTTACAGTGAGGATCCTTCAGTCCACCAGAGAGCAGCTTCACTCCTCTGTTTCCTAGTTTATTCTCAGTCAGATTCAGTTCTCTCAGGTGTGAGGGGTTTGATCTCAGAGCTGAAGCCAGAGCAGCAAAACCTTCATCTGTAACATCACAGTCCCTCAACCTGTGGAGATTAAAGACACATGGTGAACTGATACCAGCTGCAAACATAGAATAAAAAGTGTAAACTACAAATGTGATTTCTAGAGGCAGTAAAACATTCACATAAACATCATTAGAGGACAAACAGCATCAATATATAAAAAAAGACACTGTTAAAGACACTGTTGCTGTTTGCTGTCAGTTTTGATCCACGTCACATTCAATCCTTCATCACGTCTCACACACTGACCTCTACAATCATCATCTCTCACACACACCTCCTCAGCTGCTTTAGTAAATGTGTCTCACATGTACCAGAAAATGTACCACTTTTGTTGCTTTAGTTAGAAAGCACCTGCTAAAATCATAAATGTGATCATGTTTTATCAGTGCAGTGATTGTTGTCAGAGTGACTTACAGAACTGATCTGGATTCTTTAACCACAGGCAGCAGCTTCTGAAGAACTTCATCTGCTGTATTTTGTGCTCCAATAAACTGATTTAGATCAAACTCATCCATCTTCTGCTCTGATGTCAGCAACACATAACCCAGAGCTGACCACTGTGAAGAGGAGAGTTTGGTTTCTCCTATTTCTCCAGATGTCAGATAACGTTGGATCTCCTGCATCAGTGAATCATCACCCAGTTCATTCAGACAGTGGAACAGATTGATGGATCTCTCTGGAGAGAGATTTTTCCTGATCTTCTGTTTGATGTGCTGAACTGTTCTCTCTTTGTTGTAGGAGCAGCTTCCAGTCTGTGTCAGTAGTTCTCGTAAGAGAGTCTGATTGGACTCCAATGAGAGACCCAGAAGGAAACGCAGGAAAAGGTCCAGATGTCCATTCTTACTCTGTAAAGCCTCATCCACAGCTCTCTGATGCAGCTCAGATAATGAATAATATTTCAACCAGTTTAAAACCTTAGACAACATACTTTGTTTGGTGATTTGGTCAAACACATTTATGTTCTTGTTTGTAAAGTAAATGTGTGCATATAGAGCTGCTAGATGTTCCTGGATGCTCAGATGAACAAAGCAGAAGACTTTCCCCTGATACAAGCCCAACTCCTCTCTGAAGATCTGAGTGCACAATCCTGAGTACACTGATGCTTCTGTCACATCAATGCCACACTCTCTCAGGTCTTCCTCATAGAAGATCAGGTTGCCTTTCACAAGCTGCTGGAAAGCCAGTTTCCCCAGTTTGAGAATCATGTCTTCATCTTTCACTCTCTTCTCATAGTCCTTCTCATGTTTGATGTTGGTCTGAATGATCAGGAAGTGTGTGTACATTTGAGTGAGAGTCTTGGGAATCTCTCCTCTCTCTGCTTCACTCAACATCTTCTCTAGAACAGTGGCTGAGATCCAGCAGAACACTGGGATGTGGCACATGATGTGGAGGCTCCTGGAGGACTTCAGGTGTGTGATGATTGTATTGGCCAGACTCTGATCACTGATTCTCTTCCTGAAGTATTCCTCCTTCTGTGTGTCACTGAAGCCTCGTACCTCTGTCACTCGATGGACACACTCAGAGGGGACGAGATCTGCTGCTGCTGGTCTGGAGGTGATCCAGATGAGAGCAGAGGGAAACAGATTCCCCTCAATGAGGTTCATCAGCAGCTCGTCCACTGAGGCTGATTCAGATATATTACACAGTTTCACTTCGCTCTTAAAGTTCAGAGACAGACGACACTCATCCAGACCATCAAAGATGAACAACACTTTATATTCTTCACTGGATATTTCCATTTCTGTTGTTTCAGGGAAGAAGACATGAAGAAGATCTGAAAGACTGAGTGTTTTGTCCTTCATCAAGTTGATCTCTCTGAAAGGAAGTGGAAATATGAGCTGGACGTCCTGATTCTCTGTCCCTTCAGCCCAGTCCACAATGAACTTCTGCACAGAGACTGTTTTTCCAATGCCAGCGACTCCCTTTGTCAGCACAGTTCTGATGGGTTTGTCTTGTCCAGGTAAAGGTCTAAAGATGCCATTGCATTTGATCGGTGTGTCCTCTGTTCCTGCTCTCCTGGATTGTGTCTCAATCTGTCTTAGCTCATGCTCATTATTGATCTCTCCACTTTCACTCTCTGTGATGTAGAGCTCTGTGTAGATCTCATTCAGGAGTGTTGGGTTTCCCTGCTTTGCTGTTCCTTCATACACTGAAACTTCTTCAGCAGATTTGATTTGAATCTGCTTTGGACCAGTTGAGAGTCATGACTGAAAGATTAACATAATAGATTACAACATGAATTATAGATGTGGAAGTGATAGTAAAATAAATCAACACTATTCTTTTAAAAGTCATTTATTCATTTGGCTAGTGTGACTACAGTGCAGTATAAGTGGTCCAAAGCATGGATGTTAACAAATACTCTGGGTTTGAGGGATGAAATGAAATGGCATTTATAACTGTCTGTCTAAAAAAAGAGGAAGAAAAGACACATCCAAATTCCCTCCAACTGGTGCAGGATCAATACAAAATATTTGCACAAAAAAAACAGCAACGATTTGATAAAAAAAACTTTTTAAAAACTGACGAAGATCTTTTTGATCGAAATGTTGCAGTTTTATTAAAAAAAATAAAGGAAATGGTTAAACAGATGTTTCATTATTATTATCTGTCTGTTTAACTAAAATATTGTACCTCAGATCAGTTGATGTGTGTTTTTCATTAAATGTAACTAATGTGTCCATAGACCGGTCACTCTTCATGGACACACAGCTGGACTCCGATGAGTTTGATCTCTTCACATGTAATTCACTATAATAGAAGAGAGACAATAGAATAGAGATATTAAAATATGGAGAATATGAAAATCTCCGGTGAGTTTGATCTCTGACTGTGTGATTGACTTTAAAAGAAATAGTGACAAGAAGAATTCATGTAGTTAAAGGGATAGTTCACCCAAAAATGAAAATTACCCCATGATTTACTCACCCTTAAGGTTTTGTTTTTGTTTTTATTGTTTTTATTGAAAGGATCCCCATTAGCTACAGCAGTGCTGCAGCTATTCTTCCTGGGGTCCTGAAAAATATATACATAAACAAAAAAAATAAATAAATAAATTTTTTTTAAAAAGTCATTAAAAATACAACAAATGAATGGAAAAAGTAAATACACATTCACATACACATATACACATGTATATACACCTATCAACGTACATATGTACCCTCATACGGGCATGAAATATACACACATATAAGAACACATTCATACACATACGCCTATAAATATACCTACACATGTGCATGTACACACATATTCACACACATATATAAATAAATATAAATATAAACAGTCAGATGTATTATTTTGATAGATGCTGTTTTACATATAATTTAAATTGATTGACATTGTTAGTAAGTATGATATTCTTTGGCAGTTTATTCCATTCCTTCATACCTCTGAACATAACAGTGTTTTTTATGGCATTTGTTCTTGCTATGGGTAAGGTGAAGTTGCCTTTAGTTGCATGTCTAGTACTGTACTGATGATTGTCTACACTGAAAGAAAGATGCTTGAACAAAACAGAAGGCAATTTTGAGATGGAAATGTTTCTTATGGGGTCAAACAACTAAACATCAAGTCAGGAATCTTGGTGTGACACTAGAGTCAGACCTTAGTTTCAGTAGTCATGTCAAAGCAATAACTAAATCAGCATACTATCATCTGAAAAATATTGCAAGAATTAGATGCTTTGTTTCCAGACAAGACTTAGAGAAACTTGTTCATGCTTTCATCACCAGCAGGGTGGACTATTGTAATGGACTCCTCACTGGCCTTCCCAAAAAGACCATAAGACAGTTGCAGCTCATACAGAACGCTGAGCAGAACCAGAACATATGAACACATCACACCAGTCCTCAGGTCTTTACACTGGCTCCCAGTTAGATTTAGGATTGATTTTAAAGTATTATTACTGGTATATAAATCATTCAATGGCCTAGGACCTCAATACATTGCAGATATGCTCACTGAATATAAACCCAACAGATCACTCAGATCATTAGGATCATATCAGCTAGAAATACCAAGGGTTCACTCTAAACATGGCGAGTCTGCTTTTAGCTATTATGCCAGCCACAGCTGGAACCAGCTTCCAGAAGAGATCAGATGTGCTCCTACAGTGGTCACATTCAAATCCAGACTCAAAACACTTCTGTTTAGCTATGCATTTACTGAATGAGCACTGTGCCGCTGTTCGTCCGACTGTTTGTACTGTACTGTATTTTATTTATTTTTTCTAAACTGTTTTAATTATTCTTATTTCTTTTAATTATTTTAATTTCTCCTATGTCAGCAGGGCATTTAGCCCGTAACTGTAAATGCCCACTCAGAAGGTGTAAAAGAAAGTGATAATGTGAAAGTGACGTGTATTAATGTGGGTTTGAAAGTAGAACAGTTTTCGTCTGAGAAAGAATGTGAACGCAGTGCTAAAGAAAGTGAAAAGAACGTGTGAGTAAATGAGGGAGAAAAGAAAGTTAAAGGAAAGTTGATAGATGGAAGAAGATTGAAGGTTAAAAGAAGGTTGAAAGATTTAAGTCTTAAGGGAATCCTTTGAAGGAAAGATCTATAATAATATTCTTTTTTTTTTTTTTAAGTACTGTATTTTATTTTATTTTTCTAAACTGTTTTAATTATTCTTATTTCTTTTTATTATTTTAATTTCTTCTATGTAAAGCACTTTGAATTGCCATTGTGTATGACATGTGCTATATAAATAAACTTGCCTTGCCTTGCCTTGCCTTATGAGAATTAACAGTGAATACAACAGTCTATCTTCGACCAACAACCAGTTAAGATCTTTGTGCATTAATATAATATTTCTCCTATAGCTGCACCTAAGTGCTACACGAGCAGCTCTATTCTGTATAAGTTGTAATTTATTCATATATTCACCAATGAAATGAAAGAAATGAAAGATGTCAATATTAGTGCTTTCATCGCATAATTCATAATATTTGAAGTTCAAAAATTTGCATGTCTTCTCATAATAGATATACCTCTTCCCATTTTTGCAATAATATTATTAATATGTTTTTTCCATGATAATCTAGAGTCAACTGTTACACCCAGTAGTTTGGTCTCGTGCACCTGTTTAATAGTTACGTTATTCATTTTAATATTAAATATAGCTGCAAGCAGCAATTATCGGGGCCAAGCGCAAGCAGATGACAGGATATGCCAACATGGCTGAAGGTGTCAGACCAACTGCAACAATGAGCAATTAAAGACATTTAAAGAGGATTTTAGGCGAAATGGCTGAAAAATCATATAAAAAGTAATTCAGAATATGATTTAATGGATTATCACTTTCGACCAATAGGTGGAGCAGTTACAAAACTGATGTGATGTGGTCAGAGTGAAGTGACAATGACACATACAAAGTTTGGTGTCAATATGTCAAAGCATTGCACAAGCCTGAATAGTGCTTTTAGCATCATGCCTCAACTTTGCTGCTGCGCTATACGAAAACGGTTTTAGTCGGCACGGTCTGGAGATGATACGATTCGATTTTGGTGAAAATCGGACAAACGGTCTAGGAGGAATTCGAAAAAGTAGGTTTTGAATGAAAATCAAGATGGCGGACAGGAAGTTCGGCCAAATATGGCAAAATCGGTATCTATGTTCTCGGCTTGACCCAGGGAATCTATTAAGACCAGTGGCATTTCAATAGGCAGATTTATTCAAAGTTATTAGCCTTTTTGGAAATGTTGTTATAACTTTTGACCACAAGGTGGCGCTGTTTCGAAACTTCTCACGCTCCTTCAGGGCATCGTGCTGATGACCCATACCATGTTTCGTAACAATCCATTCATGCGTTCTTAAAATACAGCATTTTAGCACAAAATTCAAAATGGCCGACAGCCAAAATGGCCGATATGGTAAAATTGGATATCAGTCGACTCAGCATGTTGGCCTGAATCTAACGAGACCAATTTTATGATTTTTGGGCAAACTATTCGGAAGTTATAAGCAAAAATAGCCATTTTTCATATCTCCGGACCAGTAGGTGGCGCTGTGCCGAAACGCAGCATGTAGCCTCAGGTCATGGTTGGGATGACATGTACCAAGTTTGGTCTGAATCCAATAAAGCGTTGCGGAGATACAGCCTTACGTCTGTTTTCGCAAGCGCTACGTTAAATTTGTTCGTGGATTTTTTCGAAAATTGTTACACGAAACAACTTGAATTCCATAACTTTTTGTCGGCATGGTCTGTAGATGATCTGGTAAAATTTTCGTGAAAATCGGAGCAACGGCCTAGGAGGAGTTCAAAAAAGTAGATTTTTCGAAAAATTGAAAATGGCCAGCTGGTGGCGCTAGAGGGAATGAGTTGGAGACTCCAAATTTGCTATGGTGACTGTTCAGTCTGTCCTCTATCAGTGTGCCAAATTGCACAACTTTCCCGCAAGCGGTTCTATGGGCTGCCATAGACTCCCAGAGCGGAAGAAAAAGAAGAATTATTTTTGGTACGCCAAAAGAGACAATAGGTGCCTACGCACATTCTGTGCTTGGCCCCTAATTACAGGATTTTGATTAATGTTATAATTTGAACCTAAAATCATGCAGTTAGTTTTTACTGTGTTCAGTGCCAGTTTATTTAATTTGATCATGGAAGGTGTGTGGAATAACAAATTTAAGAATCTATTTCAGATATGCTTCCTTACATAACATCACGGTGAATAATATTGTATTTAGCATTTGAGGTATAAATGATGATTATTGAGTTTCCAGCAAGAGATTCCTGCCAGACCTGTTTTTCTATTGGAAGTTAAATGAGTCAGACTCTCACCTTTTGTCTTTAATGGCTCTTGGAGCCAGAGCCCCAGCCCCAGACATTGAATAGTTAGGCTGATTGGATTAGCATCTATGCATTGAATAGTTATGCTGATTGGATTAGTATTGGTAACACTCTGGAGTCTAGGGCAGGTTCCTAAACCTGTATACTCATTTACATGCTTTGTTCAACCTCAAATGTAAATCCCTCACCCTTGGAAGGTATATAAACTACAATGTATACTGTTTGAGTTAGACTGTTGGATGAACTGCAGCAACGCACAGCGAAGTTCTCAATAAAAGAATAACTTCTGTTTGAACGCAATCCCAACGTCTCCTGGTCTCTGCTTTGACGAAGGAAAAGTTTCCAACAGGTGTATATAACTTTCTTCTTTCAGACGAATATAATCTGAGTTATAAAAAAGTGCATCCATCATCATAAAAGTAAATCCATACGGGTTACCATGGGGTTAATAAAGGCCTTCTGAAGCAAAGCAATGCGTTTGTGTAAGAAAAATATCCATATTTATAACTTTCTCAACTACAATAACAAGCTTGCGCAAGTCGACTTACGTCAAAAGAGTAACTCTTGACGTGATGTATGACGAAGGATGTAGGAGTATCATAAGCTTTGACGCCTCTCACGGTTCAAACAAACAGGGCTGGGCAACAAACTCAAGTCTTCCCATATTTCTCTTTAAAAATAGACTTAATTCATGACTGGTGTTTTGTTTTGCTCGATCCTCTGCGCTTCTGCGTTCGTCAGTACATCATGAGTCAGGTCAAGGTTTACTCTTTCACCGTAAATCAATGCGTGCAGCTGGCTGTCGGAAGCTACTTATTTAAGTTGATAAAGTTTTAAATATGGATATTTTTCTCATACAAACACATCGCTTTGATTTAGAAGGCCTTTATTAACCCCTGGATCCATATGGATTTACTTTAATGATGGATGGACTTTTTTGGGCTTCAAAATCTCATCCTCCATTCACTGCCATTATAAAGCTTGGAAGAGCAATGATATTTTTATTTTTATTTAACTCCGGTTATATTCGTCTGAAAGAAGAAAGTCATATACACCTAGGATGACTTTAGGGAGAGTAAATCATTGGGTAACTTTCATTTTTGTATAAACTATCCCTTTAACTTGACAATTTTACATTGCACCATGATAGTTATCCATCATCCAAAATGCTGTACCTCAGATCAGTTGGTTTGTGTTCTCCCTTAAATCCTGGTGGTTTGTTCATAGACTGGTCACTCTTCATGGACACACAGCTGGACTCCGGTGAGTTTGATCTCTGACTGTGTGATTGACTTTAAAAGAAATAGTGATAAGAAGAATTAATGTAGGTAACATGACACTTTTACATTGCACCATGATAATGTTATCCACAGTGGTGTGAAGAAGTAACAAACTACAAATACTCACGTTACTGTAATTAAGTAGTTTTTTTCAGAAATTTTACTTTTTTGAGCAGTTTAAAAATTGTGTAATTTTACTTTTACTTGAGTAGCCTACATTTAAAGTGATGTATTGGTACTTTTACTCCGCTATTTTTCTTCTGTTTGTGGTCATTACTCGTTACATGCTTGTTTTAAAATTTTATTTTTATCCATCAACGTGATTGGATCGAGTAATCGGTCTCGTAACTGTCGTCAAATCAAATTATGCATAGATGACTTTAACCGCTAGCCTTACCTGTTGTTACTCGTGGCTGCTGCAGTTGGTGTGTGTTCTCCCTTAAAGTCTGGTGGTTTTTCCATAGACCAGTCACTCTTCATGGACTCACAGCTGGACTCCGGTGAGATTGATCTCTGACTGTGTGATTGACTTTAAAAGAAATTGTGATAAGAAGAATTAATGTAATTAACTTGACAATTTTACATTGCACCATGATAATGTTATCCATCCATCCAAATGTTGTATTGTATTTTCACATAATAGAGACAACAGAATAGACAAAAAATACACATGTAATACGAAAACTTGGATAATGATAGCATCATCTATATATCTATTTATCTAGACAGAAATGTTGTACCTCAGATCAGTTGATGTGTGTTTTCCCTTAAATTCTGGTGGTTTTTCCATAGACTGGTCACTCTTCATGGACACACAGCTGGACTCCGGTGAGATTGATCTCTTCACATGGAATTTACTGTATCAGAATAGGAGACAGAAATTAATTTTAATTTAGCTTATTTTACATGTAGATAAACCTCATATAGAGAATCTATCCAAGTCTATCCAAGAGAAGCTTCACAAAAGTTGAAGAGTGAAGACATTGCACAAGGATAAATCCAGCCATCTATCTATTCCATTCACGGCACCAGACTAGCTCTCAGAACACCTTCCCAATCATGGCAAACATGCAGAACACCCTGTTATGTGACATACACTGTATTATCCATAACATTAAGGTCATATGAAGATTGTGATGTACCTGAATGCTGGAGAAACATCTCCATCTCTGAATGTTTCTCTGTCCTCCATGATTCATTCAGTCTTCATGGAGCGTCACAGGTAAGCCTGAAGAGTCAGAAACACTGATTCAGACACACTGACAAAGTATTTCACCTTCATATGTAATATATGAGGACAGAGGAGCAGATTTATGACACAGATGTCCTGTGTGTCTTTGAGAAGTTGACACAAACACAGAAGTTTCACATTCGCCATATTTCTCTCCCTTTTCCCCCCATTATGTCATTTGTAAACACTTATAACTTAAAGTACTACTTTAAACTACTGTAACAACAACAGTAATGCTGTTAAAATGTGTTAATGTGATAATGT
Source organism: Leuciscus leuciscus (assembly GCF_965113295.1). NCBI lineage: Eukaryota > Metazoa > Chordata > Actinopteri > Cypriniformes > Leuciscidae > Leuciscus > Leuciscus leuciscus. The sequence continues at coordinate 873,012 of NC_138740.1, forward strand.
TTCTGCAACACTGTGAAAATAGATTATAAAGTAATGACATGCATGTTGTATCAGTTCACTTAAGTTTTATAATTGGAATCAAATGACAACCTGATATCATCGGAATCAACAGGTTCTCTTGTGCAGTTTGATATAGAACATTCACACAAGTATTAATATATATAAGCTGGCGCGTAGCCAGTAATGGGCCAGGGCGGCACTGGCCCGCCCACATTACTCGCTGGCCCGCCCAGGCAAGTTTGATCAAAATACATTTTTAGTTTATTTTTATTATTCAAATGTATTTAAGAAAATATATTAATATAAACCTGATTTATTGTTGACTGGTGTGTGTGTTTAATTTGTTTTCCGAATAAAATGGAATTGTTGAAGCAAGTTGTAGAAAGCCTATGGTTGCTAGGGCGACAGGAAGACTCTCTGAGTGGCGGGCTCTGGCAGCCTTTAGCCAATGTATTAACATCGCCACAATAATGGCTAAACAAGTTTCTTTAATGTTTTATTTAATAAAAAAAAAAGAGTTGAGGAAGAAGACACGCCATCTGCCGAGTCTACCCAGCCCAGTTCTTCAGACTCATTAACCCACAAGAAGGCTAGTCAGGCGCTGGTGGCGGCCGCCGCTCTCTCCCTGCTGGCAGTGCCAGTGCTCTCTCCCGGTCAGCCTGACGCGGGTTTACCCGATCTGAAGGTATTTCCCTGCACTGTCAAGAATAGAAAATTCGAAAAATCAAGGAGCTTCTCATCAAAGTGGTATGGACAGTTTTCTTGGTTTTATTTTTTGTAGTTGCTATTTTTTTTTGGCACAAAAGCTTAATTTCCACCAGTCTGATTGCATTGTAACGTTATATGGTTGAGTTAACAGAAATTAGGGAGTGTGTTGTTATTTATTTCAAACCGTGCTCTGCTGAGAGTTTTCATTTACGTTATTTGAATTTCGTTTACTTTTAGCCTAGGCCTAGGGGAGAGCGGGGCACAAAGTAACGCTTTTTGACTTTCTCAGTTTGTGTAAATCTACTTATGGTTCAGAGTATTTCTTTTTTCCCACATTAATTTCCCACATATCTTGTACAATTATGTGTTTTTGTTTTAGTAATACAGTGTAGCCTATACCTTTTTCTTGATACACCCCGAAATAATGGAAGTGAAATGTTACAACATGCCCCATAGGTGGGGTACATTGTAACATGTGTGGGGCACATTGTAACATAACATATGACAGCTTAAAATGTTATCTGATCTAATAAAAAATATATACAAAAACTAAAATATTTTCTAAATAAAATACAATTAAAAAACTTTTTCATATAAAATAATGGCAATTTTTAATAATTAAATATAAACTCATTTTTGAGTTTTGACTACGAACACATGAAAACACAGCTACGGAAGTAGAATAATGTCAAATGTTTTTGAAATAAAAAGCCTGTTGAATTGCACTACTTGAAAAAAAATAGGCATAGCATTAACCATGCTTGCATTTTAATGCATTGTATTTTTAGTGCTTACATTTTTATGGGCTGAAATTCAACATGGTTGAATATTTAAGCTGTGAATATTTCAATTAAAAACATTTCAAACACCTTTTCATTATTAAAAATTCAATAATCCATAATCACCTTTCATATTTCACTTCCAAAATATTCAAACTGTTTAAAAATACAACCAATAATATTCAACAGGCAATTTTTGGTCCATTTTATTTCGCTTTGCAAATTCGCTTCCACAAATTCAGTGGTTCAAATTCGACAGTAAATTCAACATTGACGTCCAGGAACTGCAGGAAAAGCAGTAGATTCCCGAGCATACTCTCCATCTGCTGTTAGTCGACCTCACCATCAGATGGTGCAAAAGCGCTTGTTGCTGACGAAGACATTCATTCATAAAATGAAAATGATTATCTGTGTCAGTATATGCGGAAAAGATGATAAACACACAAAAGCTGTGTTTATGTTTCATTCAATAACTTCATTGTTACTTTCCCTGTGTATTCTACATGTCATCAGCTTTCTCTACCATGAACGGGATTATAATCGGTTTCCCTCAATACCTCATACTCAAGGATTTCCCTTCCGTTGATAGTGATATGAAAGACCAATCTTGCACCTTATTAGGGAAGTAGGCTGTAGGCTATTATATAGGCCACAGGCAAGAAGATGGACTCAGAATATGAACTTAACGCGCAAAGTTTCATGCTGAGCGTTTCGTGATATACTGGCATAAAATCAACACATACATATATATATATAGGATGCATACGTGTATTGCATTAGCTTAAACTGTCACAGCACTTGCATATTGTCCTCCTATTGTTAGTTACTGTAAATCGCTTTGGATAAAAGCTTCTGCTAAATGACTAAATGTGAAAATTGGCTTGATATTGGACATTCGCACATTTAGGGACCGTCTCTAAAGTTGCATACAACATTGGCATACACGTTTCTAACTTCAATAGCAAACTTAAATTTATTTGAATAAATATCAAAAATCCAAAGGGTGCGCATTATGCCTGACACTAAATTAACACTTTACAGTTGGTTTTATGACTGTAAGTCGCTCTATTCAAATGCTATCGGAGTTAGAAACGTGTATACCAATGTCGTATCACTTTAGAGACGGTCCCTAAATGTGCGAATGTCCAACGTCAAGCCAACTTTATGCCAGTCTATCACTGGGAAACGCTCAGCATTAAGCTTTGCGCGTTATTCTGAGTCCATCTGCTTGCCTGCGAGTTTGGTCTTTTACATCACTGTAGTCCATTAAGCTACGTTAAGCGTTGTATATGTCCAGCAGGGGAATCCTTAAGTATTGAGGGAAACCCTAATAGCCTGCATGCAGCACATCGCCACAATATAAAGTTAAGGCAACTAAACAACCAAGAGAAATATATGTCAACCTCAAAAATGTAACATTGGATCTGTACATCCGCATCGGGGAATAACATTATAATCTCGTTCACGGTAGAGAAAGATGCATGTAGGCTACATAGGAAAAGTAACCGTGAAGACACTGAATTTAACATAAAACTGCCGTCATAATAATCACAAATACACTTACATTGCTGTAAATGAGTTTTATGAATGAATGACTTGTTCTAACTGTTGCTGGTCTTCAACACGCGCTTTTGCACCCCCTGCTGGTGAGGTCGACTAACAGCAGATGGAGAGTATGCTCGGTAATCTACTGCTTTTCCTGCAGTTCCTGGACGTCAGTGTTGAATTTACTGTCGAATTTGAACCACTGAATTTGTGGAAGCGAATTTGCAAAGCGAAATAAAATGGACCGAAAATTGCCTGTTGAATATTATTGGTTGTATTTTTAAACAGTTTGAATATTTTGGAAGTGAAATATGAAAGGTGATTATGGATTATTGAATTTTTAATAATGAAAAGGTGTTTGAAATGTTTTTAATTGAAATATTCACAGCTTAAATATTCAACCATGTTGAATTTCAGCCCATAAAAATGTAAGCACTAAAAATACAATGCATTAAAATGCAAGCATGGTTAATGCAATGCCTATTTTTTTTCAAGTAGTGCAATTCAACAGGCTTTTTATTTCAAAAACATTTGACATTATTCTACTTCCATACACAGCTATACAACATAGTTCAAAACAAATAAATAATTTGTAATTTCTGAACATTGACTCTCAGTCTTTATTCACCTTTTTCTCACGTTTTCTCAATAAAATTAATAAAAGTATAGAATATAATAGCATATTTGTAATAGGGGCACATTGTAACGCAGTGTGACAACATGCCCCCGCCTGCACAACTGGGATTTAAACCCTGCTAGTGTCTTCTGCTAGTTAGCGAAGCATTAAAGAACTATCTCAACTGTTAAATAACATCTTGGAGATTAAAATAATATCAGATTTGTCTTATTTTAAATAAACACAAAAAATAGAGATGAAAAATTAACTTACGTAAGAAATGTACTTTTGCTATGGTTTAATAAATGTCTATGGATATCTTCAAAAAAAAAAAAATTGGCAGATTTTTTTTTTCTATATAGTGTTGATATGGCAACTAGTAAATACACCAAGTTTCGTCATCCAAGCATGTGCGGAAGTATTTAAAACAAGCGTGTTACAACAAGCCCTGTGTTACGTTGTGCCCCGCGATCCCCTACTTTATTTTCGGGTGAACTGTCTTGCACTGCTGACTAACCTGAATAAAATAGGTTATTGTCTAGTGGTTTGTCCAGCCTTTATTGAGCTCTGTTGGTTGAACTTGATGATTAGACAGTGTTTTGTTATTGTCTTTAACGAATATTGCAAAATAAAGGTGTAACTGTTTTTTGCAGTTTGTCTATTCTTTTTTCTACTCTCTAAGGTTTAATTATTATTTGTCTTTTTTTTTTTCTAAGAAAAACTATAGGCCCCATTTTTGGCGTGTTATCAACACGCATAATCGATTTTCAGCGTGTTTATCAACGCCGGTGACTTAACGTTACATTACTGTATATATCAATATATATGACCTACAAACCTACCCGTCACTGGGGTTAATACCATTTATGAGTGTTCCCCTACCATCCTAGGAAAAAAAATATTGCTCCCCAGATGTAGATATACATTTTGCTCAGTTTCGCTCGGACATTTAACGGCGTACACATACACGCGGAATCACTCTGACGTTTAATGGCGTAGACATACACGCGGAAGATGACGGTTCGTTTCGGCGTGGACATACACGCGGATAGCTCAAAATGCGTATAAATAACACGCCACTTGACTTGAAAGTATGGAACGCCGTTGGGGACAATACTTATTATATGCAACGCGTGAAATTTGGACGCATTAACACGTACAGTTTGTACGCGTCAATACGAAGTATATGTTCGGGTGTCGCGTCAGACCGCACAACAGCCAATAGCGTTGCTCTATTTAGGATTTCATTTGCATTTGTGATGCGATGGCACGTTGCTGTATACATATATAAACATCAGACGACATTTCTTTCCGTGAGGGATGATGTGCTGTTAGGTAAGCAAATACCTATGCAAACGTCACACGTAACATTTGTTCGTGAATGAGATCGTAATTTTACGTTGGCATGTACGTAGGCAAGCGTAAAACTTTAGAGTCAATGATGCATTTATACGTTGGCTGTGATGTCAGTGCTGTGTCATGCTGTGGCATCTCATCCCGTTTGTAGCCTACTCATGCAGGTTTTTTTGTCTCCGGTAACGTGGAAAAGTGGATGAGATCGTAAAATTGCTCTCTTTTTGGATTGCTCTCTACGATGGCTCTTAGAAATGTTTTATTAAACTGTCAAAGAACTTTTACAGACTGCGTTCAGTTGGCATCCTCTTATAACAGGATGTACAGTGCTTAATTTGTAAAGTGGGAGGTCCCAGAGCGCAGTGGATCCGGCGACTCAAAACGGGGGTTGGAGGTAACGGAACAAAACAAAACTAAAAATAAATAAATAAATTACACTGCCTACGTAGCTTCTCTGCAGGGACAGCGCCAGAGAATTTTTAACGCATGTGCTGAGTGGGTGCTAGATTTGACGGAGAGCCGCGCAAAACTTGGCCACTAAATATTTAATATTCAGTTATGTTAATGATCACAATTAAAGTTTTAATTTGATTAAATTGAACAAGGGCAACTTTCAGCATTCAATCAAATAGGCCTATTCTAAAAGATGTAGGCTATTATTAATAATAATGTTATTTCAACACAATATCTCGTTATTTCGAAATAATATGTGTGCATGCATCTGTAAATCCGGTGACGCGTGTATTGATTTTTATTAATAAACAAGTGTTTTCTCTAAAAGTGTCGACTCGGCTGCAAAGATGAAGTTGATCGATCGCCATCTCCGTGTGAACGCGCTTATAGAGAGAAATGCACAGAATAAGCCTAATGGATTACATAATCAGAGAGTAGCCTTTTTCTTTTTTCGTTTTGAATTATTTCGTTTAAAGACATTTCAAGCTTTGTGTATTTGATGTATTTGTCATGTCTGTGTGAGGCATACACTGAGTTTCGTTAAGTTAGGGTGTGCTCTAGTTCACGTGCAATGCAAGTGAGCGCGCGGGCGCCTCCGTTATATTTGTTTAGTAGGCCTATTGATTAAATACAGGCAATTGGTTGATGAAAAATTGATTAAAATTAAGATACAATTTATACAAAACGAAATTCACTTTAAAGAAAGGCTTTCTACAAAACAACTTCAACTTCAACGGTCAAAATCATGTCTGACCCGCTCCATGTCTCATATTGCGCATCTTACTCGGTCGTGCTGTTGACTTTTCATAAATCAACATAAATGGAAAAAAAAATAACATTATAATATTTTAACAAATATGAAACTAAATACGCTTTTTTAATGGCTAAAACAGTATAGTAGGCCTACATACTTTCTATTTGTAAAAATTTCTGCACATTAATTTAATTCAGAATTTTGCACACACAAGTTGAAAGGCATTTGTTCAAATCAAGTTCACGGATAATTGTGCGTGCATTTATTAATCATTATGATACTAAAATCCTAACAAATAGGCTATGCTATGTACAAAAAACAGAAAAGCACAAATCAGAAAAACAAATCAAATGAGCCCAGAATATGAACGCAATTACACGTTAAGCATTTTCCTCCCATAGAAACCCATTATAAGAACGCTTAATGTGGCTTAATGCAGATTAGAATGTCCCCTTATTATGTCGAAATAACGAAATATTATGTCGATACTAGGCTACTGTGTCCACCGTGGTCTCCTTTTTGATCAGCGGAAACGATTTTTGCTTGTTTGGGATCTGACTGTCCAGCGTATTTGAAAAAGTTAAGCAAACTTTCCTGTCTTTTTGACATTTTTCCCCTGCGTGAAACGATCGAGGCTAACAGCAATCTCAACTCGTACAACAAGCGCGCAAGTCATGTGTCACAAACATTGAACACTACACAAACAGTATTTATTTATTTATTTATTTTTCATTTAGGCAATTAATTTTAGTGACACAGTAGGTGCCGGATGATCCGGATCCAATAAAAAAGGTGCCGGATCCAATGTCGGAGGTGACGGAACATGTTCCGGCGTGTTCCGGCTCAAATTAAGCCCTGTGTATAACATATGTTAACATACAACATACAACACTGGATACGGCCATAGCCAGGGTTTAATAATTAGTGAGGTCCAGGGTGGGGTGTCAATAATTATACATAATAGTGCCAATAAATGCCATAAATCATTCAACTTTAATAAATACAATGAATAATAAAGTTAGCAAAGGCTAAATACTAAATACTGTGGCTATTGTTTTTTCAAAATGACTGGAGTAATCTCCGAGTGGGCCAGCATCAATCTGGTATGAGAGACTCTGGAATGCTCCTTGAAGTCGGGATGTCAGTTTGACTGGAAATAATTAATACACATATAGACTGTATGTATACTGTATACTGTACATGTCAGATAAAAATAATCTAATAACAACAATATATTGTAACAATCACAAATTTAACAATTATATTATAACAATAAGGCAAATACAAAAGCAGAAAACAAAGCACCAGTAGCCTATGACAATTTACAAATCTTTATTCAACATTTAAACACAGACACAATCATACGACACATAAACATTACAGAATCACTAAGGCGGACCACGTAAACTGTGGGGCAGCCAGTCCAAGTCCAAGTGTAAATAGCAACAGTTGTGGATTCAGTAGACATTTAGATGCTATAAATAGTGACAGATAACGTTACTATTTGCTCATCAGTATTGTTGTGCATTAAACATCCTGCAATATAACTGACAGTAGATTATTAGATTTATAAAACAATATTAAAATCATGGCAACTTATTGAGATATTAAAGACTAGAGCTACCCCTAACCTTACCCTAAATGTAACTTTTATGAATTAAAATGAATTTTAAGTCAAATAATTTTTATTGAAAACAAATGCGTTTAATAACTGTAAAGTTATAAAAAAAAAAAAAAGCGCTGTCAGTGGGAATAGAACCCCGGTCTCCCTTTACACGTTACGCCACAGAAACCGCTGACTAAAGAGGTGACTTTTTCCACATATAGGGTAGACTGGCCTAGTGTAATTAGTTCTGCCAACAAGTAGGCTATTTGCAGTGGTCCAAATAGACACCTCGAATGCATTAACCAGAGGGGAAATATGGTCGTTGGCTCACAGAGACCACTCACTTTTCCTATACAGGACAAATTCCTTTAACGTTACAAAAGAATATAATGTTAATTCATGCAGTCATTGAATGTATTTAATCATTGACTCTAAATTATCACCAGTTTAACTAAAACAGAAAAATTTGTATGTCGCACATCAAATAAGACTCAGAAATATTACACGTTCAAAAATGTCATGTTTACACGACGAAAACGTTCGTCTAGAAACACGTAACAAAAAATACACGGCCAAAAATGTTGCGTTAAGGCGATACAAACGATCGTGTCTTTAAATAACATGACAAAAAACTTCGCGTTTAGACGTACAAAACGTTCGCGTTTACACGGACCAAAAAGACGCGTACAAACTGTGCGTGTTAATGCGTCCAAATTTCACGCGTTGCATATATATGGAAGGCCAAAAGGGCCAAAACGTGTGAAACTGTCGCGTTAACGCGTATTTACGTGTTAACACGTCATTTACGCGTTAACACGTCATTACGCGTTAACGCGTATTTACGTGTTAACGCGTAAATGACGTGTTAACGAGTACCTAAATTTGGGACATTAGCACCACCTACTGGTTTGGTGCTGCTCTTGCTCAAACACAGAGAACCTAAATTAAGCTTGTAAATAGCAGTTTTTAAGGTGAAAATACATGTTCAACAATGACTTTTCAGAATAATTACAGCATATTTTAAATGGGCATATTTAGACAGTTAACTATAACTGTTCAAGCCCTAAAAGTCATGACCATTTTCACAAATCACAATAGAAATTGTGTAATATATTTACACATTTCTCCAAACAGTATTTACATGTACACTTATACTGTAGCATATTTCTAAAGTATCTTTTTATAATTGAACCACTATGCATTATTTGTTAGAGAACCCCTTCTGTTAACACCATTAAGCCTTGAATCTGAGAATTTAGAAGAATCTGAGATTTGAGATGCATTGTTTTGCAGTATTTTTCGAAGATAACAAGCTCAATAAAATATAACAAATAATATATATATATATATAGGCTATAAAGGTGGTTATAAATTATAATGTCTTGGAAAAGTTAATTTTTTCAGGAATTCAACTTAACAGGTGAAACTGTCCATAAGCAAAAGTGGCCCAAACCAAGTATTGAGTACATATGCATTATACTTTTCAGAGAACCAACATTTCTGTATTTAAAATCCTTTTTTTGTTGATTTCATGTAATATTAAAATTTTCTGAGATTTTGAATTTGGGGGTTTCAAAAGCTGTAAGCCATAATCATCAAAATTATAACAAATAAAGGCTTGAAATATCTCACTTTGCATGTAAAAAGTGTATATTAGTTTCACCTGTAAAGTTGAATTCCTGAAATAAATGAACTTTTCCACGACATTCTAATTTATTGAGAAGCACCTGTATGTATATGTGTATATATATATATATATATATATGCTATATTACAAAGTTATATTACAACACACACTACACACAAACACAAACACACACACACATGCGTAATAATAATAATCTAAAGTGATTGGCTTGAATTTTTAATAAATGAAATGAAACAGAACTTCTGCTTTTCTTTTTTTACAATGGATATTACATTGTGAAATCATGAATATAGGACCAAAAGTAATAATATATATTTTATTAATACTACACAGAACAAGAGATTAATCTATATTCTCGCCAAAATGTTGGATAGATTTGGAGTGCTAATACACTCGTGATCTATCTATTCAGTTTCCTGGAAGTTACCCTTCCATCAGTGTCGTTGCTCATGATGGCTCATGAGGTATGTTCAGCGTAGTGCTTGAGTCACTCTATCATGAATAATTCAAATAAAATAAAGGTGTTGTGTCACGGTGACACCGCCTGTCGTTACTGTTTGTAATCATTCTCATGACTATTAATTTGGTGACGCACACCTTCGTTTTATTGTATTTATTCATGAGATTGCGAAAAAGCGCGCTTACCTCATGGATACGATGAGCCTACGTCACCTGGCATCTTCCGTTCGGTGCGCGCCCGTGATGAGAATCGTATAGAGAGACGGGAATCCATACATCGTTTTTCCAAATTATATATTACACTTCTTTACAGGTAACTGTGAACAAACTAGCTTTCGGTTATAATAAACACTGTTAAACATATTACGGTGGGTTGAAAATAGTTTTTTTTTTTAAAAACTTTATTTAAGTTTGTCATGAGATTGTTGCTTCGCAATTAGCGCGACAGCCTGCCATTATATGCAATACATCAAAAATACCGTTGCATGGAATCCATAAGAGTTGATGTTTCAGAGTTATGCATTTTCTTCGACTCACATATTTGGTCATTTAACCCCCTGTGATATGTCTATTAACAGCGAGTTATAGTACTAGAATAGGCTAGCCTATGTCTTAACACATTTAATCATTTTTTCCCCCAGAGTTTCCCCACATTTGTATGGTATTTACAAGATAATTAAATAATCGATATCAATTATATATAAAAAAAATAAATACTTTAAGGCTTTTACTTTTATGGCACAACTAATCAAATAAAATGATGACACAATTACAAAAAATCTAGAAATTGGATGCAGTTATTATAAACTTTATTATAAACTGAATAACACAACAAATAAGTAAAGATAGATAGATAGATAGATACATGGTTTTACTACAGTTCTATTGTATCAATACAGTAAAACCATAGTAACCATCACTGTAGTAACCATGATCTGTTATAAACACGAAGATTGACATTTCGTTAATAAAATAAATAATAACACAATGTTGTAAAAAAATAAACAACTCTAAGTTCTGGCTATTGTCACAACGCGCTGAGTGGAAGACAGACTAGAACAGGATGATGAAGAAAGTTTCTTTAATACTCAAAATAATTTCCAGAACAGAGAGATACTCACACACATGTAGCCAGGGCCGTTTCTAGGCATAGGCAAACTAGGCAGTTGCTTAGGGCGCAAACAGCCGGGGGGCGCCAGTAAGAGCCCTAGTCACACCAAGAGATTTTTTTCTCGCCCAAGCAAGTGGAAGATTTTTTTTTTTTACATTTCCAATAACAGACAGTATATTTGCACAAAATTCCTGTGTTTATGACAAAAGGACACCTGCCACTAAATATCTACAGTGGGTAGGTCGTTGGGCGCGAGGTGATTGAAAGTAGCTTTTTTTTACACATTATAATGTATAATGTGCAAAGTGTGTGTTGATATATATACGATATATATCAGTCAGATTCACAAGGCTTAATGTGTTATCAGAAGGGGCTCTCTAACAAATAATGCATAGTAGTTAAATTATAAAAAGATGCTTTAGAAATATGCTACAATAGGAGTGTAGGCTACATGAAAATACTATTTGAAGGAAATGTGTAATATTATCCTAACACAACTTCTATTGTGATTGTGAAAATGGTCATGACTTTCAGAGGCCAATTTAAAATATGCTGTAATTATATGTAGGCCTAGTTGTAACCTATATTCTGAAAAGTCATTGTTGAACATGTATTTTCACCTTAAAAACTGCTATTTACAAGCTTAATTTAGGTTCTCTGTGTTTGAGCAAGAGCAGCACCAAACCAGTAGGTGGTGCTAATGTCCCAAATTTAGGTACGCGTTAACACGTCATTTACGCGTTAACACGCAATTTACGCGTTAACACGTAAATACGCGTTAACGCGACAGTTTCACACGTTTTGGCCCTTTTGGCCTTCCATACATATAATAGGTATTGTCCCCAACGGCGTTCCATATGAAAGTGGCGTGTATGTTTACGCAAAGTCATGATGTCATGTTGCTTTTTCAATGGCCCGCCCAAAATACAATTTCTGCCTACGCCACTGATATATAAGTGTAACGAGATAAATATTGTAAGTTGAGGTCCCTTTAAGTAAATCCTGCAATAATGGGATTGCGTTTCCTATTGGCTGCACCGGTGGCGCTATAGGACACTGTGTTCGAGTAATCTGCAGCAGAGCTAGAGAAAACTGCTGTAGGTGAGTCGGTTCTGTGTTTGCTCCACACTAAAAGTTAAAATTATGTAATTTCATATAAGATGTTTGACACTGTATGCAAGGATTGCTCGCAGTAGATACTGATTGATTTATAGAGCATGTTTTCTGTTTATATTTTTGAGTATTTTGATCGTTTCATGTCTGTTTGTATGCATTATACGATCTTTCTATCTGCGTCATTCTCCATGTGCTTTCTAATGAGGTGAAACGTATTTTGATTAGGTGGAGCTTGAACTGCATAACGACTGCCTGTCTTTTCTTTGACTGCTCTGTATGCAGGTAAATGTTTATCATAGTGTTTAAAAATGTACTCGGTTAACTTAGTTGTATTCTCTGTGTTAAGAAATATTGACATTTAAAATATTGAGTAATGTTTACTGTGATATTAAGTGCAGCAGAGCTAGAGAAAACTGCTGTAGGTGGAGCTTGAACTGCATAACGACTGCCCGTCTTTTCTCTTTGACTGCTCTGTATGCAGTATGCAGGAAAATAAAGAATCCTGATTTCATATTCTGAGTGTGTGTGCTGATGAGGGGTGAGACAAACCGGGTCAGAGAGAGAAAAAAAACCAAAGGTCACATAAGTATTATAGCTGAGATGATTGTAACAATGTGCTTCGACTGGACCCACAAACACACTGTGCTCATTGTATATGCCAACATTTAGTACATCTGTGAAGTGACTAACATGCACAAATATGTGTTCAATATTTATTCCAACTTGTTTGCTGTTTGAAAATAAAATGTTTTCATGTTTATTTACTTTTTATATGTAGGTTATAACAACAGCACTCTTTGTAGTTGACGTTAACTTACACAGAAAATGAAAAAAACAGTACAAACAGCGTTACAATGGTTTCTAGAACGTTACGCATTTAGAAGTAACAGGTAGTGTTCCCCTATCTGTAGATAACGAAAATTAGGCATAAAAAGTGTAATTGTATGTCATTCTTAACAAATATGTCCAACAAAAAGACAAACAATTTAGATAATCATTAAGTTCATATGTGGTTACTTACGTTAACTAGAAAGTCACTTTCTTACGCCACACTTGAACACTTTATCGAAGTGCTGTAGGGGTAAAATCTTCGAGTGGCGTTACATATACTTACACAATATGTAAGGTTTAAAAAAACTAAACAAATGCAGCGCGCGTCTCGTGGCTCTATTAGCATCGCGCCGGCCACTACCAGCCACACGATCTCTCACTGTTTACATCTATCAGACACTCGAAGTGAAGACTCCTGTGAAGTATTACTTACGTTAAACGTCTCTTAATTACAGCCGGGGTTCAGTTTCAGTCTCTCTGACCCGCTGGAACACAGATGGATAGAGTTGCGTTTCTCTGTCGTGCTTGCAGCTGTTCTGAAACTTCTTCAGGTTGAGAGATTAACAGCTCGCTGTTCTCTCTCAGGTCCTTTGATGATTCACAGTTCAGTGGCTTACACTAGAGTCAGACCTGAATAACCTGAAGATCCATAAACACTCCGATCTCTGAACCTGAATCCTCACCCCAATCACAGTATCGTGCATACACACATTTATATGAAAAGCTTCAAATAAATCATTTGTAAGTCGTTTTGGTTAAAAGCATCTGCTAAATTAATAAATGTATAATGGTTATTGTCTAATGGCAACAAGAACTATGTAATAGTTCATATTATGTTTGTTTATATTGTTTAAAGGGTATTAGTGTTTAGGTGATTTATTGTATGTGTTTAGTTTAGATGGATGCTCCCTACTTCCCTATTTTGGAAGTGAAATATGAAAGGTGATTATGGATTATTGAATTTTTAATAATGAAAAGGTGTTTGAAATGTTTTTAATTGAAATATTCACAGCTTAAATATTCAACCATGTTGAATTTCAGCCCATAAAAATGTAAGCACTAAAAATACAATGCATTAAAATGCAAGCATGGTTAATGCTATGCCTATTTTTTTTCAAGTAGTGCAATTCAACAGGCTTTTTATTTCAAAAACATTTGACATTATTCTACTTCCGTAGCTGTGTTTTCATGTGTTCGTAGTCAAAACTCAAAAATGAGTTTATATTTAATTATTAAAAATTGCCATTATTTTATATGAAAAAGTTTTTTAATTGTATTTTATTTAGAAAATATTTTAGTTTTTGTATATATTTTTTATTAGATCAGATAACATTTTAAGCTGTCATATGTTATGTTACAATGTGCCCCACACATGTTACAATGTACCCCACCTATGGGGCATGTTGTAACATTTCACTTCCATTATTTCGGGGTGTATCAAGAAAAAAGTATAGGCTACACTGTATTACTAAAACAAAAACACATAATTGTACAAGATATGTGGGAAATTAATGTGGGAAAAAAGAAATACTCTGAACCATAAGTAGATTTACACAAACTGAGAAAGTCAAAAAGCGTTACTTTGTGCCCCGCTCTCCCCTAGGCCTAGGCTAAAAGTAAACGAAATTCAAATAACGTAAATGAAAACTCTCAGCAGAGCACGGTTTGAAATAAATAACAACACACTCCCTAATTTCTGTTAACTCAACCATATAACGTTACAATGCAATCAGACTGGTGGAAATTAAGCTTTTGTGCCAAAAAAAAATAGCAACTACAAAAAATAAAACCAAGAAAACTGTCCATACCACTTTGATGAGAAGCTCCTTGATTTTTCGAATTTTCTATTCTTGACAGTGCAGGGAAATACCTTCAGATCGGGTAAACCCGCGTCAGGCTGACCGGGAGAGAGCACTGGCACTGCCAGCAGGGAGAGAGCGGCGGCCGCCACCAGCGCCTGACTAGCCTTCTTGTGGGTTAATGAGTCTGAAGAACTGGGCTGGGTAGACTCGGCAGATGGCGTGTCTTCTTCCTCAACTCTTTTTTTTTTATTAAATAAAACATTAAAGAAACTTGTTTAGCCATTATTGTGGCGATGTTAATACATTGGCTAAAGGCTGCCAGAGCCCGCCACTCAGAGAGTCTTCCTGTCGCCCTAGCAACCATAGGCTTTCTACAACTTGCTTCAACAATTCCATTTTATTCGGAAAACAAATTAAACACACACACCAGTCAACAATAAATCAGGTTTATATTAATATATTTTCTTAAATACATTTGAATAATAAAAATAAACTAAAAATGTATTTTGATCAAACTTGCCTGGGCGGGCCAGCGAGTAATGTGGGCGGGCCAGTGCCGCCCTGGCCCATGGCTACGCGCCAGCAAACACAGATGGATAGAGTTGCGTTTCTCTGTCGTGCTTGCAGCTGTTCTGAAACTTCTTCAGGTTGAGAGTTTCACAGCTCGCTGTTCTCTCTCAGGTCCTTTGATGATTCACAGTTCAGTGGCTTACACTAGAGTCAGACCTGAATAACCTGAAGATCCATAAACACTCCGATCTCTGAACCTGAATCCTCACCCCAAGATAAAGTCACAGTATATATTGTGCATACACGATAGCTTCAAATAAATCGTTTGTATCATTCATTTGTAAGTCGTTTTGGTTAAAAGCATCTGCTAAATTAATAAATGTATAATGGTTATTGTGTAATGGCAACAAGAACTATGTAATAGTTCATATTATGTTTGTTTATATTGTTTAAAGGGTATTTGTGTTTAGGTGATTTATTGTCTGTGTTTAGTTTAGATGGATGCTCCCTCAGTCTGAAAACATCTGTGATTCAGTTTTTGCTGTGGAAAAATACTGTAAAACAGTAATGAGAATAAAATAAATGTAAAAAAAGACACAAAAACGTAAAATGTCCAGATGCATTGCAGTAATGAGACTATGCTTAATTTTTTTTGAACAATGTCTCAATAGGATCCTATTGCTAGGAAAAAAGCTCCCCCTGCCACGCAAAGAAATGCAACGTTACTCGACCAGAGAATGTCTAATAAGGGTAATGTCTAACTCGACACAGCTTCTCAAAAAGTTCCTGCATAAACAACTAAAAACAATACTATTAAATATTGCTACATTAGCATTAGATAGCCTACCTTTTTTCCCGATCCAAGTATTCCGTCCTGGTATAAAATGGCGCATGTAAACACTGAACATCTACTTTCACTTTGTTTCTGGAAAAGTTCTTTCGGTCGCCCTCATGTTAGATATGTGTTGGAAAGAAAAATAGTCATCCCAGAGCCGTTTTAGTTTATAAAGATGGATTTATGCTTAGTATCCTTGATTCTTTTCCAAAGAAGACTTGTGTCAGTAAATAGGCTTGTTTGAGATGCGCCTTGCCTCGCCTGAAATGTATGCGAGAGTAGGCGGCTGCAGTGAGAGGAGGAGTGAAAATAGCGCAGGCAAGACAGTTCTCTCTTCTCGTGGTGGATCTGACACCTGTGAGATCAAAGATGGATATCGCGGGATTCACGGGATTCACGCTCGTGCACAGTGTTGCTAATAAACTGGATGGAATTTAAGTTCTGTTGCTTTTATATGAAAATAAATATAATGAACAAGACACCCAAAGTACTTATTTAATTCCAATCCAAATACATGTTTATCAATCTTTTTTTCTTTAGACATATGTGTTTTTTTTGTTTTTGTTGTTTTTTTTATAAAAAATGTACATTGCATAACCCAAAGAGATCGCACTGTCAGATAGTTTGGGACATACACATAAAACATGATATCAGAGTTTTAAAATCAAACAGTTTAAAAGAGAACAATACATCACGGTTGTTTAAACCAATGAGCATTAAGTTGTGTCGTCAGTAAGTCGTTTCCCATCATGCTTTTGATCAGCGCAGTCAGTGGAGAGCAACTGTGCTCGACTGCAGAATCCGACACGTCCGACTTGCGGTCGCGAGATACGTCAGCATGACATCAGAGCAAGGCGGACCGCACTCGGACACATTTCTAACCGGCATGCATCTCGCGCTGATCACCGGTGATCGATTCTGCGCAGATTTTGCTCATCTCAAACAAGCCTATTAGGCTTGTTCGACTTGAACCGGCGCTGCACAGACCGATCGGTGAATGACATCAAAGTACCGCGAGAGCGAATAGAAAGTAGACGCCTCCTTATGCTTTTGAATTGCTCTCGCGGTACTTTGATCTCATAAATGATCGGTCTGTCTGTGCAGCGCCGTTTCAAGTCGAACAAGCCTAATCATTGTTGGCTCAGTCTGGTTGATGGGTTTGCGAGGAGAGAAATTTAATTTATTTAATGAACAAATCAAACACAAACATGTAAGGCTTTTATTTGTACACATAACATTGAAACTACGGAGTGTGTTGTGGTTGCTTCATCTGCCAGAGCTTCTAACACAGGCTTCTGGCTGCTTTATTTTAAATAAGCACCAGATGGCGCTGCTCTCGGCGCTGTTCTCGACACTCTCGAAGCTTTGAATCTTTTCCCGGAACAGTCAGGAGAAAGCCTCAGATTCATGAGGCTTCATTTCCACATCCCTTGTAAATATCCCTGTACACCAGACAAAGCAGATGTCTTGTATGCATTTGCAAGGAGGCATTAATCGTCTCTATTTTGTTTATTGAAGAGCCGCATGGAACAACAATACTGTCTTCAGCTTGTTTACATCATAGATATATCTATGGTTTACCATAGACTGTAAAACATAGTGGTTTACATAAGGAACCCCGTTATTCGCTTGTCTCTGTAACTTTAGCATTCAGTACTCCTCGAGTCCCCCCAGTGGGCTGGATAGAACATCACAACTAAAGAGGTAATTTACAATACCCTGAAAGCAGACACTTTGTTTTTTCACTTTGTTTATTACAATTCAGTGTATTTAAAATTTTGAACAAACTTTCATTTGTCTGGGATCCCAAGAAGTGTGTTAATATGTGTTTAAAAGTTTTTGCTAATTCTATGTCATAGTATATGCCATGACTTCTCGTTTGTGAATAAAATTAGGATTAGGATAGGAATGTCCCCTGATAATATATATAAAAAAATTAGACTTCACTTTAGGATTTAATAAAGAGATCCTTCGATATTATTTCCCAACTGAGCAAGCAATGACAGAACAATCACAGCAGTGTATGTGCCTAATTATCCCTATAGTAATAATAACAATCCTCATACTTTTGCCAATTATGTCTTCTCCATATACACATTTGTAAATAAACCCCCATGAGTAACATTTAACTTTGTGGTTGATCGGTGTAACCACTTGTAATTGAATTTTTACATTTAAATTGTTGTGGTCAGCTTGTGAACTAAAGCCTTGTGAAAGTGCTGCAGGATTGCTCATTTCACCATCTCACCATGTTTCTAATCATAGAGCATGTGTGTTTCGCGGAAAAATATGAAGACGGTTTACATGCATTAATTCATGCATGTCAAAAACATAAACATAACATTCTCATTGTGTTTTGATACTAATATATAGTTGAAGTTATGCAGGCTATCAATTGAGAATGCGATAGGAATGATCACAACTGAAACTTTATTATACCACCACAGATTCATTTATACAAGTTATCAAGCAAACTATTTTAAAAGACCATCAAAGCAAAATAGTAATAACTTATAATACAAATAAACAAACAAATAAACTCGATGGCTGTTGGCTCATTAACACGGAGCCTATCCTAACGATCGGCCACTGGCAAACCAGTGGCTGAAATCATTCAATTATTATTTTACACCACATAATGTACAAACTATTGAGCATACATAAACAGTTATGTAAAAAAAAAAAGAAAAGATGCTTAACTTCAAAACTTCCTCTGCAAAAGTGAAGACTAAAAATGTACTGTTTAATGTTATTTTTTAGTTTAATTTTTCTTTATTCATTTTCTTTATAATTTCATAATGTATTTTGTGAAGTCAGACTATGTTTGTACTTGTGTGCTGAGCAGAGAGCTGGTAGAGTTATATTTAGCTTAGAGGTATGCAATGTTCACTTAGCAGAGATGCTCCAATGATGATGATGCTTCATGTGTGTACAGTTGCTCTTTGCAAGAAAATGAATGTTTCAACTGATGCAAATGTACCATATGTTTACCACTAATGTATTAATGTATTAATGTATACACTGAGAAATAGTTTCTTAATGTGGATAGTGGATTGTACCATGTGAAAGCATTAGGTAAATTCCATTTTTAAACATAAGCAACATGTTTTTTCTACCTTACGAAGAAGTTGTAAGTCTCTCTGCAATGTATATAAGCTCAATCTTGCTGTACCACCTCAGAGAAACATAAAGGCATGAGGGCGTGAGAGGGAGGAAACACAGAGATGATGGGGGGAGAAGATAGAGAAATGGGGAACAGAGAAATCTAGAATGAAGACCACCTCTCATGTAGCCTTATATTATTATATGCCTGTTTCTCTCTGTCTGACACATGATACATAATAAATAGAGATCTCTTGGCAAAAGTAACTGGTGTAGCTTCCGTGATTCAACCATAATGGGGGGAAAGCATGATTTTCAAATCTACAAAAAGCATCCGATTGCATCAAGTCTGGCTTGACAGACAGAAGCGCGCAGCCAATGCCTGGTCAGAGGCATCATCTCACGGTCTGCGAGGCCCAACAGGTTCAGCCAGAGCGCACGCTCTCCCATTACAGAAAACACCATGGAGCACCGGCAGGCGTGGATGGCCTGACGAGCATTACGGAGGACGAGCTGCCATATCTTTCACCTCAAGGCCCTCGAGACCGTGTTTGAGATCGAGCGGGTCGCTCCAGTTGTGCCTCATGTGCTTCATGAATTTAGTCCCAGCAGTTTCCCGTCGTAAATGTCCCTTTCCTGGTCGGTGGCGCTCTGTGGAGCCGGCCACTCGATGTTGAGGAGAGATGTTCACACTCGTCCAGGAGGATGGACTAGGGTAAGGCCACGGGGGTGTTAGCCTGGGGAACGCAAGAGTGCGGGATGGGCTCCTCATCCTCTGAGACTCCGAGAAGGCGTCGTCATCATTGCCGGAACCGGCCGGTTCGTCGACGAACGGGCAACACTTCTACAGAAAGTTATTTTACTTATTATTTTACACGGTCTGTGTTGTCAGTCGGTTTTTGTTTTGGTCTGTGTGACTCCGCCCACTGCCAGCTCAGCCAATAGTATTTCGACACCCTGGGACGCCAGTTGGCAGGAAACACAGCGTATCGCAGCCTTGAAAATGAGCAAACAAACTGGGTCAGAGATGGCAGATTCCACACAACCTAAAAAGCCTCGATATCCATCTAAAAATCTCTATGAACGAGAGCATATTAAAACACGGATAAATCAACTCATTAACTTACGAAGTGTAAGTTTGTAAGTGAGTATGGCCGTTTCTCAATATGCGTTCTTGTCTGTACTTGTGTTCTTGTGAACTTGTGAAACGTCATCATTCGCTGCCCAAGTACTGTCCCAATACACAAGTTTGCATTTTGGCAAGAACGGTTAAAAATCCCGGAAGTGTTCTTGACTCGCCCATTTTACAGAGGATGCAGCGGTTGGTAACTTGTGTGAACTTGACGGCAGAAATATCCCAGCATTCATTTCGGCATTCGAGGAAGGAGTTATGTTTGGGTTATTTAAACCCGTTATTTAACCCGTTTAAACCGTTATTTAAATCGCGTTATGTTTGGGTACTGCAGACGGCGTCTGTGCGGGGGTATTATTGCGCAATACCAGCAAGAACACATCGTCTCAAACTGTCAGCAGTGTTCTGTGTGCTCGTCACCTTGTGAGTTCATTCTTCCAAGAACAACTAGCAAGAGCGTTCTCCCCAAGAACACAAGTCCGTTCTTTGCATTCTTGGTTTTGAGAAACGGCCAAAGTCTCCTCGGCGTTCGTTGTCAATTGCGCTCGTTCCTGTCGCGTGTCCTCAGAATGGCAACCGGCGTGAGCGTCGAGTCTGAGGAGGAGGAGGAGGAGGAGGAGGAGGAGGAGGAGGAGGAAACAACGATCTCTGATATTTTGAATTTGGACTGCAGTTCCTATTTCCACCACTTGCTGTCATTCTTACACACTGCACCTTTAAATAAGTGCTTGACGACGCATTCAGCCTTCAAATGCGCCGCTGCAGAGTCGCAGAGAACACCAGCCTCCAGCTGTCAGGTGTAGCTGTGGTCGATTCATTATTGGTGGCAGAGAGTAACGAAGCTTTAATTAAAGCAACTGCTTTGGTTTTGAAATGTTGGCGACACCTGCTGGTGAAACTAGAACTCAAACATCATTGACATCTTTTACTAAACAATTGCAAATGTTTTCATAAGTGTAATGTTTTAAGTATAAATTACAAATCATTAAATTCCATTAAATATAGTGCTTGGATTGTGTGTTTTTAGTTAGGGGCTCAATGTTGGTCTTAATTGTCTTAATGTCGTCATGAAACAGAAGTTGTGCTGGTCTGGTTCTTCTCTATTGTGCTGTATATCCAAGTGAATATATATTCTGGAATAAGAACAAATGTGGGCGGGGCTTGATTGAGTCCGTGGGGAATTGATTGGATGATTGGATGGTTGTGGTTTGCTATTGGCTGATCTCATGTGAGTGACAGGTTGCCCTGATAAATCATTTAGAATAAACACTGCAATATTCCATAAAAAACAAGAATTGTCCATGTTGATTTTATGGTGACTTTAACCTCTGGTCTAGGAGTACTAGATTGTAATGTGAACTAAATCATCACTTCCTGGGAAACTTAATAAAATGAAAGTTTCTGCACTTGGGGAAGCCCAGCTTACTGATCCTACATGATGACTCAGATGTGCAGATGGAAGTCAATAACTGTTGTGTTATTGTGTTCAGATATCTGATGATTGGGATGTTCTAGACAGTTATTCCAACTAAATGTAACGCTAGGCACCAAAATGATCTCCTATTTTGAACTTACAAATAAATAAATAAATATTAAAGCTGATAAATAATATTGCCTTCAGCTGAGACACTGTTCGCCATGATGGTTTTGAATTGCTTAAAATATGATTGGAATCACTTCAAAAAAGGAAAATACAGTTCAGCACAAGTCTGTCATATAGGCTACATAAAATTATAATAAGAACATTATAACTGTGTGCTTGGAACATGGCTTGTAATGGTGAGACTTTTGTTTTTGTAATCAGGCTCTCAAAAATTATATAAAAATTTGGATTTAGATTTATGGGTCAATATATCAGTTATCGGCTTTCAGATATAAAGAATAATCGCTTAACAGTATCGACAAAATGTTCATATCAGTGCATCCCATATAGTATTTTACTTACTTTTGAGACTGCAAATAAATCTCTCAATTAATACAATCTGCTGTGTCTATGATAGTCGATGCAATTTTATTGTTAGGTATTATTTTTGTATTCAAGATTTTTATATTATTCATATTTCAGGGTTCCCACGGGTCCTTGAATTCCTTGAAAGTTTGTGAATCTGAAAAAAAACGTCAATGCCCTGGAAAGTTTTTGAAAATAAACATACATAGATACAGGTCCTTAAAAGTGCTTGCATTTATTTTGTGCCAAGAAGTTTTCTGGAAAAAATCCGTATTATTCCGCTAATGTGTTATTTCGCCAACACTTGGTGGCATGTGCATACTAGCTTGCTTCATTTACGTTAGTTACGCACATTTACGCGTTACGTGGAAAATAGGCTGGTTACATGAGCTTCTGCGTCGAACTCACGCCGTAGCTACGTCGTAGGCTGTGTGTAGCGTGCGTACCCTTCGCCTACCCTGACGCGCACCTCTCCAAAAATGTAACAACGCATCAACTCTACGCGGACGCAAGCGCTGTGATTGGTCTGCTAGGACCCCTCCCTCGGGTTTCACATGCTCCCTCTGCAAGTGTAATTGCGCGTCAACGCGGACGACGACGCAGAAGTATAAATGAAAACCAACGCGTGGCCTACAGCGTAGAGGCTCCGGCGCAGGTCCGACGCAGAAGTATCAGCCTTAAGCTCTTTTAAAAAAAATCATGCAAAAGTTAATATTAGATCATTTTAGACTACAGGATGTAGCAGGCCTACTGAATATTCTCCAGTGTTATGCAAGACAGAAATACGACTAATAGAATATCAGATCTCTGTCATATGGCCAAAAAAAAAAAAAAAAAAAAAAAAGCATATTTGTGTTTGACACATAAAAACTGTAACAATGTGTCTTAAGGTAACACGATGTAACCTATACTCTCACTTGAATTGTGTCCCCACATTAAGTCCTTGAATTTGAGGGTATTGGACCTAGAAAGTCCTTGAAAGGTCCTTGAATTTGAAGTTAACCAAGGTGTGGGAACCCTGATATTTTAATGAAGAAAGGAGCAGCTACTGTACTGACTGGTGTTTCCTCCGCAATCATGTTGCATGGATCGTCAGCTGACCAGCGGTTGGCCAATCACAGGTCAGCTGGTGACGTAGACGAGGCTGTAAACATGTACAGTATAAACAGACATGACTGTCCGCTCCTGATCTCACACAGTCAGCATGGACAGAGTAAGTCATTTCACTGCATTATTGTTCACTGTGTGGGTTTGTTCTGTCTCACTGAACTCTTACTTTAATGTGTGTGTAACTATAGATGTGTCACTGTTGTTACATCATCGCTGTCGTGTTATTTTGCATAACGAGTCTGAAGTTTACAAAGAAACTATTTAAAAGATTGAAACTGCTATTTCAATTTGATGAAAACAAACATATTGCATATAATAACTTGTAATTGTACATCGAAAATATATATAATAAAGTAATAATAATAAATGCTGAATTGTTTCTGCACCATTAACAGTTTACAAGCTGTCAATCCTGTCAGAAACACTGTGTCATGTCGTAGTTTTGATGACTTTACTATTATTCTATTATTATGTCACAGTGCTTTTCACGGGTGGTGTATAAGTTTAACAAATGCTCTTATGGTGGCACTTTATATACATTAGTTGTTGAACTTCAAACAATATGAAGTGGCATTTTGTCTTCATCTCTCTAAGAAGGGAAACACTGGAGGGCTTTGGGACTCGGTGAAGAAAGCAGCTTTCGTCATCGGATCTGGGCTTTTCTTCCTGGTCGGGTTTAGAAACTCAGTGACATGGTGAGCAATTTTCATTTTCACAGTCTTGCTTTACATTTCAGATCCTGCTAATCTGTACCTTGCGCTCGCCGTGTCCTTTATGGTTGAGCATTAATCATTAATGAGCTGCTTGTGTTTTGAAGGCACTTGCAGAGGTTTTGGGGAGCGTCTGGAGACTTCTGGCAGACACAGTGGACCAAGCTTCACCAGGCCATGGGGGGAAATGAGGCCGCCTTGTTTTTTACCGGTCAGAGATTCAGTCAAACTTGTTTTTTAACCTTTATGCAGCTTCCCCTCTGGACACTGATCATGAAGTGTTCACGCATCTGTTGTTCTAGACTTGAACTGACTGCCTCAAAGTGCAAAACAGAAACATATCAATCTTTGTTAGTGTCAGTCTCTCAAAACTTCACTTAAATGGCATAACTTTGGCAAAAGCCACTGTATTCTGCATCAGGCAATTTTATTTTATTAAATCTTCCCAACAATGCTAAGAGTTCACAGTGGTTTCTGCCCAAACATGAATAGTGGATCAATGCTGCATGTTGTCTGTGGTGTTGAACAGGGACCATGTTGGTGCCGACGCTCTCGTTCTGGCTGTTTAACGCCCTGCTGATGCTGGTCGACACCACGGGGAAGCCGAGCTTCATCACACGCTACAGGATTCAGCCTGACAAAAACAATCCGGTATCGTCCTGTTTAAGCTCTCAATCATCACTGCCTGTTTCTAACGGTGCGGGATTCTTCCCAGGGCTGTCACCATCACTGCATTTGTAGAAATCCTCCATTTTAACTGTAAGATCTGTAAGATGTTTAATGTTCTTCTGCTCACCAAGGCTGCCTTTATTTGATAAAAAAATAAAAACTAATATTGTGAAATATTTTTACAATTTAAAATAACTTTTCTATGTGTTTTCTATGTGAATATATAGTAAAGTGTAATTTATTCCTGTGATCAAAGCTGAATGTTCAGCATCATTACTCCAGTCTTCAGTGTCACATGATCCTTCACAAATCATTCTAATATGATGATTTGATGATCAAGAAACATTTATGATTATTATCAATTTTAAAAACAGTTATTTACATTTTTATTTCATGATGCTATGATGAATAGAAAGTTCAAAAGAACAGCATTTATCTGGAATCTAAAGCTTTTGTAACATTAAACACTACCGTTCAGAAGTTTGGGGTCAGTAAGAATTTTTATAAAAAAATTTGGTGGAAATAAATTAAAGAAATCAATACTTTTATTCATCAAGGATTAATTAAATCGATCTAAAGTTACAGTAAAGACATTTATAATGTTACAAAAGATTCTATTTCAAATAAATGCTGCTCTTTTGAACTTTCTATTCATCAAATAATCCTGAAAAAAAACTGATAATAATCATAAATGTTTCTTGAGCATCAAATCATCATATTAGAGTGATTTGTGAAGGATCATGTGACACTGAAGACTGGAGTAATGATGCTGAACATTCAGCTTTGATCACAGGAATAAATTACGTTTTAAAATATATTCAAATAGAAAACAGTTATTTTAAATTGTCATAATATTTAACAATATTACTGGTTTGTTGTATTTTTAATCAAATAAATGCAGCCTTGGTGAGCAGAAGAAAAAATTACAAATATTAACAATCCAAAACATTTGACTGGTAGTGTACATGAAAAAAACATTCTTACATTATTAGACCATGTTATACAAGGCCTGCTCTATATGTTGAAATACATTTAAATCACTGTTGGCTTTAGTGATTATCAAATCATGGCAAGGCTGTGATCTCCTGAAAGGCATGCGCTGTGTGTTTCAGAGTGAAGCGCGGATTTGTAAAGACAAGCGTTTATGAACATGTTGCCAACAAAGGAGAAGCTTTAAGGACTAATACGAGCTTGATGGTGTAACGCTTGAGAAATATATTAAGGCATTAGTATTGTAATTTTACAATTGCACGATAAAATAAAATAAATTCATTAAGTAGAGTTCATGATGTGACATCTTGACGTAATGATTTAAACTGAATTTAGATTAATTTGGATAATGTTCATGCATATTACATGTATGCTTTAGGGATGCACCAGATATTGGCCTCCATATCGGTATCAGCCGATATATGTTCATTTTTAATGTTATCGTCTCAATAAGAAAATCTGGCCGATATATTCAGCTGATAAATAATATTTCCTTCAGCTGAGACTCATCAGATGTGCTCTCTTCGCCCTTGATGGGTTTGATGGTTATAACCAGGCCAACATTTTGATATCAGTGCATCCCTAGTGTGTTACTTACCTTTGAGACTGTATGGATCCAATTATTAATAACAAAAAATATCTGATTGCTCGATTAATCATCACAATAATTGGTCAATGACTTGATTATAATAATAATGGATAGTGGCAGCCCTAGTATAATGAAGAAAAGACCCAAACCCACTGATCAGTTCTTGCTGACGCTGGGAAATATATTTAATATTCACACAATTATTTTGCTGACAATGAAAGATTAAGCAACATTATTGAATATTGCACTGATTTTAATGCAATTACTATTTGACCAGTAAGTTTCTTAACAACCTTGTCATTAGACAAATTACATGATCTTTCCTTATTTTGTGACTCACTAATAATGCAGACATGTTTCAATATCGTCTCTGATTTAAACATGATTTCTATGTTTCCAAGTAATTTCTCTGTATTACTTTAGACTGTGTTTCAGAGAATCAATTCAAAACTCTTAATTTGGTGACTTGTTTGCAGCACTGCTCAAAGATGGTTAGGGTGTATTAGTCAAATATATGCAAATATCGCTATGTATTGATAAATTAGAGTAAATATTCTTCTTTGTTTCTTCTGTCTGTACTGTAGCTCATAGTCCAAATGCTGCTGAATGATAATATTGGCCTGTAAAGTGATAACTTTCTGCACTGATAACAGTTTTAGCACGCATTGCATGAGTTTAGATTACACAGCATATATAAGCTTAAAATATCAGTCGTAAACACTTACATGTTTAGATTATGTAGTGTATAATAATAATAATGTCTGGCTGTTAAAGCAAAGAGAGAAGCTCAAGAATACCCTGTTTATGATAAAGTTCAGAGTTCACCGATGACAGTCTCAGTCATTATATGATGCAACAGGTTTTTAAAAGTCTGATAATAATAATCTGTACAGTTGAACGTTTCCTGAGGAGGTTTTCACATCAGATAATGCTTTACCCTTGAGTAACCTCTGCTTTAGAGATATAAGTAACAGCTACATGTCAGCTAACTCTCATTAGTTAGGTTAGGGTTCAAGTTAGTAGAATAAGTTGACATGTATCAAAGACTAAGGGCCCGATCACACACCCGGCGACGCAAGTGTGTTTTGCTAGTTTCAGCCCGACGCAGTTTTCATTTTTACGTCCTGCGACACATTATTTAAATAGCAAATGCATTAGTGCTCATCTGTGGCCCATGGGCTGCTGGTCTGAGAACGAGTGTGTGTTCTGGTGTATTGATGGACCGTTGCTGTTTTGAGGAACTGAAATACACTGAGCCACTGACCAACTGAACCCTGGTCTAAAGTCAATGGTGCAGGATTTTATTTGTTATTAAAGAACGCGTTAGTAATATTAGTGCACAACGTGCTACACTCTGCTTATACCACACACACACACACACACACACACACACACACACACACACACACACACTCTGCTTATTACACACACACACACACACACTCTGCTTATTACACACACACACACACACTCTGCTTATTACACACACACACACACACTCTGCTTATTACACACACACACACACACTCTGCTTATTACACACACACACACACACTCTGCTTATACCACACACACACACACACACACTCTGCTTATACCACACACACACACACACACACACACACACACACACACACACACACACACACACACACACACACACACACTCTGCTTATTACACACACACACACACACACTCTGCTTATTACACACACACACACACACTCTGCTTATTACACACACACACTCTGCTTATTACACACACACACACACACTCTGCTTATTACACACACACACACACACTCTGCTTATTACACACACACACACTCTGCTTATTACACACACACACACACTCTGCTTATTACACACACAGGGATGCGCAGCAGCACACAAGCAATGCCAAGTATTAAAAATAAGAAGATTATTATAGTGTACATAAAGATATGGTGAATCCGGCTTGTCTCGTAGATGATCTCGCTTTAACCACACACACACACACACACACACACACACACACACACACACACACACACACAGCTTTAACCTCGCACACGAGCAGATCTGTTTCCTCGCTAGAGAAGTGTTCAGTTTTTCCGCTTGGTATTTCCTCCATGTAAATAGCGAATCCGCCGCGGCGCAAGCGCAACTGGCTTTTAAAGGGAATGTGAGATGAGACTCTGATTGGTTTATTTCACGTCACGCCCAAAACATTAAGAGAATAGAGACAAAACACACCCGTTACTCATTAAGAGAATAGAGACAAAACACACCCGTTACTCATTAAGAGAATAGAGACAAAACACACCCGTTACTCATTAAGAGAATAGAGACAAAACACACCCGTTACTCATTAAGAGAATAGAGACAAAACACACCCGTTACTCATTAAGAGAATAGAGACAAAACACACCCGTTACTCATTAAGAGAATAGGGACAACACTTTTAGACCAGCGCCGGGAGCGCCGACCATTTTTCCTGTTGTTAAACTAGCAAAACTGGATTCGGACTCGTGCTGAGTGTGCTTTAGACCATGAGCTCAGATCCTTAAAATAGGGCCCATATAGTCAGTAGAATGTCTGTTGCTGAGCATCAGGTATAATGAGTGTTTCCGACAGGTGGACGCGGGCCGGTTGCGTCATGCGGTGAAGACGGTGCTGTTTAACCAGGTGTGTCTGTCGGGGCCGGTGGTGGTTCTGGTCTACATGCTGATGCAGTGGCGCGGGGACCCGTGTGGCCCGGAGCTGCCCAGCTTCCACTGGGTCCTGCTGGAGCTGTCCGTCTGCGGCCTGATGGAGGAGGTGCTCTTCTACTACACACACAGGTCAGCGGTCACATGATGCTCTTCTACTACACACACAGGTCAGCGGTCACATGATGCTCTTCTACTACACACACAGGTCAGCGGTCACATGATGCTCCTCTACGACACACACAGGTCAGCTTTCCGACACTACACACACAGGTCAGCGGTCACATCATACAGCAGAATCACTGGCTACGTCTACATGCTACCAAATAATCCGTTAGTAATGGGATTGACGGCTCAATCGGACTGAAAAGCCTTCATGTAAAACACCTTACTCGAGCCGACTCAGCTCGATCCCAATGACATTTCGATCGGATTGAAAGGGGTTTATTCCTAGTTTATTCCTTTTCTAATCCATCGAGAGAACATGTAAACACTTGATCAGATTGAAAACCGAAACTTAAAGGACTGCGCATGTGCAATGACGTAGAAATAGCGTAATGATGTAGAAATAGCATAATGATGTAGAAATAGCGTAATGATGTAGAAATAGCATAATGATGTAGAAATAGCGTGATGACGTAGAAATAACGTAATGATGTAGAAATAGCGTAATGATGTAGAGATAGCGAAATGACGTAGAAATAGCGTGATGACGTAGAAATAACGTAATGACGTAGAAATAGCGTAATGACGTAGAAATAGCGTAATGACGTAGAAATAGCATAATGACGTAGAAATAGCGTAATGACGTAGAAATAGCGTGATGACGTAGAAATAACGTAATGACGTAGAAATAGCGTAATGACGTAGAAATAGCGTAATGACGTAGAAATAGCGTAATGATGTAGAAATAGCGTAATGACGTAGAAATAACGTAATGACGTAAAAATAGCGTAATGACGTAGAAATAGCGTGATGACGTAGAAATAGCGTGATGAGGTAGAAATAGCGTAATGACGTAGAAATAGCGTAATGACGTAGAAATAGCGTGATGATGTAGAAATAGCGTAATGACGTAGAAATAGCGTAATGATGTAGAAATAGCGTAATGATGTAGAAATAGTGTAATGATGTAGAAATAGCATAATGACGTAGAAATAGCGTAATGACGTAGAAATAGCGTAGCGTAATGACGTAGAAATAGCGTAATGATGTAGAAATAGTGTAATGATGTAGAAATAGCGTGATGATGTAGAAATAGCGTAATGACGTAGAAATAGCGTAATGATGTAGAAATAGCGTAATGATGTAGAAATAGCGTAATGATATAGAAATAGTGTAATGATGTAGAAATAGCATAATGATGTAGAAATAGCGTAATGACGTAGAAATAGCGTAGCGAAATGACGTAGAAATAGCGTGATGATGTAGAAATAGCGTAATGACGTAGAAATAGCGTAATGATGTAGAAATAGCGTAATGATGTAGAAATAGCGTAATGACGTAGAAATAACGTAATGACGTAGAAATAGCGTAATGATGTAGAAATAGCGTAATGACGTAGAAATAACGTAATGACGTAGAAATAGCGGAATGACGTAGAAATAGCGGAATGACGTAGAAATAGCGTGATGAGGTAGAAATATCGCAATGACGTAGAAATATCGCAATGACGTAGAAATAGCGTAATGACGTAAAAATAGCGTAGCGTAATGACGTAGAAATAGCGTAATGACGTAGAAATACCGTGATGATGTAGAAATAGCGTAATGATGTAGAAATAGCGTAATGATGTAGAAATAGTGTAATGATGTAGAAATAGTGCAATGACGTAGAAATAGCGTAATGACGTAGAAATAGCGTAATGACGTAGAAATAGCGTGATGATGTAGAAATAGCGTAATGACGTAGAAATAGCGTAATGACGTAGAAATAGTGTAATGATGTAGAAATAGTGTAATGATGTAGAAATAGCGTGATGACGTAGAAATAGCGTAATGATGTAGAAATAGCATAATGATGTAGAAATAGCGTAATGACGTAGAAATAGTGTGATGAGGTAGAAATAGCGTAATGACGTAGAAATAGCGTGATGACGTAGAAATAGCGTGATGAGGTAGAAATAGCGTAATGACGTAGAAATAGCGTGATGAGGTAGAAATAGCGTAATGACGTAGAAATAGCGTGATGACGTAAAAATAGCGTAATGACGTAGAAATAGCGTGATGATGTAGAAATAGCGTAATGACGTAGAAATAGCGTAATGACGTAGAAATAGTGTAATGATGTAGAAATAGCGTGATGACGTAGAAATAGCGTAATGATGTAGAAATAGCATAATGATGTAGAAATAGCGTAATGATGTAGAAATAGTGTAATGACGTAGAAATAACGTAATGACGTAGAAATAGCGTGATGACGTAGAAATAGCGTAATGACGTAGAAATAGCGTGATGAGGTAGAAATAGCGTAATGACGTAGAAATAGCGTGATGAGGTAGAAATAGCGTAATGATGTAGAAATAGCGTGATGAGGTAGAAATAGGTAGAAATGTAGAAATACTGAGGAGGACTTTTTACTTTCTGAACCTGGACTTTCCAACTCTGCGGTTTGATTCGTTCATTTTGAACCGATTCTTTGGTTCAATAACCCATCTGGACGTTCTCATTGGCTCATTCTCTGCCGCAAATGCTGTGCGTCTTACATCATCAACCCGTCAATCAACGATTCAGTTCAATTCTGTGAACTGGCTCGACCGGTTACTGGCTTAAAACACAGATTTGTTCAAGAATCGAACATCAGTAGTTGCGGGGAATTTGATCTGACAAAATCCCTGTAGTGCATTTGCACAAAAACACACACACACACACACACACACACACACACACACACACACACGCACACACACACACACACACACAGGCTGAAAGCTACAAACGTCTAATTTTGACTTCGAGGCAAATTTTCTTGATATCATGAATTTTATTTAAACTATAGATGATGTCTGTAATTGTATTTTCACCACAGGCTATCATCAAATTCAATTGTTGATATCAAGAATTAATTTCTTACTAGTAGATATCATTTTTGATTTTAATAATTTTGTTACTAGTAAAAATATGTATTTCTGATATCATTAACTCAACTGTCACTAGTTGAAATATTAATACTTGATATCTGTGAATGTATTTCAACATGTTACATTTGTCATTATTACATTAGTAATTTCAGATATCTAAAATGGCTTTCTTAATAGAATCACATTCATGAATATATCAGAAATGAACATGTCCCTTGTAGCAATTCATTTGTTGAAATCAAGAATTCATATCCCGGGAATGAATAACAGTCTAAACGGCTCGCCATAATTCCATCACACGCAGAATCTGAAATATTTCTCACGTTCATGAACGCTCATCTTCTCTTTCTCAGGCTGGTCCACCATCCGTCGCTCTACAAGAGCATCCACAAGATTCACCACGAGTGGACGGCTCCGGTGGGAGTGGTGGCGCTCTACGCTCATCCGGTGGAGCATGTGGTAAGATCCGGCTCAGGTGTGATCATGTGACCCGTACAGTGGGTGTGTGTTGTAAGCCCTCGATGTGTGTGTCTGCAGTTGTCCAACATGCTGCCGGCGCTGGCGGGTCCGGTTCTGCTCGGCTCACACGTCTCCACCACCAGCCTCTGGTTCACCATCGCTCTGCTGGTGACCACCGTCTCCCACTGCGGGTACCACTTACCCCTGCTGCCCTCGCCAGAGTTTCACGACTACCACCACCTCAAGTAAGGCCAGCGCTCAGCGTGTCCACGAAGGGCTGAGGTGAACACGAATCTGTTTAGTTTGAAACGACGTCACACCAGTTCGTTCTTCGATTTGAAGTAAATCAGAGCCTTAAATAATAGGCTTATCTTAAAGGATTAGTTCACTTCAATATTAAAATCTCCTGATTATTTATTCACCCCCACGTCATCCAAGATGTTCATGTCTTTCTTTCTTCAGTGGAAAAGAAATGCAGGTTTTTGAGGAAAACACTCCAGGATGTTTCTCCATATAGTGACTTCAATGGGGTCCAACGGGTTGAAGGTCCAGATGTGTGTTTCAGTGCAGCTTCAAAGTCTCGACACGATCCAGCCGAGGAATAAGAGTCTTATCTAGACAAACCAGCCGACATTTTATAACAAAATACACATTTATATAATTTTAACCACAAATGCTGGTCTTGCACTAGCTGTGATGAGACACACATTACGCACCCCATTGAAGTCACTATATGGAGGAACATCCTGGAGTGTTTTCCTCAAAAACCTTCATTTCTTTTCCACTGAAGAAAGAAAGACATGAACATCTTGGATGACGTGGAGGAGAGTAAATTAGCAGGACATTTTAATTCTGAAGTGAACTACTACTTTAAATAAATAACAGAGTGTGTGTATGAATGTCAGTCACTTTTACAGTGGTTCCAAATGTTGACTGCTTTTTTATGTTGTTTAGTCTTTGTGGTTCCATTAGTAGTAAATGAAGAATGTTTTGTTATATTCACAAGTTATATCCCAGAAGTGCAAGTTTTTCCTGAAAGCTGAAAGTAAATCCTGTATATTTGTTCTCAGAAACTACCTAATTACCTTATTAAGGGTTATAATAGTGATGCACCAGTCTTTTTTTTTTACGCAAATTTGGCGGATTCCAATAGTCCGATGCAAATGTATTTATTTAATTTATTTGTGTATCTTTGTGCAAGCAATTTTATTTATTGGTTAAAAAAAAAAATGTGTAGCCATTTGAAATTAGTGGGAAGCACTGCATTTTAATCATGATCCAAACAGAGATTCATTCTTCACACATGTAACATGAGCAGTTTTTTATTTAAATTAAATGGTATAATTTCACGATTTTAAGCAAAAACCGAGTGGTCTGAGTGTAGACTTGTGTAATGGACTGGAGTTGAAAATTAGCAATAGCTATAAACTCTTTTTGCATAGCATTAGTTACAAACTTGTTTTGTACTATGTTTAATTGCAATGTCAATGTCAAATAAATGAATAAAAAAAATAAAAAAAATAAATAATGATGCTACATAGGACACACCTACACTAAACAAAAACAGCAGATTGATCTGAATGAAAATGCAGATTCACTCTCTGCCAGTAGGTGGCGCTTGTGGAAGAGCAGTTTCAGTTTACAGACTCCGTAACATTTCCACACAAATTACATTTTAGGAAAATGATTGCAATGCAGTTTTTCCACAAGTCCAGAATAGGGATCAGCAAAAATAGAGCCGGTTGGGATTTATGGCCGGTCGACCGGTGCATCTGTAGTTATAAGCGTCCTGGTAGTGTGCAGTAAGACATGTTTATGACTGTGAGGTAGAGTTGATCTGTGCTGTTGTCCAATCAATGAGCCTTTCAACTGTGCTCTACTTTCAACTCATGCAGTCAACTTTGTTCTCATGAGATAACCGGCAAACTCTGGAGAGCTGTTCAACCAGCTGATAGCTGTCCATGTGAGGATACATACATGCAAACTGGTGATGCATCATGTAACAGAGTCAAAACTATCAATGTATTGGCAATTCTTCTTTATGAAAATGATTTGCAAATTCTCACTCCATATCGTACCCGTTTGCAGCTTATTAGTAAATGATCGCCTCTTCATTTTTCATTTGCAAAAAATCTATCAGCTTTTTGTGCTTTCTTTGACATCAGTTAGGATGAGTGAGCCTAAACTGAAATGTGCACCATTTTGTAGTCCATTGTCCACACTGCATGTCTTCATAATAACAAGCTACTTATACCCTAATTGTTGCAGACTTGCTCTAATGGGTTTCCAGCACTGGCTTCAGGTATCGCATAGAGGCTAAATATAGATTGTGATTATGTATACGTCATTTCCTTTGGTGTTCCATTGAAAAAGCAATGTTTTCTATTGGTATAAGCAGGACGCCCCTTACTTAGAGAATGGATAGAAATTGTTAAAGAAATGCACAATATGGAAGAATTGACTTTTATTTTTAGACTTAAAAAGGACCTCTTTCTAAAATACTTGAAGAAATGGATTGAGTACTGTAATGTAAACAATCAATGACTGTATATGTGGATCTATACTTTCCCCAAAACAGAACCCCTTGTTCTATTGTTTGCTTTTCCCTGTTTTTCTTAATGTTGTATGCTTAAAAATCATCAATACAAATACGGTAAAAAAATAATTTTTCTAGGAGGAAAATCAAAGGCAATACATTAAACATGACACGTGTCATGATGGCATCATCAGTTTGGATAGACCTACTACGGTAAAACCTTGCTCTTTAGCACAAGTCCTTGCCTGACCTCTGACCCTCTCCGCCCGCAGGTTTAATCAGTGCTATGGAGTGCTGGGTGTGTTGGACAGGCTTCACGGGACAGACGACAAGTTCCGTAACTCAAAGGCATATGATCGGCACACCGTCCTGCTGGGTCTGACCCCGCTGAGTCAGAGCATCCCCGAACACGCCAAGAAAGAGCACGACTAACCAGAATCCACGTGTGCGATAGACATGTTCCTGTATTCTCTGCAAGGCTACATTACTGATTAAGTAAAGATAACTCTTACGCAAGCAGTGCAATCGATCTGGAGTATGGACACACTCCTGGATTCAGTATCACGGAATTAAGGTTCATTCAACCTAAAGCGCTGTACTAAGCTAACATGCAGGACTAAGCTAATTTACTGTATCTCACTTTACTTTATCTGAAGCTGCTCTAGTCGTTGTTTGGGATCAGGGTTCAAATGCTGTCGAATGACCTTGTGTCGTACAGAGACGATCAATTCCTCTATACAGTCCTTTTTATTGTTCTTAATCTGTGTCTGAGTTCTCATATTGTGTCAGAATACCTCCAACATTTCTACAGTTGATAAATGATTTTAATACTGATCAATGCTATATTTTAATACTGAAAGTCTGGTGCTGGTTTCTTGGAATTGAACATGTCCATGACTGTACTGTTGTGCACCTAATCATACACTCTTTATGAGATCAGTTTCTGGATTTTCTGACTGAAGATCACTCATTAAAACTAATCTGCTGCACTGGGTGTGTTTGATCATTAATAATTCTGATGCGCAGAGTAAAATAATGACACTTGCTGTTCAATTTGTCCTCTGGAACCAGAGTATGCATAAAGAAATCCATTGTCATACGAGCCTGGACCCTCCATAAGGCCCAAAAAAATGAATAAGTCACCAGGGGACTCATTTATAAGATGTTGCGTAGAAACCCTCCAGCGTTTGATCTATTACCATCATTTCTCAAAAGAGCGTTTGTGTGATTCAGAGAACAAATGTTCGCAATAAAACTGTAAATCTCGCAAATGATCCTGATGAACCGCTGCATTCATGTCATTAACATACATATAACACATATAGCTCAAGTCAACGTCTAAATGCGTTACTTGAGAACGGCGAGCAGCAAGAACAGGAATCTCTGAATACCTGCAGTTCTCCGACTCTCTTCCAGAAGGGAAAAG
Organism: Leuciscus leuciscus; assembly: GCF_965113295.1. Taxonomy (NCBI): domain Eukaryota; kingdom Metazoa; phylum Chordata; class Actinopteri; order Cypriniformes; family Leuciscidae; genus Leuciscus; species Leuciscus leuciscus. Next base: position 909,578 of record NC_138740.1, read on the forward strand.
ATAGTGTTCACGTCAAAGACTGATTTTATAAATCTGAACGTTGGTGTGGATTTTAGCGTACACACACTCTTAAATCAAATCTGTGTACGTATGCATGTTTTATATGTTTAATTAAAACAACCAATTGTAGCAACCAATCAGCTGCACTATTTAGATAATGATGTGATCGCTACCAAATTGAGTTATGGATCTATCCCAGATAGCAATAGTGACACTAGACATAGTGTCGGCCCAGATCCGGTACGCGTTCAATCCACATGTGGGCCCACACTATGTTGCTATCTGGGATCAGCCTGTGCCATCTAGTGTTTCATGACAGAACTTAGTATTTAATAAAGTAGGCATTTTTGGTCTTATTTCCAATATCAATCATTTAGACTCATTTAGGTTTATTTTTGGCATTTTCTTGTTTGTGGTTTTCCCTAGACAGATCTGGCAACACAGTCTCTTTAGCCACTATATGGCCCTCAAGATCCACACTTATCAAACACACCTCAACAAGCCAATCAACGTCTTCAGGATTACTAGAAAGGCGAGTTTGATCAAGGTTAGAGCTAAACTCTGCAGGACAGTGCACCTCGAAGGCCAGAGCTGAGAACCCCAGGTGTAGACCAATCTCAGTTCCTGGAGACCCACTGTCCTGCAGAGCTCAGCTCAACCCTGATCACACACACCTGAACCAGCTAATCAAGGCGAGCTGAAGCGGGTTCGGAAATGTGTCGGCTGTACACCCTACACTATAACCATGACATGAAACTTGGCATGAATATAGTGGTCTGAAAAGTCATCTGATCAAATGTGAAGTCATGATATGAAATATCAGGAGAATCCAATTGGAGCTTTGGGTCCAATTTTGAGTCATCTGTGGCCGGAACATCAAGATTCCAAACGGGTTCATGAAGTCCTGGGAGGAATGGCTCGAAGACAAACTAAACAGTATGTCATTTATTTCCTATAATAAAGCATGAAAATACCATAATGTGTTAAATCCAGCGTATTGCAGCCATGGTAGCCAGCAAACAGATTCTTCCAGACCCAAAAAGCCTTGGCATCCATATAAGAAGCTCTATGACTAGAGGCATATTAAAATGTGGATGAATACTGGAGATGTTTTTGAGAGATGGAGACAACGTAAAGCCCAGAGAGACTCAGAGCTGTCTGTGCAGGGTGATCGAGAGAGCACTTGATTCCACTCATGAAATGACATAACACGATTCAAAACATACATCAACAATAAAGTGCAAAACATGCAACTTGTTACATATGAGATGGTTGAACAGTCCATAACTCTCTGAATTAAATTGGCCCAGCTTTCCTGAGGAACAAATGAAGATATCTTGTCATGACTGGATAAAAACGAAGCTTCAGTCGTGTCAACAAATTCATTGAACACTTGAAAGGGCTTCTGAATGGATCCTGAAGTTCGAAAAGATGCTTCGGTCATTGAGCCCCAAAACAAAAGTACGGTACACCCTGACACACACTATTTATGACGATCTGATCTCTGCTGAAAAATCCAGCATGTACTCCACGTTAGTATGGTTAGTTCTGGTATAGTTTTGGCGTAGCTGGCAGACCAGCATAATCATGGTGTTCTCCAGCAAAACTGAGCTGATCCACCAGCACTCCTGCTTCCCATTCTGAAGACCAGCCAACCAGGAGCCAGCATCCCAAGCTGTCCCAGCATGCAAACCATTCCTCATGTTGGTGACCAGCAATGCTGGATTTTTCAGTAGGAATGACAGAATAATAACTAAGTCAAACCTCATCTTAGAAATGATTTCAGTGGAGGACCTTAAACACGCAGAGGACGCTTCATCCAACAGCCATACCAAGATGAAGTTACATCACCTGAAGAAAGAACACTGCATGGCTGGGCTCAACAGAATTGAGTGGGAATGTGCGCTTATCGGCGCTATCCCAACACCTGTGAAAATGACTTGGGGTTTATAAGAAAAGTTCAACAGCTGTTTTAAGGTTTTTGATCATTTTAAAGTTTTTTTTTTCCCGTTTATTAAAAGCAAAATTACAAATCACACTAATAGCAAATCACATCTGCCTATAATCCAGATGAAGTGTTATGATACAAGATTTGGTTCAAGTATTTTACAGATTCCATTTTTCTTTTCTCAATAAGCCGAATGTATACGAGTCATGGTAATTAAGTATTAACAGTTTTAATGGATCACATACAGTTATTTATATGGCTTGATGAACTATTTTGTCTGTTCCCAGTGATCCGAGCCGTTGACCTCTGAAGCAGCACCAACACCCGTCATCAACTCGCACAATGGAAAAGACCATTTAGTTGAATAAAAGCCTTTTAATTATATCAGTGATCACAAGGATTTTCTCATCAGGATTTGACCACAGCTACTGTGAATGAAGAAGCCCACCGAGGGGAACGGGGAACGGGAGCTGCTAAATGTTTGCCGAGAGTTCAAATGAGATCAAATTTAAATCCAAATATTACCAGAGAGAGCATGACCCAAAACATTCCAGCAAACAAATGTATAGACGTTCATATGGAGGCCAAATTCAAAAGTGAAATCCCATAAATTAGATTGGAATATTGCTTATGATCCAAAGGCAGTCGGGCAAAGTTTTCAAATTCATCTCAAATAATCATAATCAAGGTTTGCCTTTCTTCACATGATTCCAGTTGAAACCCTGAGGTCAGTTTCCCTTTACTCAGACCGACATGCTGCTTGTATGAAGAAAAGCAAGAAGTGATACTAAAACATACCCATAATAACTCAAAACGCATTAGGGCGAGCATAAAAAAGGTGAACACGTAAGGCAAATATATCTCTATAAACAATAAATGACACATACAGCCAAGGTGGTGTAATGTCTCTTAATTTCTTGAATTCATATGTACACTAGGACCAACACTCTGGTAATGACTCCCGTTGGCAGGAGACGGTGTGATTCTGCCGGTGAACGAGCTCGGCTGCGCGCCTCGGGTCGTCCTCGACAGCGATGATGAGCGGAGGAATGATTCGTCCATGTGAAGGTAGTCGTCGTCTTCTGTAACAGACCGTGACACTTGGAAGCAAGCGAGAGGATTTGGCAGGCGGGACGTTAGTGTCACAGTGATGGCCAAGCTTACGGTACGCTAAAAGTTATTAGCTATAGAATTTAGCGTCCACTCCCGAAAAAAAAAAAAGGTAACAAAATCATCTCGCTCAAACAACTGCAGATCTATAGTATTTGCATTATTTTCTGTGTTACGCGTTTGCCTCATCCAGTACCTAGTCTAGTCAAGAGCAATCTTATCATCGTTCAACACAATCTCTAACAAGGAAAGAAAAAAGAAAAAGATCATGGTGGAATCACGCATCGTTCAGCCAAATAAAACAGTGAGTCCACTGAGGATTATAAAGCAGAAAGATTCAACAAAAGCCTTTTTGTACCCCAATGATACAACAGGAATAAAACTTCAAAGTCTTAATAAAACGAAGAATGGAAGTATTTCTCATGCCCTCTGCTGTCCGTTTCTGATGCACAAATGCTGTGAACGAGGGGAAGATGGAAGAGCCTAGATTGGACAATCGTGAGCCGTTCATTGGCGAGCCGTTGCGTCATGCTTGTGTTCGGTCGGTCGGACCCGCGGCCCGTGAGACGCTCACTTCGGGGGCTTGCCGTCTGAAGCGGTTCGCTGGCTCGGGGTGTTGGCAGCATCTCTGGTGAGAGGAGCTCCAGCCGGGGGGGCGGAGCCTGAAGCAGCATCTCTGGTGGGAGGAGCTCCAGCAGGGGGGGCGGAGCCCGAAGCAGCATCTCTGGTGGGAGGAGCTCCAGCCGGGGGGGCGGAGCCTGAAGCGGCCTGGTTCTGGGTTCGGTTGGACTGCTGGGAAGGGTGACGGCGACGGCCATCTCCGCTGGAAGAGTGTCTCTTACGCCCACCTTCCTCCATTGGCGGCTGAAAACAAGAAATAACACATGGTTTGGTACTTGAGCATAACCTTTCAACTCCTGAAACTGAAGCATCTCTCAGGCCGTTTACAGCTGGTGTTAAGATGTGTTTTGGTCAATCGGATCACAAGTGGACGACACTCTAGGGGTGTAACAATATATCGTGTCACTACACATCGCAATACAAAAATGCAACAATATGTATCATGGATAGTGACAATCTGTATTGTGTGTAGTTCACCCAAAATAAAAATTACTGTGCAAGTAAAAAAATAAATTTTCGGCAAGTTTTCAGAGTTTTGTCAGTTCTACATATAAACTACTACTATGATATAATGCAATGGGGGAATATTAGTGTGTCCTGATAATGCCAAATGTCTGGTGTTACTACTAAAAAGTCCAACATTATTTTAAATATATCTAGTCAGTGACAGAGATCAAGCATATTCATCTTAAATAATCCTGTATTTTCAGCTTCAGAATCATGAATATTTTTGTTCTGGTGTCTCTATTGTCCTGTTCATTCATTTACACCTATAATGTAATATCAAATTCAGCAATATAGATCAACAGGACATTTTTTGTTAACCTTTTATCATATGTCTTGGGAGTATCGCAATAATATCGTATCGTGAGTTAAGGGTATCGTTACACCTCTAATAAATGCAGGTGTAAAACGGGTCTAAGATGTTTTGAGCTCGTCCACTTTCACCACTTCCAGAGGGAGTTGAAACACATTCGTCCGGTTTGCTTTCGTAGTGTAAACACTCATGTGGTCGAATGTGTTCAAACAGCCACTAAAGGCCGTCTTCTCTCCGTCTACTGACTGAATGCGTGAACATTATGGGAAGAGCTCTAGCCAGACGGGTCTAAACTTCATCGGCTGAAGACCCAAGTTTGGTTTGAGAGAACATCGAGCTTGGTTCAGTTTTCAGCTTCACCGTTCCTGATTTCTAACACACTCACAGCATTCGGCTGGTCTTGTGTCTGTCAGAGCAGAAACGAAAGCTGATGTTCATATGTAAATTGCGTGAGCTTATTTCGACCAATAGAGTGAAAGATCTGAAAAAGCCCACACATTTACCCGCCCATAGACCCTCCCCTGAAGAAATCAGGACAGAAGTGGTTTAAAGTGGACAGAAGGTGTAAAAACACCAGGTGTAAACGGGAATGTGTCTCTCTCCTCTACTTGTGATCTGATCCACCAAAACATTTCTTAATACCAGCTGTAAACAGGACCCATGTGACGTCAACCAAGAAGGAACAAAGTTTGACAGTGACTTCTAACATGACAAAAATCCAAAAACAAACTTTTTCATTTAGAAAAATGCAATCAATGTGATTATGAAATTAACCATGTTGATTCCATGCTTGAAAATGAGGAGAAATGCACGACTCACGTCCACTCTGAAGTCCTCTAGACGCTTGAACTTGCTGAGATGCACCTGCAGCTTGGGGTCGATCTCCATGTTCTTTGTTTTCGAGTATTTAAGAAAAGCCCAGAACTTCTCGAGTCCATACAGCTGACCTGTCAGGGCGTATGAAGAAGAAATAAACAAGAGCTCCACACACACACTTCACAAATGCATCTGTTGTTTGCCAAGACAGACCTGCTTCATAGTCTTTAGTGGTCTCCTCTTGAAAATCTTTAAATATGTCCGGCCTGAACTTCCTCTCGAGTCCATAGCTATAAAACCTGAAGAGACACTCCAGACCGTACCTGAGAAACAACACAGCACTGTCAATTCAGAACATCACTGAACGCTCAAAAACAAAAGATCACACTGGAAATGCAGTCAAACGCCATACTGGGGTCACAATTCTGAAAAAGTGAAATTATCAGCTTTTAATAATAGAAACAAATCTATTTTTCATATCATTTGCTCCTTGTAAACAGTAGGGCTTGTCAATAGATTACATTTTTTGAAATTGATTAAATCACATACTTAGTAAAATTAAGCATAATTTATCTTGTTTAACGTTCATTTTGTCGTCATTTGCTCCAGCACAGTAAACCGTCAGATTAAAGGGTGATTCTCACAAAACTAATTTCTGCAAGGTTTTTTTTTTTTTTTGTTTGTTTTTTTTTTAAGTAAATTTGTGTCTTTCTAAAAAAGGACACTTGGAAAAAAAAGAAAAGTCAAGTCGCGATACCGAACAGGGGTGTTTCACACATGTTTTACTCTTCAAAAACTACGCTTTAACCCCCTGAGGTCTACGGTATCGCCGGCGATACCAGCTCGCTTTTTTTTTATTAGTGTAAAAGAAACTCATAAATACTCTGTTGACTTTGATTTTCCATAGGAGTTTCATACATCAATCGATTCTGTTAAATGTGTATTATTTTTGTGTATACTCACAATAAAAACAAAGTGTTGTGCTTTTTGCCAAATAAAGAAAAATAAACACGAAGCGAGTTCTGCCTTCTCTCTGCCAGTGAAGTCCATTCTGAAACGCGTCCGAAAATTAACAATAACTCAGCGAATACTCAGTCAAACAGACATACAGACACACAGGCATGAAGCTTGAATTCTCTTCTTTTAAATGAAGTCATTTATATAAAAAAACAATTATTCTCATCTTGTGAAATCTGTATTAAAAGAGAGCGATTCCAGTCGAGCTCATCTCATCTCATTACGTTATAATCGGCCCCGCCCACGGAGAGCGCGCGCTATTCAAACGCAAATGGCTGGGGCAATCCTGTGAACGCCCCCATCAGCTCGAGAAAACACACAAGTTTATTTAGATCATTGTTTACACCGTCTTGCAGCGCTGTGAGGAATAATACTAATCGAAAATGTCCCTCAGAAGTGCGGGTATATCGAGGAGCGAGCTGAGGAATACAAGTAAGTTTTTTCCTTCTCACGTGAATTTCTTCACGTGGGTTTCTGTTTATGAATGAATAAACGCCATGAATGCGCGCTGTTTACCACAGCTGGCAAAGACAGTTTAAATTTAAATCGCGTGTGTGAATGAATGATGATGTTTTAGCAAACTGTATTGCTATACTGAGATAAGTAAACATCGACTGAATGTTGAAATAAAATGTAGGCTATTTGTATAAGCAACGTATTAAACTGCAAATTAACAATATGCCCTAATATTTCATGAAAACAACGTTACAGTCAGACGAAATATGAAAGACAACATTTTGTTTAGTAGATTTGGGTACAGTTTTTACTGTAGAATATACTGCCACATCAAATAAGCTTTTGTTTAGCCATTTCTATATATAAAATACGATTTTTGTCAAAAATAAAGTCATCAACTAAGATGTTAGCTGTTCCAATGTTGGTTATATTCAAACTAATGAATACATAGATAAAATGTAGGGCCTATAATCATTTTTTTTTACAAAGAAAGAGTACACTTGAAATATTGTTGAAATTGTAATTATTGTTGTAATTGTAACCATTTTAATAAAATAGCAAAACATATTTACAAGATAGATGTAAGCAAAATCTTAAATGGTCAATATAAGTCTTCTTCTAAATATATCTTTTGTCTTTGCATTGTGGCTCAGTCAGTGTCACACCTGAGTGAATGGCTAATTATGCAGAGTGGGTGTATTCTAAGGTGTAAACCACTCCTCGTTCACGCCCCCTCGCATATTGGCTTTCCAAGCAAAACCTGTTTTACATCAATTTAAATCAATGTATGGTTTTATGTGAACGATAAAGCAAGACTATTTTCACATAATTTTGAAGAAAAAACTATAGGCGACGACATCCATAAGTCAAAAGTCTTATTGCCACATATTTAGTATGTGTTTTGTGGTCTTATTTCAAAATTTTTAATTTTTAGTTTTTTCGATAACCACGCATAAACATTATTCTCTCAAAAATGAAAACATGTACATACATGTGGCTCACATATTATTGTAGTCCTGTTTGTGCTATATAGAGTGAATTTACACCTTTGCCATTAATTTGTTTATAAGCAACTGAAAAAAGCACAAATGTCAGGGCATGTCAGAACACCCCCAGGGCCCAAAAAAACGCTCAGACTCCAGAGGGTTAAATCTCTTGACAAACTAAAAAGACGTAAATGACAATTGCATGTATTGTAAATTAAAGACACAGGTTGCACTGAATGTCAGCTTGATTATTTTGCTCAAGATCAGGATTTATTGAGTCCACATGTCATGAACACTAGAAACTAGGGGTGTAAGAAAAAAATCGATACACTTGAGTATCACGATATTTTATTTTGCAATACTGTATCGATTTTCAAAAATGCAATATCGATTTAAATTTTTTTTTACGTCCAAAAATATTCATGGTAAGACAGTGGTTCACGTTTATGTTGTTTAAATCCCTACCACTAGATGGCTATGCTGAGACGCACCACTAGTGTCCTCGCCAGGCTCGCCGAACGGTGCGTGTCCACTGGACATTTTGGGATTGACAGCGGACTGGAGAAAGCGTTGAGAGCGACAGAGACTCGAGAGAGTCAAAAAGTTGGGCAGTTCTCGACTTTATGCAAATATCAAGCGAAAAACGCGGTCGGCAGCCAATTGATGTGAGGTTCGGCATGTGAGGTCTGTCTTGAGAGTTTAAACATAGGCCTATATAAACTGTGCTGGAGTTTATGCTGGATTTAGTTTATCATTTTGTTTACAAATTAGACGTTGTGCAGTTGTTATATATATATATATATATATGTTAAATATTTCATTTTGGATGTTTATTGTGATTATATTGGCTGGTTTTATAAAAGTTTATACAATTGAAAGGATATCTTTGCTTGGTGCATTTGGAAACAAAGCTTGTCTATTTCTAAATGTAATCGCGTGCATCGTTCACATTAGAGGTCTTCACGGGTCTACTTGGATCCGAAAACCCGAGGTCCGACCCGAGACCCGAGCGGTTTCGGGTCCAAAACTCAGACGAATGTCTCGGACACGGGTTGAGTTCGGTATTAGTGGCCTCGGGTCTCGGGTAATTTAAAATAAAAATGCTTATTCCAAATGGACCCGAGAAGACCCAAACTATGTTGGGCATTCAACAAAATTGCATTATTTAAAACAACTCTATGACACCGTTCTCTCACTTTTTCTAAATGAGAGAGCGAATCCGCGCTTCTACGTGCAATGGGCTATAATCACGGTTGCCTCCGCATTTATTTACTCAGTTATTAATTTGCTTAGTTATATAATTTATAATTTCAATAAGTGAACAACCCCAATAAACTTGGGGTAATCAGATTTTTTTTTTTTATTCATTAGGCTACATTAAAGATCGGAATTTTCTTCAGGAAACGGGCAGACTTGAATAAATAGCAGCAAACAATAAACGATCAAAATTGCAAAAATTGTTTTAATAAATAATCCAAAGTTTGAACATTTATGAGTAGGCTAAAACATTTTATTTTGAACGTGCGTTGTGTGACTGTTTACAGTAAGCAGACACGTTGCTCAAATAAAGAAAAGTTGCAAAAATAAAGACATATGCCTACATGGTAAATTTGACCTGCTATGGCGGTTCTAATGCCTTGTTTTTAATCTGGTTTTATCTAAACAACTTTTTAACAACGGGATTGTAGGCTAAATAAATTTTTTTTAGTAAAAGTCAATGACTGGGAGACTTTGGATATTTTATTGAAAATCTGTTATAGGCTACATTTGAAAAACAGCCATCGGTAAATTTTACCCTGTGGTGGTTCTAATGTTAATCATCGTATGGTCCGGTAAATAACATTATGGCAAATTTTATAGGATGTAATGGGTTACCGACCGTGATGTGTGATTGACATTTCAGCACTTCAGCGCGTAGGCCTACTTGCGCGTCTATGTTAAGTACATTTGAAACGCAGGGCTGCAGGCTGTGCACAATGTAAATGCCGTTTACGTTCGGGTCCAGTCGGGTTCTAAAGGAAATGGCGTCAGGTCGGGTCGGACTCGGGTCTAATTTTATCGGGTCTGTCTCGGGTCGGGTTTTTCTTTAAAAAAAATTAATTTATGCACGTCGGGTTCGGGTAAGTAGTGATTCGGGTCGGGTACAGTTTTTAGGACCCGAGAAGACCTCTAGTTCACATCAAACGCGCATAGAGCGTCTGGCGCAAGTGATTTCAATGTTAAGTCAATGCAAAGACGCGTTTACGCGCGTCTGGAGGCCCTGCGGCGCGAATGAGGCATTTTAGCGCGGCTCACCTCATTCGCGCGTCCAGTTCTTTTAAAATCTTTTATCACATAAAACTTGACTTCAATATTTGACACATTCGTTTTGTTCACATTCATCCACTTTTATTAATTTTCGTCCAGTTCACGTTGTTGTTTTGTATTGTGACAGGGGCTATGTATTTTCTTTTATTATGGCCTACTTGAGCATATAAAAATTTGCTCACTAAGAACCTGTGAACCACAATCCCAAACTGGCAGTTTGATTTTCTGTGTAGGCAACTGAATTGTTTACCTAAAGTAAACTTCTTTGACTTTTATGCACATCATGTCTTTTTTTAAATATTACTTTTTCTAAAATTATAGTCCTACTTTAAAAAAATCCCAATATATCGCCTTATGCACAGTATCGAAATATATTGCAATATATTGAATCGTGACCCATGTATCGTGATACGTATCGTATCGCCAGATTATTGCCAATACACAGCCCTACTAGAAACTCTTCTAACCACAGGAGATCTGTCGTTACACACACACAACTCTGAGATGCTGTTTGAGAATGTTTGTTGGAACGATGGTTTCGGGAAACACAGACTTGTTGAACTGCTGATAACGACAGAACTTGCGATCATAGTTGGCTAACGCTGCTTTCAGGAAACACCGCAGAACCACATGGCCTTGATCTGACTGCACTACAGTACACGGATCCATTCAGAATGACTAAACACAGCAACATGACGAATCAAAACATTATCCTGAATGTGTGGAAATAACGAAGGTACTGAAATGTCTGTTTATAAATACAACGTGTGATCAGTGAGTCGAGAGCACACACACTGTTTTGCACATTAATATAACGGACTCACTCGTGCTACTATACGACTCCTGTACGTCAGGGATGGAAATTAACTTTTTTGTCCACAGGCCACTGTGGCTGGTGGATTTAAAAATCTACCAGCCACTCAATGTTTTTACCAGCCACTTTCTTGTTTTTAACCTACAATGTGTAACTGCATGTGAAAATTAATACTACAAGATCTACAATACTTAAGCAGTTTATTTAATCTCAAGTCTCAATTAAATACTGACATTTTCTCTTTCGTTCTTATACACACACCAGGCAAGGCATTATGGGTGCGTTAGTAGGCCCACCCACTTCACTTTTCAACAGGCCCACCCAAAACTTGTCCTCAAAAAAAAAAAAAAAAACGTTTAATATATTCTAATTTTGTCAAGAACTATAAAAAAATCGCCAATAAGATCATAATTTGTGCTAAAATAGTCTAAATGTTTAGTTTAAATTTTTTTAAAAAGCTGGTTATGTCTATCTTGATGTTTCTGCGCAAATTCAGCAGACGGGTTTGTTCCGATCAGAGCTCGTGAGTGGAGAGCGCATTTCTGAATATTCCGCTCCGCTCGCTCATTCCGCAAGGTCGCTCGCTCAACCCAGAATGGCCTGATCCTGGTTCGAAAATATGTGAAAAAAATTCTAGTCGACTAGTTGTTGTTCATTTAAGCCATTCGTGGATACATCGCCCCTGTATATTATTTTAATTATGCTTAAATAGGCTATAGCCTACAGGATGCGCGTTTACGTAATATAGCCGCACTCAAGCGCACGACCGCACGCATAAAGCTTGCCACAAAGAACCAGTAAAAGTAATGAAAATGAATGTGTCTAAAATAGCAAGGAGACATTTAATTATTTATTAATAAACTGGTGTTTTGCGGATTCGCCATGAACGCCAGAGATTTCATATGGATTTCACAATCAGAGAGCCTATTTCTTTTGGTTTTGGATATTTTCGTTTAAAAGTAGACATTTCAAGCTTTCTGTAATAGCCTATATTTCTCAAATCTGTGAGGCACAAGCTGAGTTTCGGCGCCCTCCAGTTCACATGCAATGCAAGTGATCATGCCGGCGCCTTATTACATTGTCTGCTATATATTTTCTTCTTATGTATTAAATACAGGCAATTCGTTGATAAAACATTGATCAAAATTAAGATACAATTTATACAAAACGAAAATCTTTTAAAAAGAGCCTTTCTACAAAACAAAACTCAATGAAGTGGTCAAAATCATGTCTTACATGTCATGTCTCCAGATATATTTGCGCATCTCATGATGTATATCTTTCTCGGCGAACAGCGCCGTTGCTGGGAGGGCGCCAGCGCCTCTGCCTCGCGAGTGGATGATAGCCCTGAAGACGCCTAGCAATGGTAGGCTATACCTTTAGTGGTAGTATAGGTACCTTTAGTTAAGTTATACCTCAAGAGTCTTCGTAGCGCACTAAGAGACAACGTTACTTATGATGCGTAATGGAGATTCCAAAGCGCTCTTCTTTGGTCAGAACCATGGAGAGCGATCGCGGATAGGTCCGTCCTATGCACCGACACTTTTTACAATGCAACAAAGTATTTAAAGAGCATCAAGCTATTAAAATCTATATTTTATTTTATATTTTAATCTGTTATTTTATCAGTCATTTTTATTAGGTTAAACAGTGATTGAATAACGGTTTTAATTTAACGTTTTTAATTTAAGGCCCACCTTGTCTCGTAAACTAACCAATCTCGGGACTCCCCATTGTCTGCTTTTCTCCATCGTTCTTTAAAAAAACGTTTTTTGACCTTCGATGTAACGCCACATTTTTTTGAAGGTGTGCCTCCTCTAAAAGTGTCCGCCGTCTGTGTGAAACAGTATGCTATTTTTATTTACCCGCCACGGTGGCCGGTAGGTGAAGCGAGTTTACCCGCCACAACACAAAATCACCCACATTTGGCTGGTGGCGGGTGCTAATTTCCATCCCTGCTGTACGTCACCGCAATCTTTCCCTTGATTGCAATCCACATCCCGCAGAACTTTACTAGCGAGACGCTGTTTGCTTTATCCAGTTTGCGTATCATCTGATCGGTTCCGCTCAGTCTGTATTTCACACAGCGTGATGCGTAAGGGTTCACGCACTTCAAAAAACAATCACAGAATATTACAGAGCTCGTGTTTTAAAGCTAAACAGACACTGGAATGAATTAATTATTATATGAATGAATTATTATATTAATAACATGAATAATTCACTGAAATCTGGCCACGAGTCTATTTTCTCTGCCATGATTTTACTAGACCTTTCGGCTGCAATTGATACTGTGGGCCACAAGATCTTGATTACACGCTTAGCACAATGTGTTGTCATTAAGGGTACTGCGTTGCCATGGTTTAGATCCTATTTGTCCAAAAGAACTTTCTCAGTTCGTCTTGGAGACTTTAGCTCCTCAACGGCTTCTTTCACGTGTGGGGTGTCCCCCAGGGCTCTATTTTGGGGCCCATTTCGTTCTCCCTGTATATGCTCCCCTTAGGACATATTTTTAGGAAATTTGATATTTCTTTTCATTGTTATGCAGACGATACGCAAATTTATCTGCCTTTGAAACGAAAAGACACTCGCACTTTAGCGCCTCTATTGCGGTGTCTTGAGGATATTAAGGCCTGGATGGCACTAAATTTCCTTAGTTTTAATGAAAATAAAACAGAAGTTATGCTGTTTACGCCGAGAGGCACTTATGACTCAACAGATTTGGACCTTGGTGAATTGAAGCCACTTGTGAAGCCCTATGTAAAAAATTTAGGTGTTATTATGGATTGTGATTTTAAACTGGTCAAACAGATTAACTCGGTAGTTTAAACTAGTTTTTTCCAATTGAGACAACTCACCAAGGTGAAATCTAACCAGTCTTTAAAAGACTTAGAAAACCTTGATAATATTTTCATTTCATCTCATCTGGATTATTGTAATGGCCTCTATATAGACATTAGTCAGGCCTCTCTCTCCAGACTGCAGATGGTCCAGAATGCAGCAGCTCGCCTGTTGACGGGTACATGAAAGTGGGAACACATTACCCCTGTTCTCGCCTCTCTTCACTGGTTGCCTGTCCATTTCAGGATTCATTTTAAGATTTTAGTGTTTGTTTTTTAATCTCTTAATGGTTTTGCACCTAAATATCTTTGACCTGATCAAGCTGTATGCTCCGCTAAGAGCACTTAGGTCTGCTGAGCATTTGATTTTAGTTGTCCCACGGGTAAAGCTGAAGAGCAGGGGTGACAGAGCATTTGCAGTGGCGCATATGCGTTTGATCGTGTTCGTCATCCTAAAGATTCGTCACGCACAGACACCTTGCACACAGAGTCCAATGCGTAAAAAAAAAAGAAGCAAAACGATACAAAAATGAAGTCTTCAAGTAGTAAAGATGATTTTGTTTACCCCTTCCTCTCTCTTAAAAAAAAAAAAAAAAAAAAAAAGGAAATGTTGGGTCCATCCAATCCTGAGACTGCGTAGAGGAAGGAGAGTTCCTGCGGGATTATCCTGATGATTCAGACTTTACTTTAGGGAGTCAATGGCTCAGTTTGATGCGTTGCTAGCGATACTGGAGACGCGTATATAAAAAAAAAGACCACCACCAATTTCTGTGAACCATTTGATCCTGAACAGTTCTGGATTTTGGCTCTGAACTGTCAAAACCTTCTCAGAATGCGTGATACGGATTTGAAAAACGCAGAAAATCAAATCTAATCAGATTTTTGTATAACGGACGGAAGTTTCGGAGGCAGTGTGTAAATGTGATTGGCACGACGTGAGGACGCATTTACTTTTTAAACGTGTGCAAATTTCGGACAAGAATTTCAGACTTCAGTAGATTATCAAACTGCGCGATGTAAATTACGTTAATGATGCAATTTTGCATGCTTCAGTCATTTATTGGTGTTAAATTATTTAAATGCATTGATCGCATGCGTTAACCACCCTAAAACAGAGATGTTGATTTTGCTGAGAACTGAACTGCCACATGATCTGTGAGTTTGCCTTAAAAAAAAAAATCTGGGTAATTCTGCCTGTAATTCTCTCCAAATGCCAACGTTTGATTCAGACAGCAATTAAAATCACTGATAACACTGAAGTGACTTTACACCCCGCTCTCGAACAAACATTCCTGTTCAAATAAAAAGCATCAAGCATTATTTTCATACCTGTATCCTTCCTTCCCATCCTCCACCACCAGCTGTCTGAATTCCTCGTACATCTTTCTGTTGAAGTGATCCCGCAAGAAGAAGGACCAGAAGCGGAACAGCGTGTTCATCTCCTGAGACTGCCCGATGCCTAGACGCTTGCGCTCTGCAGGACCAGAAAGACCACAGATCAGAACGACTGCACGATTAATCGAATTTCTAATCGTAATCGCGAAAAGAAACTACGAGCATGAAACGTTGTTACGTTTTAAATGAGTAAGTAACGAAATAAAAGTAAAATACCAATACATCTCGTTACTGGTACGTCGTGTTAGCTGAGAAGGATTAGCATGCAGGTCTGATGTTCATTCTGTTCATCAGGAGCAGTTTCCATGTTTCATTAACAGTTCTTGTTAGTATTGTGTATCACCATGGTAACTGCTGTTTCCATAACCTCAGAATGACACTATTTTTACTTTGTGCTATTTTGTATATTTTGAATTGACTGTGGTGGCTCATACCAACATTATATTAACAAAACTAGTTTGGGACCGCTATTTAACAGCTTAAGCTCATAGGCCTACTGTTTATTTATCAGTATAAGTTATATTCTTACAATGTCTGTGTATGTTAAGTAAAGGGGGACAGTCCTTGTGTGTGTACATTTTTGTGTAAACAAATGTATTATAACAGGCCTACATATATATATATAAAGTAGTCAACATTTGAAGTGGATCAAAACCTTTCATCAAAGTTATACATGAACAATACCCGTTCTAGTCTTAGGACAACTATGAAGAACTCTTCTGATCCACTTCAAATGTTGACTACTGTATATATTCCTAAAAAAGTGGGTCACGGCTTGATGACCAGGGGAAAATGTGGGTCTCATGGCCAAACAAGTGGAGAACCACTGGTAGAAAGCCATTCAAAACATGAAAGTAAATAGTGATAACCCACCGTTGAGGCAGCGTCGCCGGTACTTGTGGTAGACGTGCTGTGTGAAGCCGTTCTCCTTCAGGAGCTCGTGCGACGGGTGCTGGAACTTGGGAAGAGACTGAGGCGTGCAGCCGTAGTTCCCCATCGCTGCGGTGCCTTCTGATGGGCTCGCGGTCGAGCTACAGACAATACAAGTCATCTTTATTTATACAGCTCTTTTTACAACAGTGTTTCAAAGCAGCTTTACAGAGACAACAGGAAAATAATGCAAGTTTGTTTCTAGAAGAAAATAGCGTCACAGTCCAGCATAAGTAAGCTCAGTGATGGATCATTTTTGTTGAATAAAAAAAAAAGTTATTAATTTAGTTCATATATAGCCACTCTGGAAAAAACAGTGATGTCATCGTCCAGCTAAGCTCAGTTCTCATATAATGGTGTCAATGCAAGAGATCAATAATATTGTTGAATATTAAATGTCCCCGACTAAGCAAGCCAAAAGCCAAAGGCGTAAAAGGCGACAGTGGAACAGAAACTCCATCAGTGACAGAATGGAGAAAAACTTGTGTGAGAAAGCAGACTCAGTCACTCAGTTCTCCTCTGGCCAACTAGCCAACAGTAAGTGATTATGATTCAGGCAGCATTACAGGTCAGAGGTCAGATTGGATTGGAACATTCAACAGGAGATCAGCGAGAGTCTGGTCCGCCATCATCACCTGTAACACACACAGTCTCTCTCTCACCTGACGGAGGCGGTGCGCGAGCGGTGCTCTCTCGAGTCCATCACCCAGCCCACGTGACACTCCATGGGCGGGTTGGAGCTGTGTCGCGTCTTCCTCTTGCGAGGGGTCTGGAAGAGGACAGAAGCGGGAGTGAGACTCAGGAATTCAGAATTAAAATCTCCTGATAATATCCTGATTTAATAACCAGGAAATGTTCATTCTGAAGTGAACTACTCTAAGCAGGACCAGAGCTCATACGCACTTTGGCATCGAGCGGCCGGCCGTCCTTCACCACGGGGTAGAAGCGTGGCGTCTGCGTGGGGTCCTTCAGGCGGGGGGTGCGGGGGGTCCGGGGCGTTCGGGCGCTGCGGTAGTTGGGCGAGTCAGGCACTGTCGTCGGGAGAGAGCGAGCGATGGCCGACGGTTCAGGGGCGCCGAACAGCTTGTTGGCCAAGGCTTCCGTGGGGACTATGGGAGAGAAAACACTCACGGTTAAAGCCCACATGACAGGTTTGGAGAAGGTCAAGTCATAGAATAATCTTTTGAGGACTCATTTTTGTATTGTATTGAGAATGAGTTCAACACGCAAAAGCAGAAAAACATCCAAGAAGAAAAATATGATTTTCTGAGTCATCATAATTCTCTCTTCTGCAGACCTGATCCCAAGATTAGCTTTTCCCAGCATACGTGCGATGGAATTGTGTGCTAGAGACCGTCGTATTCTGCATGCGAGACCATCGAACAAATAAATGACCTTGCATAAGGTGTCAGGGTTGAAGCGAATGTGTGGTGAGATTTCCCTTATTAAAGCTACGAGTTTGTTCATGCTGTATAGATCATTAACACAGGCTGGCATTGGCTAGTCTGAAGCCATCGAGTGTTTTTAACTCAAACCAGCGAGTGAAGAGAACATGAGGCGGGAGGACGATGACAGAACTCATGTGTGGTCTGTTGCTCATTACCAACTCTTGAGCCGGAGTGATGCGAGTACAGGTCCGTCACTGTTCTCGCTGTTGAAGACCTGTGAGATGTTATATTAGGAGGCTAATGTTGCAGAACACTTGAAGGCTAACTGTTAAAATAACTATTATTAACATACATATGCACTAGGAATGCATGATGTATTGGCATCAGCCAATATATGTTCATTTTGAACATAATAAATAAAATAATGGAGTATTTCCTTCAGCTGAGCACTGCTGTAATGGCTTTAAATTGCTTGAACAGGGTATATGCAGGAATCATAGAGATGAATTTACTACCTTTTTTACCATGTATCTGCATCGGCCAATTTATGTTCATTTTTAACGTTAACGATATCATCCCAATAAGAAAATTTGCCCAATATATTAAAGCTAATAAATAATGGAGTATTTCCTTCAGCTGTGCACTGCTGTGATGGCCTTAAATTGCTTGAAATATGATTGGAATCACTTCAAAAACAGAAAATACAGTTCAGTTCGACATGCGTCATATCAGCTACATAAAACTATCATGAGAACATCATATAATTGTGTGTTTGGGACATGGCTTTTAACGGTGAGACCTTTGTTTTTGTAACCAGGCTCTCAAAAATTATATAAAATTCAAGTTTAGATTTATCTGCCGATATATCGGTTATCGGCTTTCAAATATGAAGAATTATCGGTTATCATAATAGGCCAAAATGTTCATATTGGAGCATCACTAGTATGCACACGTACTGTCCATGCGGATGTTAAGCTTATAATGTTGTGTGTCAATTTACAACCGGTTATACTGCCCATAAATTAAACGTTATTTGAATGGTTTTAGACACGTTACTGTTAGACACGTTGGGATGTAAATTAATGAACACTTATTTTTTTAACCCGTGACGAACCACGAGTACTGGAGCACGAGTCACGGTGCAGTAACACACTCACTCTGCTGGGGTCTCGGCGGGCCCGGAGGAACCTCCTGGTTGGGGTCGATGGGCGGCTCCGGGGTCAGACAGTCGAACTCCTCTCTGCTGATCAGGTGCACTTTCTTGAAGTTCTCCACTTCTTGCTGTTGAGAAAACATACAAGAGTTACAACAACATGCTGTTGAAACACAAAAACCAGAACACACACACAGTCCTCCTCACTCCATATAATCCAGCAGGACAACGAAACAAGCACAACAGTAATGCTACTTACTGACAACAGCAACACATGATGATACACAACATCTCGCCCGTACCTGTGCGCCGAAAAGAGCCATGAACCCCCGAGCTGCTAGTCAAACAGCAGTAAACTGAACAAGCTAACACTATCTGGCTTTTCTAGCGGCTCTGCTGGCCTTCCAGGACTCGCACGTGAGCGGCACAAAGAGCACAGCACAAAAGACCACAACACTCTGGTGGAAGACCATTCTGTCCGGCCGGGTCCAGAAACACTGCGCTAAAGCACACACTCTCTCTCTGCGCACACGAGAAGAAAAGCAGCACTGGAGAATGGACACACACCCAGAATCTGACAGAATTAAACTCATCTCATGACAGCCGACACAATGAACACACACACACACACACACACAACACCTCAGATCAGCTGTCACCGCTCATAACACATCAATGCACACATCTCTGCCACGTCACATGACCCTTCACTACTGATAAACTTTACAGTCCCCCTGTGTTAAATCCAGCTTTTAATGTAGTTTATGTGTCTGTGGTGTTTTTAATAAGCTTTAAAACAAACCATGTGTAAGTTCATAAGTCGACAGCATTGCTGAGTATTTCCTCCTTAAAACTGCAGTGAACCAAAGACAGTCTCAAACACACGCTTTGAAATCGCTGGTGTTTCTGACGTCACAAACTACCTTGTAACCAATCAGATCAACGTGTGATCGTCAACCAGTGGATCTCTGAGCTGAGTGAGTGAGTGGAGGCGGGGCTCATTTGCATATTCATAGAACCGCGCATACTAAATGAGGCAAGGGTGTCGAGTTACATTCAAGATATTTTAAGGCACTTTTCAAGGAAAAAACGTTTAAATCAGGGCTGGGAATCGATAAAAAAAATTTACTAATTAATTGCACAATTTCTGTAATTAATTGCAATTAATTGCGCTTCCCCCAAGCTTGTAATCATCAATATTTAAACTTAGAATCACCTAATTAAACAACACAGGAAAAAAAGGGAACAGAAAATAGCCCTATATTAAAATATTAAACATCAATATATCAATATATTATTCTTTTTCAATAATCAATCAACAATCAATTTAACAGATTATTATTATTTTATTAATTATTAAAACAAAATATAGTCCTACAAAGCTATTATTACCAGAGCATGTGATCAGAGCAGGTCATTTTACCATTGTTGCCCAGCATGGCTATACCAGCTCAGCAAACAGAAGTCAACAGAGAAATTTCACGTTACTTGAGTGGACTTTACTTTTCCAGTGCTTAGTACATGATTGAAGCCTTTGGGCCGTTAACGACAGAGCCGCCGACACACACGGAACGGAGAGCTCGCCGCTGCTTGGCCATTAACGACAGAGCGAGCCGACGCACACGCACACGCACACGCGCGCGCGGAGCACAGAGCGCGACGCACATACCGAGCGGAAAAGACCCGCTCATGAAAGCTGCCCGAGAATGAAACCTGACCGCCGAACATGGAGGGGCGGGACGGCATATTTCGGCCTTTTTAATAGCAGACGCAACAGGAAATCATTAAAACGAGGCAAAAAAAAAAAGTGCTGCGTCAATTGCGTTATTTTTTTTTTAACGCGTTAAACATTTCAAATTAATCGCAAAGATTAACGCGTTAATTCCCCCAGCCCTAGTTTAAATATGTAATTTTAGTGATCAAAGATGAGTTTTAAGGGATCAAATGTATTGCCTACAGGGGGACTAAGATATTTCAATGTTGTGGATGAAAACACTGAAGGAACACTCTCAATGCAATTTTGAAAACAGTTTCACTCTTCGCCGAGCCGCCTAAACGCTTTAAAGTCTCCATGAAATCAAAACTGACAATTCTATTTATGGATTGTTTTAATAGTCTTGAATCAGAATAACCTCTTGCAGCATCTCTTCTCTTCTCTGATGACGAGGGCGGGGCTATAACCTGTCACTCACATGAGATCAGCCAATAGCAAACCACAACCATCCAATCAATTCCCCACGGACACAATCAAGCCCCGCCCACATGTGTTCTTGCTCCAGAAGCGTTTCACTCGGATATACGACTCAATAGAGGAGAAGAGACCAGCGAAACTCCCCTTTATGACGAGTTTAAGTGCACTACAGTAGGATGTCATCCTGCTTTCTCTCTATAACAAGTCAAAACACAAAATCACCAGCTCACCTTGATCATGGCATACTCGGGCTCGTACGTGTCGTCCCAGAGGTCCTGCTCGTAGTAGTACAGCCCGTCGTTGATGACCTTCACGAGTTCGCTGCTCAGCTTGGACCTCGAGGTGTGGTTCCCCGTGCGGTCTCCTCCCGGGTGCTTGCGCAGGTACGGCGGCGTCTGAGTCACGATCAGGATCTTGTTGACGTCTCGATCGTCGATTTCACAGTCCGAGTCCTCATCCGACCAGTCGGTGAACGTGTTGCGCCGGCCGTCGATCTGCTCCATCTCCTCGTCGAACATGAAGTCCAGCTCCTCGGGCTCGTCCTGCTCCTCGCCTGACGCCGGGACGGTCTGAGCCGGCGAACGCACCGCATCCGCTTTCTGCAAGACATCCGAGCGTCACCAGAGGGTTAGTGATGCTGCAGGCGCCAACAAACAGCAGAGGACAAACACACACTAAACACATCTAAAACAGGAAAGAGCTTTGAGATTGACTGAACAACTAGATTTGACAAGAAATCTGAGGTGTATTTTTACAGACTGCCGAAAGCTACAGAACAGAAGCAAATGGATCGCTGGGATTCAAGGCATTTTTGTGTCAATATGCTGAATTTAGGGGTAAAATCATACCTTATATATTGTATTGACAACTCAAATAAATATTTACCATCGTATATTCTGCATAATTTGATGTTTTTAAATAAACCCTGACAAAAAAACTACACAAGTTTTAGGGCTGGATGATATGATGATTTATATAACACTGATATTAGTGATCACATGGATTAGACCTATATTGCATTTATATAAAGCGTTCACAGGCAAACTTGCTTTATGTATTTCCTTAGTGTCGAAATCAGGCTCATATTAATGTGAGGAAACAAGATTCCTGCTGCATGTCAATATCCCTGATCACTGGATCTTCGGTAAGGTATAAGGAACTCTATATCCAGTCCAACCTTTAGTTTAAACTGATAATCGTTGTTAAACTATTAAAGCTCAACTACATCTGTGTTATGTCATGGTTTTGCATCAACTCAACATACGAAGAGTTGTTGCTGCAAATAAATCAAATTTCTCATTTGTCCTTTTGATTGTGGCGGGACGAACGACCCAGACGTGTTCAGGAGGGCCAAACATAATCAATCCCTTTATTCTGAAGTGTTGATTCCAACAGTTGGAATCGATTCAATCCAGGGAAATCGACTCCTCTTCAAGAGCCTTTTCCAGTTCAACAGAGCTAATCATTAAAGGGGATCTTTTAAGCCCCTTTCACGAGATGTAATATAAATCTACGGTGTCCCCAGAATGTGTCTAAGCTCACAATACCAGATCATGTCACATTTGTTCAGAAGAGAAGCCTTTACACGAGCTTCGGATACTCCTAAAACAGGCCAATCTCACTCATCCAAGATCTCAAATAATCTACCAAATTCTTCCAATCAAAAAAGAATTGATGGATGATGTGGAGAAGGAGAGTAAATTATCAGGAAATGTTAATTCTGAAGTGAACTACTCCTTCATAAATGTGCTCCTCCTACCTTGGGTCGAGCGGGTGACGGCCTCGGCCTCTTCTTGACCTCGATCCACGACTCCGAGTCCAGATCCGGCAGACTGGCGGACAGGCCCTTGGGCATCAGCTTCAGGTTGCTGACGTCATCAGTCTTGTGGTGCTGGGGTGTGGAGGATCTCGGGGAACCTGTCGGGGTCAAAGGTTCAGTCAGGGGTGTGTGTCCCGTACACTGCTGTAACTCGTGCTTCACTATCACAGTACGATCATCATTGAAGAATCCACTAGCGAGTCTCGACTGTTTCCCAAAACCGTATTGGCACAAATTGGTCGTTCAACCACGTTGGTTAATGATGTCATACGTGGAGGAGTAATAACTACTGTTAATGAATCTGTTTGAGATCGAACTAATGCGAGATGTTTTTCTATAAATTACGGACTGGCATCTGAGGACTATTGCTCATTTTGCTTTATTTCCAGATTCGATCATAGACTGGTTCTCACACACTAGAGCTCGTTCACACACACACACTCTTCAACAACTACACTTTAAATCTCTTGACGAACTAAAAGACGTAAATGACATTTGCATGTATTGTAAATTAAAGACACAGGTTGCACTGAATGTCAGCTTGATTATTTTGCTCAAGATCAGGATTTATTGAGTCCACATGTGATGAACACTAGAAACTCTTCTAACCACAGGAGATCTGTCGTTACACACACACACACACACACAACTCTGAGATGCTGTTTGCGAATGTTTGTTAGAACGATGGTTTCGGGAAACACACCCCAGGACGGCCCCTCACGTCGAGTCAGCGCTCACCTGTGTTTTTGTTCACAACGTTCCTGGGAACAAACTCCGGGCAGTTGATGAACTGGGAGAAGTCTGTCTGCGACTGGTCAGGCAAAGCGAGTCCCGGCAGGGGCCATTTCTCAGGCTCCTCCTTGCAGCGGATTTTCATATCCGTGATATCCACTATTTTACTGTCCTTCAGGGCCTGAGAGAAGAGCAAACCTCAGTTACAGACACGGTAGATCTTACAGCAGCAGAGTGTGTGTGTGTGTGTGTGTGTGTGTGTGTGTGTGTGTGTGTGTGTGTGTGTAACACACCTCCAGTATGAGGCTGAAGTCTGTGGTGAGCACCTGCACACGGTGGAAGCTGGCGATCAGGTGTGTGTGTGTGTGTGTGTGTGTGTGTAACACACCTCCAGTATGAGGCTGAAGTCTGTGGTGAGCGCCTGCACGCGGTGGAAGCTGGCGATCAGGTAGGGGTGTGTGTGTGTGTGTGTGTGTGTGTGTGTGTGTGTGTGACACCTCCAGTATGAGGCTGAAGTCTGTGGTGAGCGCCTGCACGCGGTAGAAGCTGGTGATCAGGTAGAGGGGTGTGTGTGTGTGTGTGTGTGTGTGTGTGTGTGTGTGTGTGTGTGTGTGACACACCTCCAGTATGAGGCTGACGTCTGTGGTGAGCGCCTGCACGCGGTGGAAACTGGCGATCAGAGACACCGGAAGGAAGCCCTCCTCATCCATCTTCCTGCGCAGGAAGAAGTCCCTCTCCAGATTGTCACTACTGAAGTAATATTCACTGTGGAAACACACGAGTAAACGAGGCTCAACACCAGTGAGAAGCACAGGCACAAAGCCTTGCAGAACTGAACCGACTGCTTCTGAAGCGCCTATAATGCTGGTCAGAGCAGTGTAAAAACATGCATTAAAAACAACTTACAAAACAATTGCAAATGTTTTATTAAAGGTGTAATCTATTAAACTTTTTTTTTTTAAATCATCTAATACCACTAAATATGAAGTGCCTCTATAATGAGTGTTATTTGATTAAATCCGACCGATAAGAGACTTGACTAACTCTTTTTTATTATACAAACGTGTCATTAAATGTCTATACACATTCATAAAAATGTATCCGGTAAAAATCATATTTAGACACTGGTCCAGGGAGATCATCGCCCCCTAGTGGCAAACCCCTGAAACGCTTCGAAACAGTAATGACGTCATGAAGCCTCGTTTACTGAGATCAAGTGACTGGTTTTCGAAGCTTAACAAGCATCATCACTACATGACCTAATCGCTAAATCATAATTCCTGCCAATTAGTGTTTGTTCATGTGGTTTCTCACAGCTCAGCTGATGCAGACACAGCTCACACAAACAAGTGCGGACACAAACATTAGGCCAGATTCGTTAGAGAACGCTGATTCATCCACTAATGGAACAAAGTCTTTATGGCCTCGTTTACACTGCAGGTCTTGATGCCCAATTCTGATTTATTACCTTTATCCGATTTTTTTGACCGTCCGTTTACACGTTCTTTCTCACTGTGACCCATATCCGATTCATGCGTTTACACTTGCCATACTATCTGAAACATCGCGCATGCTTAAAGGGTTAAATTCTCTTGCACAGATGGGCGGACGCGAAATATGCTTGATGCTAGCTCTGCGATATATGCGAAGTTTGCCAAACATCACCATGATTTTGAGGCGAAGGAGGACGAAAAGTGCCAGGGTTTCTCTCGTCATTAAACCGTGGAGACGTCGCCTAATGCCTCAGAAAACCCGATCTGACTGTTTACATGACAGTCGCATTGGCACATATCTCAAACCGATCTCGAAATATCCGAATGCATGCGTTTTGTTCCTGTTTACACAGTCATAGAACACATCCGATCTGTGTCACATATGAGCAAAACATCGGAATTGGGTCACATTTCACTGGCAGTGTAAACCAGGCCTATGAGTGAGTCGTTGAATCATTCGCTCAATCCAGCTTTTAAATATTTTTTTTAAATAGACTGCAGATATTAACATTTTGTCAGAACCTCTAGTAAATTACATGTTATTTTGTGTAGTTGTCCATCCTGAACCGTGATCTATATTTTAAACAAAATAACTGTGATTCTCAATGTATCCAGAGTCATGCAGCTCTACTACAAATGATTCATTTGCATCACTAATTACTAGCGCTGGGCAACGATTAAATCGCATCCAAAATAAAAGTGTGTTTACATAATATATGTGCTTGTACTGTGTATAATTATTTAGTATAAATATATACAGAATATACATACAAATATTTCTTAAATATATACATGCATGTGTGTGTATTTATATATACAAAATAATTCCTATACACAATACTAGGGATGTCCCGATACCACTTTTTCACTTCCGATACGATGCCGCAGCTTTGGCTATTTGCCGATACCGATATCAATCCGATATTTTTATTTTATTCTTGAAATAATACTACTACTAATAAAATATATGGAAGCACTTTGCTCAATTAGCCACATAAAAACATCTCACTCAAATGGAGAACAAATACTTCTCCAGTATATAGTCCACAACAGCAGCTGATGATGAAAGACTGACACCCTTTATTCAAAAGACCTTGAGATATGTTTGGTAATTGTACCTGAATGAATTTTAAATTTATTTGCTATATTTCAGATCAATATATTTGTTTCCTTAAAATTTTTATTAACTTTAACTTTATTCTCATCTGAATTATAAATAATTTATTTCTGTATAAAATAATACTACTTTTAAAAACACATTTGATTTTCTTTTTTATTCAATGTAGAATGTGTAACTTAAAAACAAACAGATTAGTGCTCTGTTTTAGGACAAGAAATGAAAACCAATGCAATATGATGAATGTCCAGATTAGATCATTTTTGCTTTTAAACAGCGTGTGTGTGTGTGTGTGTGTGTCTGTGTGTGATTTTGGTTGGGTGGTAGTTACAGTTTGACAAGAGTTTACAGTTTGACAAAAGCACAATGTTGTGTTTTACACAAATAAGTAGGCTTAAAACACTTTTTGCAGTTTTAATGATGTCCAGTATGAAAATGACGGAGTATGTTTTTATGTTTCCACTGTTCGATCGCGCCCGTGCCTCCCTCTCTCTGACACACACACACTCCAGCATTGCAATCTTGACATCGCAGCCTGTTCACTTTGCTGCGTTCACACCAAACGCGAATAGAGTGTCAAACTCGCGTCTAGTTCGATGATTGAACAGTTTGAATCCATTTGCGCATCCAAAGCGAATAGGACACGCGTTCAGAGCTAAGGCGGGGCTACAGATTAGGTGTCCCTAAAGAACCCGCATATGCGCGTATCCAACAGTAACGTTAGTTCCGTATTACATTAAATGATGTGCACGCGAGTTTTATTTATTTTTATACCGTGTATTCTCTGTGTAAATCCATGCACCGAACGTACGTTCAGTGCGAATACATGTACCGTTCCACCCCTAATGGGTATCGGATAAAAAAAAATTTTCTCCTCCGATATCCGATCTAGCGTTTTGGGCCAGTATCGGCACGATACCGATGCCGTGGATCGGATCGGGACATCCCTACACAATACACACACATTTATTATGTAAAACTTTGGATGCGATAAACCCAGCACTAGTAATCACACGTCATAATTGCTGAAGTATTCACACACACGATTCCCTCTCTGCATTTCTCTGGCTGGCTTCCTCATCGAGCTGTCGAGTTACCCTGGCACTGTATAGATGATGAATACTGCTGGCTCTCTGACAGTGCTTTTGAGCTGTCATATGCATAACGCAGATGTACATCTATTCCTCCGGGAACGCGTGGCTCTCGCCGGATGGTGTTACTCACATCTGCCTCTTGATGTAGTCCTTCAGCAGGTCATGGTCCACAGTGTACAAGTCGTTACTGCTCATGTTGTCATAATAGTACGTCACTGTGCTGTTAAACTTCTGACCACAGGCTCCATCCTTTCCATCAAAGCCTTTATAGCCGTAGTAGTAGTCATAATGACCTGAGGAGACAACAACAGGACAATCAAGCAGGAACACACGATTAAAGTGCCCTCATTATGACCCCCCATGTAGTGTTTAATGGAGCCGATTGTGAATGTAGAAGGTCTAAAGTTTCAAAGTTCAAACTGCGATTCTGAACCGCCTGAAACGAGTCGTCAGTAATTAAGTCTCACTTCCTGCTGAACCTGTGTAGGTTTGTGACTAATTTGCATAATTCCAGTTTATGGTCTTGATTGGCTGAGCAGCGTCTCTTAGCCCCGCCCTCAAACACTGTAGTGTATCTGAGACTGGAAGAGTTTGGTTCGTGTTGTTCATCAAAGGTGTGATTGGCAAAGGACAAAAAAGCAGGAAAATAAACGGCATTCAATGCCATCGTTACTGTTCGTATCACTGTGATCAAGAGCTGAGATTCAGATATGATGAGCGTTTGGTTTCTGACCAATCAGAGAAGAGCAGCTCTCAGAGAGGCGGGGCTTAGAGAGACTGAATCCTTGATGGAAGCGTTTCAGACACTGAGAGGAAAGAGCTGATGCTGCAGTGGAGATTATGAGGACATTAAAGTGTTTTTGATGTTTGATGAATGTGAGCCTGTTGTAGGAGACAACATTAGGAAACTTTAAAATAGCACTATAACAATTTCGTTCATTTAAAAATGTTTCACATTTATTTTCCCCATTTACTCATTTCTATATTAGTAAATATATATATATAAATTTAACTTCAGCAATTGTTTGCAGGTGTTTTTATCTTTAAATGAAATGTAATATAATATATCGGTCTCCCTGCTCTCAGCGATATCAGCGTCGCCCATCAAAAACACCCATACTGGTTGACCCCTAAAATCATAATTAGGGCTGGGAATCGAAAATGGACTCCAATTCTGGAATCGAATACTTGTTTTAAAATTGTAATGTTGATTCCTCTTATCGATTCCTTTGTGAGCTTTTCAATATGACTTTAAACCATTCTGTTTTCTGTTCTCATGTGTATCAGTATATTGATCCGTGCAGCTCTTAAAGGGACAGTAGCCTAATATTTCTGCTCTATAACACTAATATTCCTGCTCTATAACAACACTAATATTCCTGCTGTCTCTATTATAACACTAATCAAACAACAAGAGAGAAAATTCACTCGCTGTTCTTGACTGAATAACTAACTATATTTGTAATGTATATTTTATTTATAAAGTCCAGTGTTATTTTACATTTGATCACAGTTTCTGAACCTGAAAATCTTAAAACACTATTGCACTCGTATCTTTGTTCAGCTGTATCCATTTTTTGCAATTGCTAATTTCTGCAAATTTTTTTTTTTGTTCTTTTTTAATTACTGAGTCTATAATAATGCTTGAAATGTATATTAGTTAGGCTAGTTGTTCTTCTACAGGCAAATGCTCCTTGTGTAAGTGTTCTTTAGCCTGTTTGTGTTCATGATACTCAGCTACAATTACATGTTTTGCAATAAGACTACATGTGAATTATATCTAAGTTTTTTTTTACCTTATTGGAATCGAAATTAGGAATCAATAAGAATCGGAATCATTAAAACTCAAACGATACCCAGCCCTAATGCTAATGGCAGAGCGACTCTGGAGCATTGCTAGTCTAGTGAGTGGTGTAAGCGTGACTTTGAGCTTGGACTCAGTGTTTGCTCAATCAATGGCAGATGAAGATAGAGTTCATTACCTCTGCCTCTTCCTCGTCCTCTTCCTCTTCCCCGACCCCGGCCTCGGCCCCGGCCACCGGCTCTGTACGGCGCTCCCTCGCTCTTCACACTCGACACCTCGTCATGGTCATCCCTCAACTCCTGATCGTACTTCCCACTATGCCAATCTGCAAACACACACACACACACACACACACACACATCAAAAGAGCTGTTGGTGCACCAGTGACATCAGGAGTTCTGGTAATCTGGGAGCAGGGAGTTGATTATGTAGTGATCATCCTCATGTCCTATTCTTTGAAGACTGTGTCTCCTTCAAATGCCCCATGAAGGGATCATCCGCAGCATTTAGGGTACAGTACAACTGGCTGACTGACAGCGGCTCTCCAGAGCTGAAAGTATAGTTTATACGAGTGAGCATCTAGATAGTGGGTGTGCATATCATACAAGATAAAAGAAGTTTGTAGACAAACTAAGTTGGCTTGAAAAAGCCAAGCCAGAAAGTTTGAAGTAGCTTTAAAAGCTTGAAGGTTTTCAGTTTGAAACAGTTTAAGTTTAGTAGTTTTAAAAGATAGATAGATAGATAGATAGATAGATGTCAGAAATA
Source organism: Leuciscus leuciscus (assembly GCF_965113295.1). Classification (NCBI taxonomy): domain Eukaryota; kingdom Metazoa; phylum Chordata; class Actinopteri; order Cypriniformes; family Leuciscidae; genus Leuciscus; species Leuciscus leuciscus. Next base: position 939,191 of record NC_138740.1, read on the forward strand.
TTAGATGGACAGATATATATATATATCAGATAGATAGATAGATAGATAGATATCAGAAACATTAGATGGACAGATAGATATATATCAGATAGATAAAATGTTAAATGAGTCTAATTGGCTACTCTGACTGCTATAAGGGGTTGCTAAGGTATTCTGAGTGGTTACTAGGGTTTTGTGGTTGTAAAGGTACTTAGGGTGGTTGCTAGAGTGTTGCTATGCGGTTGCTAAGATATTCAGGGTGGTTGCTATGGTGTTCCTAGGGTATTTTGGGTGGTTGCTAGGGTGTTGCTAAGGTACTCAGGGTGGTTGCTATGTGGTTGATAGGGTATTCTGGGTTGTTGCTAGGGTGTTGCTATGCGCTTGCTAAGGTACTCAGGGGGTTTGCTATGTGGTTGGTACGGTAGTCTGGGTTGTTGCTAGGGTGTTGCTATGCGGTTGCTAAGGTACTCAGGGTGGTTGCTATGCGGTTGCAAAACAATCATATAATGTGAAATTAAAGTCGCAATGAAAAGGAAGTGGCGTCAGATCTTTTCTTCCGCATTGTGACACAGATCTGAATGTAACAGATTATCGGAAAAGAATAAATGTAGGGAAGGGTTTGGATGTTGAGATGTGGGCGCGGCTCTCAAAAGTGTATGCAGATGAGCGCCTGCTTGCAGGGGCGGAGCTAAAGCCGGACTGCATGATTGGAGAATGCAGAACACGTCACTGGAGAGACGACTGACGCTGATTAAACTTTACGAAAATGACACGCATGCACAGATGAATTGTTCACAATAAGATCTATAATTTGCTTTTCGCGAATAAATGCGGTTTTATTTCATGCTGACTTTAATGTAAGCAGACAAGATCAAACAAGTGCGAAACATGATTGAACTGCAAATATATATTGTTTTAATCTTCATTTGTTGTTTGTCTTGTATTATATGCACGCATGTTTCCGCTACATGCATGTTGCACATTAACTTAATGTGTGCATTTATAATGGAGTTGTCCACACAGATAAAGGTGTGTTTGATCATGTGTGACGGCTGTTCGGGTCTCACTGCATCAGATGTGGCCAGGATGTACACCAGTGAAAGCAGACAGCGAGGGCATACCTCTCAGGTCGTTCCTGCTGCCGGGGGGGATTCGATGAGCGTCAAACTGGCGTGTGTTGTTCCGAGAGGCCGAGCGCTCGCGCGGACCTTCAGACTTCACCTCGATCATTAGAGGAACCCACTTGTGCTTGTTTCCTACAACATCACCACCATCAGTTTTTTTACACACATTCATTTCATAACATCACAATCTTTAAGGAGTAGCTCACTTCAGAATTAATTTCCTGATAATTTACTCTCCCCCACGTCATGCAAGATGTTCATGTCTTTCTTTCTTCAGTGGAAAATAAATGAAGGTTTTTGAGGAAAACACTCCAGGATGTTCCTCCATATAGTGACTTCAATGGGGTCCAACGGGCTGAAGGTCCAAATGTGAGTTTCAGTGCAGCTTCAAAGTCTCGACACGATCCAGCCGAGGAATAAGAGTCTTATCTAGACAAACCAGCCGACATTTTAGAACAAAATAAACATTTATATACTTTTAACCACTGTTGGACACCATTGAACTCCATTGAAGTCACTATATGGAGAAAAATCCTGGAATGTTCCTCAAAAACCTTCATTTCTTTTCCAGTGAAGAAAGAAAGAAAAACAAACATCTTAGATGACAAGGGGGAGAGTAAATTATCAGGAAATTTTTATTCTGAAGTGAACTACTCCTTTAAAATCGATACAAGAAACAATAATACCCCTTTTCCACCAAAAAAGAACTGGTTCAGATCTGGTGCTGGTTCAAAGTTGGTTCAATTTGCGAACCTTCTCATAATCTGTTTGTTTTTTCCACGGACTAGAGAGCCCAGCGAACGACGTCGTTACGTCACTGTGTGCGTTGCCATACGTCTTAGCTTTCCCAGAAACGCTTGCGCCAAATTCAAGCATAACAATTACAATGTTGGACTACATCGTCTTTCTGCAAATGTTTCTCCTGGCTTTGCGATCCTATATCGGGGTCAGAAGAAGACGTTTAGACCACATTTGTGCTGCTCGTCTGGATTACTATAGACGGAGGTTACGTTCGAGAGGAAGTTCGACAATAACCCCGCCTCCAGCCCCCGACGTAAGCATGACATGGTAAAAGAACGGTTCTAGTCCAGCAAAGAGTTGGTGCCGCTTTGAAACCAGTTTTCCTGGCCGAGAACCGGTTATTTGGCTGTCAAAACACAAAGAACTGGTTCGTGAGTGGGCACCGGCTCTGAACCGGCACCAGCACTGCCTTGGTGGAAAAGGGGTAAAAGAGTGTTCACTTCCTCCCTCTCACACTCTAGTCAAGGATCTGGCGTTAAACACCTCTCTTTTTGTGTCCGTTTTTCTGCGACTCCTCGTCAGTGTTCTTCTCTTCTCCAGAGTCGTCAGATTTGGCTTTGAGGTTTTCTTTGCTCTCTTCATTTTCCCTCTTTCCCTTGGACTCTCGTTTGACCGCTGACTTCTTCACCACCTGACATGTTCATCAAGAGGAGTAAAAACAATCACATTGTGGCATTATCACAAACTCGTCTGACTTTACACTAGATGGGCTCTGTATGAAAAGGAAACCGTCTTTACAAAGCCAATTTTAATGATGAATCCCACCTTTCCCCCTAAAGGACAATATTTTGCACATGTTGTAGCCTAAAACAAGCGCTAAGTTCAGGGTTCACACAGATACTGTAAAATCAAAGGACTTGAAGCACGACTTTTTCGTTTTTTTTTCAAGGACTACAATCAGAGATCTAATTTATCAAACTATCTTTCTTGATTCTCTTTTAAATTCTAAAAAAGGTAAATAGATAATAAAAATAAACTATAAAAACTAATGGCGCTTTTCCACTACACAGTACCAGCTTGCCTCGGCTCGACTCGGCTCTGTTTGGTTTTCCACTGTGTAAAAGTTGTACCTGTACCTGCTTCCAGGTACTTTTTTTCGTACCACCTCCGGCGAGGTTCTGAGCGAGCTGAGGCGATACTAAAATGTGACGTGAAAACACGGCAGACTGCTGACTGGTCAGAGAGAATCGTCACTATTCACTGTGTCATCACTGCACGCATCAGACGGAGTATCCTGAATAAAAAACAGCAAAAACAAAAACATCCAAAAACAGCATACACTCGATTTCCTCCATTGTCCTGTGTGTGTGGGTAGCGGGTGTGTCTCACGTAGAAGATTAAGTCACGGCAGTTTCCTGCGGCGTCGCTATGATGACCAGGTACTATTGTGGAGGTACTATCTGCAATGGAAAACGGAGCGAAAAGCGAGCCGAGCCGAGACGAGGCGAGTCGAGCTGGTACTGGTAATGGAAAAGCGCCATAAATGGTACAAATAAAGTGCAGCAGATGCAATAACTGTGGAAACTTTAACCACTGAAAGGACACTATGACAAAGATATCACTCTCCTCTTTCAAACTGATTCTTTCTCCCATGAATATATGATTGAGCTGAAGAATGAAAGCGGTATCATATACTTGATATTTATATGAGCAATATCACACTCATAGCCATGAAAACTGCAGTTTTAATTGTGTGTGAAAAGATTGTTTTATCAATAACATTTTACATAAATTTCCCATATATTGTCTTTCAAGAACTCAAGCACTTTTCAAGGACTTCTTCACAAAATTGTCTGTTTTAAAGAGTTTTTCAGGACTTAAATTTCCAAAAGTCAAATTCAAGCACTCTAAGCACCTTGTACGAACTGTCAGTTGTGTGTAACTTCAGAGACGCACGTCAGGATTGAGCTTTGATCAGGTATAGATGGAGAACAGCAGAGACCCAGTTTGGTAGCGCGCTCTTACCTGAACCTCCTTGGTAGCGATCTCTCCAGGCGTCGGCCAGTTGTTCGTGTCTCCGAAATCCCCCACCTTCAAAGACATTTAAGCATTAAGCCCGTTAGACAGCAGCTCACACACACACACAACACAGCAGTGTAAACACCACAGCAGACTCGCCTCACGCTGACACACTCACAGAGACGAGGACACTACTAACATGCTTATCGTATTATTTAATCACATCTATTGGCACAAAATCTCATTTATGTGAGGAGAACGACCACATTTACATCTAAACGTGCAAGAATATGAATAATCTGGACTCAGTCAGATAAACTGAATAAGCAGTGTTCGGTCCATTGTGCTGCGTTTCGTGTCATTTCCTCTGCTAATAAAGACCTTGAGCTGATTCTCTACTCTTACTGCTGTGGGCATCTGAAAACACACTACTTTAACATGCGGTGTGAGACAGGTAGTGGTGCAACGGATCACAAAACTCACGGTTCAGATCATTTACGGTTTTTGAGCCACGGATCGTTTTTCGGATCAGCAAAAAAAATTGTTTTATATACCGTATTTTCCGGACTATAAGTCGCACTTTTTTTCATAGTTTGGCTGGTCCTGCGACTTATATTCAGGTGCGACTTATATATATCAAAATTAATTCAGACTGAGATGAACCAAGAGAAAACATTACCGTCTACAGCCGCGAGAGGGCGCTCTAGTTGGCGGAGTTGTTCAGAAGCGACACCAAGGATGAAGAAAATGATGTGGAATGAGATCGCGGGAGCTTGGTGAACTTGTTTACTGGTAACTTGCTTGTTGGACTCGCTGGCTTATGTTAATTTAGCCTATTCAGCCTCCCAGGTATATGTTCTTTATGCTATTGTGTAGCTGAATAACTGTTAGTGTTGCGTTAACATACCGGACACCTACTCAGCCTGTTGTTCTGTGTGCTACTGTGTAGTTGAATAACTTGCCTTTCCAGATTAAATGTCTGTTCTTGGTCTTGGATTTTGTGAAATAAATTTCTAAATAAATGCGACTTATAGTCCAGTGCGACTTATATATGTTTTTTTCCTCTTCATGACGCATTTTTTGACTGATGCGACTTATACTCCGAAGCGACTTATAGTCCGGAAAATACGGGTACATGGTTTCATTTATTTTCATTTATTACTCAAAGCTTACTTGAAGTACTTTAATAACACAGCAAAAACTGCTAGCCAGACTGATCAAGTTCAAACATTATTATTATTAAAAACAATAGCAGAAATAATACACAAATTACAAGCAGAGATGAATACTAAAAGTTAAAGTCTAACAGTAGTATTCATATATACAAATTAATAATTAGGTCTAAATGTCAAATTTGTTCACTGCAGAAATTAAATATAGGTTCATCTTTGTTAAAGCTGTATTTTGTTGTTTTATTAACACTAATGACAAGAAACAGCAGGAATATTAGGCTGTTGTCCCTTTAAGACCGAAGAACCTGACAAACATCCGGTTTCCTTCTCAAGTGTTCGCTTCTGACAGAACTGAGAGAACACTTGCCTAGACGGATATTTAGGGGTATTTAGTGTGCATGTGTCCGTTCAAGGGCAAGGAAACGCAAAAAATAGGAATGAATTCGGTGTCCGAGCGTGCCCGTCTCTTTCGCCTCTTCTTACGCATTTAAATGTGTAAATTGGCAAGACAAAACACAGCCAAATGATAAACTTTCACTCTATGATGGTTAAATTCAGCAGTTAATCCAACAACTTTCACTCTAAGCTGATCCGTACAGATCCCGATCACCTGCGATCCGTTGCACCCCTAAAACAGGCCCTAAGGCCCATTCAAACCAAGGATGATAACGATAGAGTTGTTCAAATCGCTCTAAATGTAAAAGAACAGCAGATTTCACACCAAAACTAATGCCACATATCACTGGAATCACTTCCAGAGTCATTTTTTTCAGCTGATGAACGATAAATACAGTGACAGCCAATCAGAATCCTTCCAACTTTGAGGAGCTTGTGCATTTAAAGCGTCAGCCAATAAACTGCAGCGCTTCTACCATCCAGAGCGCAGGTGTGGGTGCTGATATAGTGATCGCTCTAGAGCGCAGGTGTGGGTGCTGTTATAGTGATCGCTCTAGAGCGCAGGTGTGGGTGCTGATATAGTGATCGCTCTAGAGCGCAGGTGTGGGTGCTGATATAGTGATCGCTCTAGAGCGCAGGTGTGGGTGCTGATATAGTGATCGCTCTAGAGCGATAGTGATCGCTCTAGAGCGCAGGTGTGGGCGCTGATATAGTGATCGCTCTAGAGCGCAGGTGTGGGTGCTGATATAGTGATCGCTCTAGAGCGCAGGTGTGGGTGCTGATATAGTGATCGCTCCAGAGCGCAGGTGTGGGTGCTGATATAGTGATCGCTCCAGAGCGCAGGTGTGGGTGCTGATATAGTGATCGCTCCAGAGCGCAGGTGTGGGTGCTGATATAGTGATCGCTCCAGAGCGCAGGTGTGGGTGCTGATATAGTGATCGCTCCAGAGCGCAGGTGTGGGTGCTGATATAGTGATCGCTCCAGAGCGCAGGTGTGGGTGCTGATATAGTGATCGCTCCAGAGCGCAGGTGTGGGTGCTGATATAGTGATCGCTCCAGAGCGCAGGTGTGGGTGCTGATATAGTGATCGCTCAGGAGCGCAGGTGTGGGGGCTGATATAGTGATCGCTCTAGAGCGCAGGTGTGGGTGCTGATATAGTGATCGCTCTAGAGCGCAGGTGTGGGTGCTGATATAGTGATCGCTCCAGAGTGCAGGTGTGGGCGCTGATATAGTGATCGCTCTAGAGCGCAGGTGTGGGCGCTGATATAGTGATCGCTCTAGAGCGCAGGTGTGGGCGCTGATATAGTGATCGCTCTAGAGCGCAGGTGTGGGTGCTGATATAGTGATCGCTCCAGAGCGCAGGTGTGGGTGCTGATATAGTGATCGCTGATATAGTGATCGCTCTAGAGCGCAGGTGTGGGCGCTGATATAGTGATCGCTCTAGAGCGCAGGTGTGGGCGCTGATATAGTGATCGCTCTAGAGCGCAGGTGTGGGCGCTGATATAGTGATCGCTCTAGAGCGCAGGTGTGGGTGCTGATATAGTGATCGCTCTAGAGCGCAGGTGTGGGGGCTGATATAGTGATCGCTCTAGAGCGCAGGTGTGGGCGCTGATATAGTGATCGCTCTAGAGCGCAGGTGTGGGTGCTGATATAGTGATCGCTCCAGAGCGCAGGTGTGGGTGCTGATATAGTGATCGCTCTAGTGTGGGCGCTGATATAGTGATCGCTCTAGAGCGCAGGTGTGGGGGCTGATATAGTGATCGCTCTAGAGCGCAGGTGTGGGTGCTGATATAGTGATCGCTCCAGAGCGCAGGTGTGGGTGCTGATATAGTGATCGCTCCAGAGCGCAGGTGTGGGTGCTGATATAGTGATCGCTCCAGAGCGCAGGTGTGGGTGCTGATATAGTGATCGCTCTAGAGCGCAGGTGTGGGCGCTGATATAGTGATCGCTCTAGAGTGCAGGTGTGGGCGCTGATATAGTGATCGCTCTAGAGCGCAGGTGTGGGTGCTGATATAGTGATCGCTCTAGAGCGCAGGTGTGGGCGCTGATATAGTGATCGCTCTAGAGCGCAGGTGTGGGCGCTGATATAGTGATCGCTCTAGAGCGCAGGTGTGGGTGCTGATATAGTGATCGCTCCAGAGCGCAGGTGTGGGTGCTGATATAGTGATCGCTGATATAGTGATCGCTCTAGAGCGCAGGTGTGGGCGCTGATATAGTGATCGCTCTAGAGCGCAGGTGTGGGCGCTGATATAGTGATCGCTCTAGAGCGCAGGTGTGGGCGCTGATATAGTGATCGCTCTAGAGCGCAGGTGTGGGCGCTGATATAGTGATCGCTCTAGAGCGCAGGTGTGGGTGCTGATATAGTGATCGCTCTAGAGCGCAGGTGTGGGTGCTGATATAGTGATCGCTCTAGAGCGCAGGTGTGGGCGCTGATATAGTGATCGCTCTAGAGCGCAGGTGTGGGTGCTGATATAGTGATCGCTCTAGAGCGCAGGTGTGGGTGCTGATATAGTGATCGCTCTAGAGCGCAGGTGTGGGCGCTGATATAGTGATCGCTCTAGAGCGCAGGTGTGGGTGCTGATATAGTGATCGCTCCAGAGCGCAGGTGTGGGTGCTGATATAGTGATCGCTCTAGTGTGGGCGCTGATATAGTGATCGCTCTAGAGCGCAGGTGTGGGGGCTGATATAGTGATCGCTCTAGAGCGCAGGTGTGGGCGCTGATATAGTGATCGCTCTAGAGCGCAGGTGTGGGTGCTGATATAGTGATCGCTCCAGAGCGCAGGTGTGGGTGCTGATATAGTGATCGCTCTAGAGCGCAGGTGTGGGTGCTGATATAGTGATCGCTCCAGAGCGCAGGTGTGGGTGCTGATATAGTGATCGCTCTAGAGCGCAGGTGTGGGGGCTGATATAGTGATCGCTCTAGAGCGCAGGTGTGGGTGCTGATATAGTGATCGCTCTAGAGCGCAGGTGTGGGCGCTGATATAGTGATCGCTCCAGAGCGCAGGTGTGGGTGCTGATATAGTGATCGCTCTAGAGCGCAGGTGTGGGTGCTGATATAGTGATCACTCTTGGCCTGAACGGACCTTTAGTCTTTACAAGGCATTCAATAAATGTAATGTTGCAAACCTGTAACCCAGTGTAGGTCAAACAGTCCTGCTCCTGTAGAGAGACTCAAGTGAACGCCACTCACCTTTCCTCCGCGCCTCGACCGAGTGTTCCCCGCCTTCACAACCTTTGTGGGACCAGAATGCTCTAGAGAAGCAAAAGAGCATGACAATTAAAGACAGGTCAAATAAGCTGAATTAAACACTTATGGCAACCTTATTATTCTAACACAAATGACACTAGTAGTAACATTTCAGACAAGCAAACACTCATCTGTCTACTCTAGAAAGAGTGGAGGAAGAGCAATAAACATACGTGTAGAAGGTTTATATAAGTACGGCCTGGCGCAAACAGACAACGAGAATCTTTGTTCAATTCACAGAAGTTCCTGTGATGCAAAGCCACATTAAAAACACCAATCGTCAAAATATTTTAGTGAACAACGTTTAAAACTCATGCCATGTGATGCACTATGCACTGAACTCACGCTATTCAGAAGATGATTTTCTCTGATGAAAACGTACAACCCATTACATCCTTTCAGCTGAGTCACTTCAAGAGCTTGTGAGAGTCGAGACACTAGTCCTGCTCTCGCTGTGATCAAACTACTGGACTACAGTATTTACTGCATTTGATCAACAAAAAGTTAATAAATGTGCCAAGCAAAGCTGTTTGTTGGCTTTCGACAAAGTACTTTTTGAACATTTCCAGCACATTGTAAGAATACCGTAATAACCGTGATCTATAAAACATCTACAGTTACAACCACAGTCTAATATACAAAGTCATGTTTTCCATTAAGAATTGTCTCTCTGATACGGTTAACATTATTTAAGAGATTTAATTTTTTTTTAAAGTAGCCAAGCTCTCAATGAAATAAGGTTAGAGACCCGAAACAAGCTTCAATAAATAACTTTATGAAGTTGTGTCTAGGATTATGAACTGATAGTCATTGAAAAACAAATACTAGTATACATTTCTGGCCAAGAATGTTCATCAGGGTCATATGCTGTTTGTGTGAACAGGATTACTGGTAACTTGCTTTGTGTGATTTGAGTCTGTTCCAGCTGTAAGAGCGCACACACACACACACACACACACACACACACACACACACACACACACACACACACACGTGCGCTCTGAACTCAGTCCTCTCAGAGAATGGTCTATTGCTACAGTGTTTCGCATTCATTACCTAAAGTCTGGAAGCCCATCAGTTTCATAACGTTCACGTCACAGAACAACACAAAAGGTCTTTAGCATTGAGTTTTGCACAATATGCTTATTTATGTAATGAAGTGTGAGTGACGCCCGGCTGGCGTTGTGTTAGAGCGCGGAAGCCCACCGTTTCAGACTAAGGACACTCTGCTGAGAGTAGGGCTGGGAATCGAACATTTATCACAATTCTGGAATCGAATACTTGTTATAAAATAAAAATCTATTCCTCTTATCGATTCCTTTGTGAGCATTTAAACTGACTTTAAACCATTGAAGTGCAAGACGACTTGTGTGCGGTTTTCTGTGTTCATGTGTATCAGTATATTGGATCCGTGCAGCTCTTAAAGGGACAGCAGCCTAATATCCCTGCTCTATAATAACACTAATATCCCTGCTCTATAATAACACTAATATTCCTGCTCTATAACACTAATATTCCTGCTCTATAACACTAATATCCCTGCTCTATAATAACACTAATATCCCTGCTCAATAATAACACTAATATTCCTGCTCAATAATAACACTAATATTCCTGCTCTATAGACCTTATGCGCCGCCATCTTTAGAATATTGTCTTTTAACTTGCGTTTTTGCGGTCGCTCTGTATATCTCTATGGCGCTGCTGTCAAGGAGTAATTAGCTTTTAAAGTGGATTTACATTAAAGGGATAGTTCACCCAAAAATGAAAATTCTGTCATCATTTACTCACCCTCAAGTTGTTTCAAACCTGTATGAATTTCTTTTTTTCTGCTATGGAAGTCAATGGGGTCCATCAACTGTTTGGTTACAGACATTTTTCAAAATATCTTCTTTTGTGTTCAGCAGAAAAAAAGAAATTCATACAGGTTTGAAACAACTTGAGGGTGAGTAAATGATGACAGAATTTTCATTTTTGGGTGAACTATCCCTTTAAAGGTGCTCTAAGTGATGCCGGGAGTGTTGACATTCAAATTGTTGTCAAACAAAACAGACTAGCTAGACCCTCCCTCCTCCTCAGGGTGGTGGTGGCGCAATGGATAAGACACATGCCTTTGGTGTGAGAGACCCGGGTTCGAATCCACTGTGAGACACCAATGTGTCCCTGAGCAAGACACTTAACCCCTAGTTGCTCCAGAGGTGTGCGACCTCTGACATATATAGCAATTGTAAGTCGCTTTGTATAAAAGCGTCAGCTAAATGAATAAATGTAAATGTAAATGTCCTCATCCCGTCTTAGGGTTAGGGTTATATATTGCAGAACAGAATGCAGAAAAAGAGAAACATTGTCTTAAAATCATTTCGCCACCTGAGGTTATAACTATAGCTCCCATACAAGGACGCAATAATAGCAAGATAACGTTAGCTTCGCGTTTCCCAGTGAGCATAAACAACGGCGGCGGCGTAAACAAATTTAGTCAAAGTTGTCAATAGCCTATAAATGAACATTCAAATCCATAACAAACAGTGGGTGAAAACAATCATTCACACAAATTGTCGCCCTACTGTGAATTTGCTTGATCATTTACAATAGAGATTGATCGCTAGCTGCTAGAAACATATATGTTGTATTCACCAAAGCTAACGCTGACTGCATAGTTCTAGCTAATTACATCCTTGTGTTGGTTTGGCGAACATGAACGTCAATTTAGAAAGAAAAATGGATTTACCTGTTCTGTAAAAACAGAGCAACTGAATGTCTGATTGGAAGCCCTTCTGCCGGCGGAGTTCTCGACACCTTTCCAGGGTTTTTCCGATGTAAATTCGGGACTTCGCGCGTTCCTTATCCTTGTCCCTCTTCTTTACAATTTGTTCATCGGAACGTCGTCTCTTTGGTCGTGTGTCGGCCATAATTCAAACTTCCCTCTTCATGCTTCTCTCTCCTCCACACCCCCTTCATGTGCACGCGCACTAACCCCCAAACCACACCCCTCAAATACTTCTCGCCAGTGATTGGCTGGAACACTGTTTGTTGTGTTTCGTGGTGCGGGTGAGCCCAGTTTGTTTTTGTTGCCGTTTGTGGAGCCTGTGGTGTCTAGAGAGACCGCGTTTTTTTACAGTGTGTTCAGGGGACAGGCAGCTAGCGGATAGTGAGGAGATGTTTGCTGGATGTGACAAAAAATGTTTTGGCCTAAAAAACACGTGACATCACTTAGAGCACCTTTAATGTAAAGTTAGCATGTTATCATGAGGACTAATGTTAAAGCAGATGACTTAACAAATGTCAGTCGACCGGGAAGATTTTAAAACGAGCCGTTCATTATTAAAAACGCAAAAATCGCTGTGAAAATACAGACAAAAGACAACGAGCGCAGCGCTGAAAAGGGGCGGAGCTACATAAGGTCTATAATAACACTAATATTCCTGCTCTATAATAACACTAATCAAACAACAAGACAAAATTCACTCGCTGTTCTTGACTAAACTTTAGTAACTATATTTGTAATGTATATTATATTTATAAAGTACAGCGTTATTTTACATTTCATTAGCCTACAGTTTCTGAACCTGAAAACACAGTTTATTTCAATCCAATCTTTTGTTCAGTTGTGTCTATTTGTTGCAACTGCTGGTTTTTTATTTGTTCTTGTTTAATTACTGAGTGTTTACTTGTCTCACTGTGATATGGCTGAGTGCGCTGACCAAAGCGGGAAAAGCTGCAATTTAATCATCTATTGTTAACAATCAGTATATCGCTGTTAAAGATAATTCACTCCACATACATATATATATATCAGGGATGGAAATTAGCACCCACCACCAGCCAAATGCGGGTGATTGTGTTGTGTCGGGTAAATTCGCTTCACCTACCGGCCACCGTGGCGGGTAAATAAAAATATACTGTTTAGAGGTCGACCGATATGGTTTTTTTCAGGCCGATGCCGATGCCGATCTTTTGAAATCCGGGTCGGCCGATGGCCGATAAATGCTGCCGATTTATTTTGGCCGATATTTGGCCGATTATGCGCTTGTTTTTAACCTCTATTTGAAAGATAAAATGTAACACAAATAATTACTTAAGATAGACAAAATTTCACAACAAAAACATTTATTGAACACTTTACCAATCTGCACTTGTACAAAAGACAAAAAGACCTTGAGATATGTTTGGTAATTGTACCTGAATGAATTGAAAATTAATTTGCTACATTTCAGATTAATATATTTGTTTTCCTTAACATTTTAATTAACAGTAACTTAAACACTTTGCAGTTTGAATGATGTCCTGATAAACAAAATGACGGAGTATGTTTTTATGTTTCCACTGTTCGATCGCGCCTCACACACACGCGCGCGCACACACAAATATAAGTAAACACTTTGCGACTTTAAACACACGCGACATTTCGATCGCGCCCGCGCCTATCTCTCTCTCTCTCACACACACACACAACATATCCCAGCATTGCAATCTTTACATTGCAGCCTGAGCTAAGGCGGGGCTACAGATTAGGTGTCCCTAAATAACCCGCGTATCTAACAGTAGTTCCGCATTACTTTGCACACGAGTTTTATTTATTTTTATAGCGTGTATTCTCCGTGGAAATTTATACACCGAACCGTGAAGCCTGTACCGATTCGGTTCAATACGAATACATGTACCGTTCCCCCCCTAGTCTACAGTGAAATACAGTCACACTTTACACTGTTTGGCCAGCATTTTAACCGTGTTTAATCCAGCTACTTGCTAACGGAATGCTAAAGTTAGCTGCTGACTAGCGTCACGTGCAGCGAAGCGATGTTTCTGTTATTCTAACGTCCGTTTTCAGAGCATCCAAGAGAAGCACAGACATAACAGTAGCACCGAAATGAAGCACAGAAATCCGCGTTGATATTCGGTCCGGTCGTTAAGGCACCAGTGCCGTATTAGCACCGGGTCTGTCTGTATACCCAACCCTAGCGACGACGCTAGCAAAGCAAAGCCAGTCCTTCACTAGCCTATAGTTGGTCTCTTTTTTTTATGACTTATTTCTCTGCATTGAGTGACAACCCTCTCAAATATAAGACACACAACAGGGCTCTAGAGTGCGACCAATTTGGTCGCACATGCGACCAAATTTTGTAAGGGTGCAACTAAAAATTTTCCTAGGTCGCACCGGTGCACCTAACGTCCTCGCATCCGCTGCCTCTCCACGAACTAAGTGTTTGTTCTCCTTTGACGGAACTCACACACTCATGGGAACTCACACTCTTCTCTCACGCTTAATGAGTGATGACGGAGGACAGAATTAAACATTCAAACGTAGCATGGTTACACTTAAGGTCTGTGATATTAGTCTGATTTTGAATTCGGCTTCCAAAGATTATAAAAAATTATATATTGAGGTAAAACCATTAAAAACTATAGCCGCATTCTATCTAGTGCAACTTCTTCCCTTCGCAGCATTACACTGTCATTTCTCCCTAAAACTCAAACCTAACGACAGAATCAGCACGATCGGTGATTGTTGTAAAATGCAGTCTAGCTACTGTTGCTAACTTGCGAGACGCGTTAAATAATTAAAAGAGCTATTAAAAGCACAAAATCTGCGCAAGAGATGTTGTTCGCAAGGCGGCGCGCGCTCCGAAACCGAAACAAGCAAATTATAGCCTACTTTGGGTTTAATGTGCGTGTCTAAACGATCAAATGTACACAAAAGTATGTCAAAATGACCGGCTTGGAGATTCACTAAAAACAGTTTATGTCTTAAATGGACGTAGTTATGGAAATAGTTGGGAGAATATGATGCATCAGATCAGTAGCAGATCTGCACTCGGTCTTAAAGGGGCCGCAGTCTAGTAAACATGCGGACGACTGCGCCATTGCTGCGAATCAAACAACAAGAGAAAAATCACTACAAATCTCTTGAAAGAATAACTTCAGCTTTATTAAGCATTAATCTATTTATGAAAAATTATGCAGTGTTATTTTACATTTGATTACTTTATTAGATTTCTTTTTAGACTAATATATATATATATGTGTGTGTGTATATGTGTATATATATATATATATATATATAAAAACAAAAAGAACCGATAAGAATACAGTTAAAGTACCGGATCGATAAGCAGTATCGGTAAGAGTAGGAATACCGTTAAAACCCTTTACTCCCCGGTCAATGCTCCGACAACAGCCCAGACATGAAGCTACTTCAGCCACCATTCTCCCCAGTCCCTGGTAAGATGCCAAGCCCTGGTCTTTCGTCAGAGATGGCATCCGACTCAGAGACGGAGGTAGAGGCTATACCGCGCCTGAGCTAGAGACTCAAAATAGTTAGTTTGGCAGCTCAGTGAAGCATTTTAATTTTTTTTTTTTTTTTTTTTGATTTTTATTTACCTACACCTTATTCTTGTTTAAAATCATTTACATAATATTAATGTATATAGAGCGTGATAAAAAGGTGACCTTGAAATTGTGGCGTTAAAGGTGACGCGAGCCGAGAAACATTTTCGGTGCACCCAAATTTTGTGCTGGTGCACCTAAATAAAAAAGTTAGGCGCACCAGTGCAACCAAGGCAAAAAGTTAGTCTGGAGCCCTGCACAAACAGAACAAATAAAAGTCTCAGATTCACTGTCTGTAAATTCTTGCTTACTTATTGTAACATGATAGCAACCCTTCTGCTGTGATAATGCAATCTCAACTACGCTATCAATTTCAAAGTAGCCGAACGTCATGTCGCCTATTCATGTTTTTTCTCGAAGTTGGCAGTAACATATCAAAAGTTTTTAATTAAATATAAAGGAGTTTTCTCCAAGGAACTTAGCTCCTTCCTTAGGCACTGGATGAGCTCTGCTCACTCTGCTGGAAAATGACTCTAGGCGCAGCGTGCGTCGAACACGTGTTCCACAACAACAACACTAGGCTGTCCACAGATGCGCCCGCCTAATAATCGGCTTGATACACTTGGATATTGGCCGATGCCGATTATGTAAAAAATGCAAAAAATCGGCCGATTAATCGGCCGACCGATGAATCGGTCGACCTCTAATACTGTTTCACACAGACGGCAGACACTTTTAGAGGACATAAGTGTACGCTGAAATAAAGTCTTTCACCTCAGAAAAACGGACTTTCTTGTCCTGTCCTGTCAGCCGTTCTCCTGTTCTCATAGCGAACACTCTTCAAATGCACGCGCAAATGCGGCGGCGCGCGCTGTGTATCGCCTCACTGTATATAAAGTGCAAAATAAACTACGAGCATGCAACGCCGTTACGTTGTAAATTACACAAAATAAAAGTAATGCAGGGATGATTTTCATACTATTCACCAGGAGTAGTTTCCATGGTTCATTAACAGTTATTGTTAATATTGTGTATTCACCATGGTAACTGTCGTTTCCATATTAACCCCAAAATGCCACTTTATTTTTCTTTGTGTTATTTTTTATATGTGGCTCATACGAACGTTGTATTAACAAAAACTAGTTTGCATAGGCCTAATGTTTATTTATTAGTACTAGTCTTTACTATTAGTCATATTCTTACAATTTATGTTAAGTAAAGGGGGACAGTACTTGTGTGTGTGGAAATAGCCGGTTTCAATAAAACTACTTGTGACATGTCATATTTGGCTTTGACTTTGACTGAACATTTGCTCTCACTTTGCGGAAAAAATATCGGGATATATATCGTATATCGATATTCAGCCTAAATAATCGGGATATGACTTTTGGTCCATATCGCCCAGCCCTAGTTTCATTGTTGGGACTAAAAACCTAAAACTGGAAGCCATAAAAGACCACGAATCATTCAAATGCCACATCCAGGTAAAAAAGAGAAATATATATATATAAGAGAGAAAGAGAAAATGTCAGTATTTCATTGAGACTTGAGATTAAATAAACTGCTTAAGTATTGTAGATTTTGTAGTATTAATTTTCACATGCAGTTACACATTGTCGGTTAAAAACAAGAAAGTGGCTGGTAAAAACATTGAGTGGCTGGTAGATTTTGAAATCCACCAACCACAGTGGCCTGTGGACAAAAAAGTTAATTTCCATCCCTGATATATATATATGCAACAATATGAAAAAAAAAAAATGCAACCATGTATCGGGGATAGTTCACCCAAAATAAAAATTACTGTGTGAGAAAAAAAAAATCTAGTTTTCACAGTTTTAGTGTCAGTACTGCATTAAACTACTATATATAAATGTAGAATATAATGTATAATAATGCAATGGGGGAATAATTGTGTAAAAAGTGCTACATTATTTTAAATATATCTAGTCAGTGACAGAGATCAAGCATATTCATCTACAATAATTCAGTATTTTCAGCTTCAGAATCATGAATATTGTTATTCTGGTGTCTCTATTGTCCTGTGCTTTGGGTTACAGCACCAAGTCCAAGCCTGTTCATTAAGACACCATTTTAATCAACAGTACAGTTTTTATTAACCTATTATCATATGTCCAGGAGTATCGTGAGTTCAGTATCGTGACATGAGAGTATCCTTACATTCATTCAATTCATGCAAATGACCTCAATTGACTAAATTCTCCCAGCAATCCTGATTCGACGTGTACAGTACAGCACTGGCCAGCTCTCAGTGGACTGATCATCTCTATACAGTGGTAGTCAGCTGTCATGACGTCACTCTGCTCATTCTCTCAGCGTCTAGAGCAACATTGATCAGTCGGCCTTCGCTAATTGTCCTCATGCATTAGCTTCATTAGCTTGGGGAGCCCATAAACACACTGGAAGCAAGAGCAGTGACTCGCATCTATCCGCACGTGATCACATGGCACACACCACGTTGCCTTCATCCAGGGGAACTCTGGGATTGATAGCATCTCCACGAGCCCTTCATTACATCATTTCTGCTGATGAACACCAGCAGTGCGACGATGCCATGCCTGCGATCCCATCCCTGTGTCAATCGAGCATATGAATATTAATAAAAGAGGAGTGATCGGTAGCTAACGGCTAACGGCTAACAGCCGGACTCGCGCACGCACGTGCATTAAACACCACGGGAGAGACAAACTGTCACGAGCGCCATTCATAAAAACAGCATTTGACCAGATATGCGTTTAAAAACGCGTTTACGCGAATCCGAGCGAGTTCGTGACAAACACGTGGATCTCACACGTGTCGTGCCATCACATAAAGCGGATCATCACACGATCAGCGACTGCAATATCACACTGTAAACAAATGCATCTCATCTAGTCTGACAACGTCTCGTAAAACGATAAATAATCGTGATTTTATTTGCAGCGGATGTAACGTTACAGCAAAGCGGCATCAGCGCCGGCCTGTCAGACCAGCTCGAGCCCCATAGGCCGCTAATGCTAATGCTAACCCGATAGCCATTTGTTCGGAAAAGCGATGAAGGTGAAGAACAACAAGACATTTTGCGTCTCATCTGCGACTATAATTATAAAAAAGATATGGTTTATTTGGCATCATATCAATGCACTCGTGTACGAGTTGAATATACGGGTCCTGGAGCAGATTCGAGGCCTACTAGTGCTTACAATCTGCTGTCATGTGTGTGAGAAACACGATAAACATCATCTGACATCCCAGCGGACAAAACCAGCTTCCCATCAACTCATGAAAACGCTATTTCTGGATGTTTTGAAGGAACGTTCCATTGTGGGAATGTTAGATTTTCACGTTCTGAAACAAGTTGCAACATTTAAAAAAAGAAGAAAAAAACCCGTTAGATAAAAGTCCAACTGAACCGTTTTTAACGGCCACATGAGGTTTACGTCTCGAGAGCGTTATTAAAGCCCAGAACGTTCTGTTGACGTTATTCTTCAACATGTTCCCTCACAGATGTGCCTCATGATGATGAACTCGCTCGTTGCCAACGGTTTGTTGTGTTAAACCACACACACACACACACACACACACACTGGTACAGACCGTGCAGCGCTTGTCCGTTGACGCCGCTCATCTTCTTCGTCCACGGGTTCACCTTGGGCGGCGGAGCCTCGGTGAACTCCGTCTTACACGCGTCGTCCTCGCTCTCCTGCTCCAGGTTCTCCTTCGCCTGGCTGTTGCTCTCGTCCTTCGCCCGTTTCAGGCTCTGCTCCTTCCCCACAAACCCTCCGTCTCCGCCGGCCTGGTGCTCGAGCTCCTCCGGCTTGAGCAGCGAGTTGTTCGGCAGGAGAGTCTCCACCTCAGTGGCCATTTCTCCTCTAACAAACACCCCTCAAATCCACCGCAATGATCAGCGAACGATGTGTGTGCTTCCAGCGGGAGCCTCTCGCACTCTCCACTCCACCCCTAGACCAAACGGGCTTCAGTCTAAGACGCAGAGTGGCGAATCTCAATTAAAACATGTAAAAGAACCCCTGGAACCTTTAAAACGACGGACTAGCCTTCCCTACTTACGGCAATGTGAAAGAACCACGCGTTGTACGTGAGCGCGCACGTACGCACGCGTAGCGGGGCGTGGCAACGCTAGGCCGCGACACCACGTGACTGTCCTGCATATAAAATGAGCGCTACGGCTCTTGTTCATGCACAGTACAATTAAATTGAAATTTGAGACTTTTTATTTATTTGTCATATTCCAAAGAAAAAATATCACGTTCCTCTTACTTTTCGTATTTAATTTTTTTTTTGTTCTTTCAGAAAACATTTTACAATATAAGGCGACAGTTATCTGACCTGACCTGAAAGTATTTGTGTATTGTTCATTTTATTTGGGACTGTGTATCCATCTTGGCAATCACGTTCCTTAAGGTAAAAAAAAAAGAATACTGATATTACCCCTAATTATGATAACTACGATTTTTTTTTTACCTTAAAGTACCCATTAAATCAATATTAACCGTTTTTTTATGTTCTATATGAATATGTGTAGTATGAATAATCCATACGTACTACATCTGCCATGTTGCATCAGTTGTGTCTCTTTACTGTCATTCACAACTTCTCATTGGATAGTAAAAAGAAAAGTACTGTTTTATATTGTGAATTCAGACATGCTAATCTTTTATATACACAATATGTGTATAGTATTTATGTGACTGGCAACCTGTCACTCACATGAGATCAGCCAATAGCAAACCACAACCATCCAATCAATTCCCCACAGACTAAATTAAGCCCCGCCCTCACTTGTTCTTGTTCTAGAAGCGTTTCACTCGGATATACGGCACATTAGGGAAGTAAAGACTAGTGCCTCGAATACTCTGCCGAAAACTAAAACATCTGTTTGGTTTTGATTATAATTTAATGCTCATGTGACATTGCAGTTCTTCATCATGAAAGTGTATTATCTGCATGCGTTTTAAAGCCATATCAGTCTGAACTTCTGATATATGGTTTTCTGAGCGCACACACACACCCGAATCACACACACAGAAAGCTGAATGTCTTCCACTTCTTATTGAGCTTAAACTGTTAAATACACACAAGGTTATGTCAAAAACACACAATGTTCACATAAACACAGTCGGTTATGTCTGTGAATGTAAACAGCAGGGAAAGAAATTGCATGTGTGTATTAGATCTGTGTATTAAAGTGACAGCAGTGTAATATACAGAACCTACTGCTATATATGCTGTTAATATGAATCAAATCACTCACTGCTCTTGTCTGAATAACTTTAGTAGCTTTAATAAGAATACATTTCTTGAACGCTCTGGCGAGGAGATGAACATGCGGACCGTCAGCAGTTGTGGGCGTGGCCTGTGCTAACAGGGTGGAGTCCGTCAGCAGTTGTGGGCGTGGCCTATGCTAATAGGGTGGAGTCTGTCATCAATCATGGGTGGGGGCTATGCTAATAGGTTGGAGTCTGACAACAGTTATGGGTGGGGCCTATGCTAATGGTGTGGAGTCCATCAGCAGTCGTGGGTGGGGCCTGTGCTAACAGGGTGGAGTCCGTCAGCAGTCGTGGGTGGGGCCTGTGCTAATAGGGTGGAGTCCGTCAGCAGTTGTGGGCGTGGCCTATGCTAATAGGGGTAGGAGTCTGTCATCAATCATGGGTGGGGCCTATGCTAATAGGGTGGAGTCTGACAACAGTTATGGGTGGGGCCTATGCTAATAGGGTGGAGTCTGACAACAGTTATGGGTGTGGCCTATGCTAATAGGGTGAAGTCTGTCAACAGTTGTGGGCGTGGCCTATGCTAATAGGGTGAAGTCTGTCAACAGTTGTGGGCGGGGCCTATGCTAATAGGGTGAAGTCTGTCAACAGTTATGGGTGTGGCCTATGCTAATAGGGTGAAGTCTGTCAACAGTTGTGGGCGTGGCCTATGCTAATAGGGTGAAGTCCGTCAACAGTTGTGGGCGGGGCCTATGCTAATAGGGTGGAGTCTGACAACAGTTATGGGTGTGGCCTATGCTAATAGGGTAAAGTCTGTCAACAGTTGTGGGCGGGGCCTATGCTAATAGGGTGGAGTCCGTCAGCAGTTGTGGGCAAGGCCACAAAGGCTACAATCTGCAAACGGCTTGTTCTGAGACACTGCTTATGATTAATGATGATTGAAAAAAGAAGAGTGGATGGATCATCATAGGGTGGTTGTGTACACACACTGCCAACACACATTTATGTTCAAACACCATTTAAAAGTGAATTTTGAATATTAGGTCCCCTTTAAGGAATATATTTGTGCGAATGAGACTAGAAACGCAGTCATGCAAAGACCTTTTCCAGCTAAACTGATGAAAGGTGCGCTCGCTCACTAGACTTTATTAAAAACATACATTCAGCAAATAACAAATCATTATATATCCAAAAAGTAAAAATATACAGCCTATTAGAAATATAAGTGATCTAGCAAATGATATTCTGTGATTTACAGTCTCCATCGTAAAAAAAAAAATGTCTGGGGCTTATATTGGAACCTTTTATTAAGAATGAATTATGGATCGAAATGAAATGTAACGTTGGCCAAGCATGAAAACAGCAGGCTTATTAATGAGACTCTGATGACAGCGAGAGCAGCTTCTCATCTGTGCTTCACCTCCCATTCTCTGAGCGCATGGCATTAGTGACACGTGAGCGTATTGTTCCTCTTTAGTAGTGTAATCAGCGGTGAAACGGCCCCTGGCTCCCAGCATAAAAACTCAACTCAGCAGCTGGTCAGCAAATCACAGACCAAAGCTTTAAAACGTGGATTTGCTCAATAAGCAGTGCATTCTGGGGCATTTCAGACCAAGGGCACTTCAAGTCCATGGAACTCACAAACATTACCAGTTCTGACAAAACAAACCGTAACAAAAATATGTTCTAAGAATGTTTTTGCTGAAATTCACATTAAGTTATTTATGAATGTTCCCTGACTGTTATGAGTTGTGAGTCCCTGAGTTGTTTAAGTCTTTTATTATTCTTTTGTCATTTTTGTTTTAACTACATTATTTTCCCCTGCTGAATCTAAGAGCGTTTACATTGGTTATGTTTAGTATGGGTTCCACAAGACTAAAAAGAAAACATGAAAATGTCCAGTTCTCTCGTCGTGATTATAATGTTAAATGTTACAAACTTAACCTTATTTTTACTCACAATATAACATTCTTTGAACATATTTGTGGTAAAACCATGGTAAGTGTTGTGTTACTGTGCATTAACTACAAACACCACAGTAAAACCATGGTTACTATGGTAAAAATATGGTAAGTGATGTGGTCAGTGGGCTTTTACTAACAGGATCGAGCTACAGTTACTGTGGTAAAAACACATTCCTAAGCCCTTTATCATGTGAGATGTTAGTATAGACTCGTCATATCCAAAGTTAATAATAAAGAAGTTTCAGGTAAATCATGTAACATGGAAATGTTATTGATGAAGTCAGTAGAATCTCTAATAGAAGATAGTACAAGTGAACAAACGATTTAGTTAAAAAATCAACATACTGGTATAAGGGAGATTAAAGAGAATATTTTTAGCCACAATAGGACGTCCTGGTGGATCAATTAACCTTAAAATAACCCTAATCGGAGACTGACATTACAAGTCAAACTCAGACCAGGAAAACCAACCCTGTGTTTTTACCTCAGATTGATATATTGCACTCTTTAAAATAAAGGCTCTTAACTGGTTCTTTGTGTGGCTATATGATCCCATGAAGAACCTTTAGCATCAATGAAACCTTTTCATTGTACAAAAGATTCTTTGCAGCGCCAAAGGGTTATTTATATTATAAAAGGATTCTGCATCATCAGTCTCATGGGACCTCACACTGGAGTAAATCCATAATGATTTTATTGATTCTAAAGAAAAAAAGTGAAGTGTATTATAATAATCAATGCTGTGAATAATTTACACTATTGATAGGAAATGTCAAGGTATCTTTAGTATCTAGGTTAAAAGGGTATCTATTTTATGTAAGCATTTTAAAATGAATACACTTTGTAATCTCATTTAGTGTTTTAAATGCCCCCCTGTGTTCACATATTCCCTGTTGTTTAAAAACACAAGTAACACTGATCAGTTCAGTAATTATTACCGTCCTAATATGTATTTTAAATGATTCTGAATGTGTTCCATGTGCGTTTGGAACTAATTAATTTAATTAATTCTAAGAATTCCCTCATAATACTCAGAAACTCACTGGTTGCACCTACTGGTGTAATAATGCTGTAATCTACAGAAAGAGTCGCCGAATGAATCAGTGAATGAATCTTCTTGGAGAACAGAATTGAACAAACTCTGTTATGGTTCTTATGGTAATAGTTTAGTAATCGAGGAAATTCTCCCAATATTAGTCATGTCACGCACGGAACGACATGCCTTGGCTTCCAGTGACTGCAATAGATGGAGTAGATTCTCAATTATAAAAGCCTTTGAATCGACGAAGTGACTTTTTAGGAATCGACACTTTTCTTCCCCTCCCCCTCCTTCAGTTTCTCCCGCCTCCCGCGGTGACGAGCGTGACGTGTGATGTCCAGTTTTACGAGAGCCTGACAAGAAGTAAAATGGTACGTTTGCACTAATTGAACAATTTTTAATTATCATAACATAACAGGATGAGTTATCCGAACTTGTTGATGAATAAAGGATTTTTGCGAGGTGTTTGCTGACAGGATTGCTGCGTTTTCACTGAAATTCTGACTGAAATCGACGGTAATTGTGCATACATAGAACTATTTTAAATCACCTAAACAAAATATCAATTATTATTTATTGTTGTTTTCCTAATTGGTGTAAAATGATCTAATTGTATGGTCTTATCTGTCCAAATGCAGCTTCTTCCCGCTCATTTCTCATTCGACGACAGACCGCGTCCGTTATTTTCCCCACAGTCTTCAAAAAATCTAATGGTAAGTGAATTCATGAAATAATTATCATTATGTACTAAAATAAAACATTGTTTATTCATTGCTTTCTGTTTGTATGGATGTGATTGAGGTAATAGTAAAACACAATCTCAATCCAGTGATGTACAATAGTTTAGATAATGGTAGTTTTCTCAAGCTATCCTACATAGCTATTGGTGACATTGCCTAACGACCTTTAGTTTAATGGATATATTACAAGTAATTATTATGAAGTGTTTGTGCCCTGGTTTCACTGACAGGGATTAGATTAAGCCAAGAGTGAGCCTTAGTTAAATTAGTACATACGTTAGCTTTTATAAACGTGCCTTCGAAAAAAAATCTTCAGACAAAACAATAGCACTGACATATTTTAAGATACATCAGTGCAAGTTGCTTCTCACCAGGCATTTTAGTCTGGGATTAAGAGTTTACAGATTAGCTAGTCTTAGCTGAATTGACTTTATGAAAGGTAAAAAAGAGTCACTGTCATCCCAAATAGCCAATCAAATAGTTTAGTTAAAGGGATACTCCACTTTTTTTGGAAATAGGCTCATTTTACAGCTCCCCCAGAGTTAAACAGTTGAGTTTGACCTTTTTCCAATCCATTCAGCCGATCTCCGGGTCTGGCGGTACTACTTTTAGCATAGCTTAGTATAGATCATTGAATCGGACAAGACCATTAGCATCTCTCTCAAAAAAATGACCAAAGAGTTACGATATTTTTCCTATTTAAAACTTGACTCTTCTGTAGTTGGGTCAATGACGTGGCGTGTCAATTCTGGTGTCCCAAGCATATTCATAATATAAAAATGTATACATTTTTAAATGCACTTCATTAAGTGACTCAACTTCCCCCTCTTTAATTACTCATGTGAGAATTCATTATAAATAATTAATCTTTAAGGAACTATTGAGCTCAAAAGTCTCAAAATGTCATTCCGGGTAACTGTCCCGGCTTAAAATCTGAATACAAAAATACAACAAAATTTTTTAAAATATAAATAAAAGTATTTAAAATCTACTTGGGCATAATTGTATTGATGTTTTCAATGATTCCTACAAATATAGTGATAATACTAAGCTTATTTACATTTTTATGACAGAACGACTTTTGTCCCCAAATTGTGATTTCTCTAATGTCAGTCCTAGATAACAGACATCAATGACCATTTTGGACCATAATGCATTTTGGTATGTCATGTGACATAATATTGTATCAAAAAGAAGACCCTGAAGGAGCACTAGAACATGTGCAAAGGTCAGGAAGCGTCTCTTAAAATGTCGATATTTTGATATTTCGGTCACTGGTGCACTTTGTAGCAATATCATGTGTCCTTTTGGATAACACTAATAAAACATTTATAATGATTTTATATTAAAAAACGATCTATTTGATCTAAAAGGTTACCTTAAGCGATGATAGCTAAGTTGTAGTTTTCCATAGGTGGTTAAGTTAGTGCCTGATTATAAAGAAAAAATATTGGTTTTTGTCATTCCTGGATAACAACATATCATTGTTGTATAACAAAAAACCTGTTAGCCAGGACATGTCATCCGTTATCCAGAATGACATATGCACAACAATCTAGTTTTTAATTAACATTTGTAAACTTTTAGGCAAAGTTATCATTGTTATATTATTAACATTAACATTATTTACATAATTGTATGTTTTTTGCCATATTTTAGCTGTCATTCATCTTGATTTCATATGATTCAATGAGTCACATGGGTCATTATCAATGAATTTAACTTTTTTAAATCATTAAAAACTTGTCAGTGTCTCTTACTTTGTTTCAAGTTTGAGTGTTGGAAAGGAAAAAATGACACTGAGGATGGTTTTTATGGTAATCCTGAAAAATATTGCAGAATGTCCTTCCGTCTAACAGTATGTCATTCCGGCTAACAATGACACAGGCAATTCATTTAACCCATATTTGTGTGTTAGATTACACAATTCTGTTTTTTGTTGAGTTAATGATAAAACAAGTCTTATTTACTTTATTGGAAAACATTTTTAAACATTTTCCAGCTTTTTTTAAAATTTGGTTCTGAATTTTGAGTTATCAGCAGCCAAAACTGAGCCCATGTCTATATGAAATCCCAAATTGATTATATTTATTGTGATTAAAATGTAGTTTTACGAGCACTAGTTGTTTGTTGAGCTCCAATTATGGATATCAGTACATTTGTATATGCCAACAATGGTAGAAATGTAATTAATTTAAAAATTCATTACGTTACCCAGGAATGACATTTTCATGGGGAAAAAGATCTGATTCACCAAAAAAGTGGTTAATTACATTCTTGAAATGTGTACATGTCATTGCATTACATACACAACACTCTAATAAGTATAGAAAGTCCTAAAATTTGAATTTTTTTGGCAGTTTTATTTTTTTTCACATCTTAATCCTTATCCGTCATTCACCCAGTTACATCGTGTACTAAGACCGACGGAAAATGAAAAGTTGCGATTTTCTAGGCTGATATGGCTAGGAACTATACTCTCATTCCTGCGTAATAATCAAGAAACTTTGCTGCCGTACCATGAGTCCAGCAGGCGTAATGATATGACGCAGCGCCTGAAAATAGTCCCCAGCTCGGTAACTTCCAACGTGACCGGGACTAAGTTTGTCTAACCTATTAGACGACCTATTTTCAGGCGCTGCGTCATATCATTACGCCTGCTGGACTCATGGTACGGCAGCAAAGTTTCTTAACACATGTAAGTCGACCAAAGTGCTGCACAAAAGTAAAACAGATACATAAAACAAATAACACAACAGAATAAAACAAATCTACACAACTATAAAATTCACTCCTAGTCAAGTATTAGCTGCGCTGCTAAGCCTTGTTGTTATCTGCCATTTTGTCCATCAAACTTCTCAGAGTCCCATAATAAGAACATCTCTGACTGTCTGTGACATGGGTCAAAGACAAGAGTAGGGATGCTAACGATTAATCGACGATCGATTAATTGTCTATGATAATTAAATCGATAAAACTCGATTGTGGATTAAGCAGGTTAATGCTCAACCGTGAAACACGTGAAGCAGACATGAGGAAAAATGAAGCGAGTGTGCCGGAATTATGTTAGGGATCATTTACACCTTCATGTCTATTAAGTTTGCGTGTGCATTCGCAGCCTTTTGTTTTGTGCAAATGCAAGTTTATTTTGTGTAGGCTAATATTTATCTGATTTATGTCATATAGGATGCATTTGGTTAAGAATTAATGCGGTAGTAAAATGCGCCAGTGGTCAGCTTAAATGCTTAAAGGGATAGTTCACTTTGAAATAAAAATTTGGTATGTTTTAGCTTACCTCAAGGGCATCCAAGATGTAGGTGTCTTTTTTTCCGCAGTAGTTTCAATTTTGATATTTTTAGGTCAAACCGTTCTTGTCTGTCAGTCATATAATGCAGGTCTGTGGTCACCACCTCAAAGAGCAAGTACAGAGTCCAAATTAAACAATTCCCCATCGTAAGTACACACTAGATGTCGCCTTGGCTACGGTTTCGTTCCAATGAACTGCATTAGCCAAGGCGACATCTAGTGTATATCTATGCACCAGTCTGCTGCGCACACGTCAGATCAGATCACTTGGACGTGGCTGTGTACAAGAGGTAACAACGAGATAAATACTGTTCGTTTTCTCACACAAACCGCTCGTTTCGTGTCTTAGGCCATCTAGTGTGTACTTACGATGGGGAATTGTTTTAATTTGGACTCTGTGCATGCTCTTTGAGACAGTGACCATAGACCTGCATTATATGACTGACAGACAAGAACGGTTTGACCTAAAAATATAAAAATTGAAACTACTGCGGAAACAAAGACACCTACATCTTGGATGCCCTTGAGGTAAGCTAAAACATACCAAAATTTTATTTCAAAGTGAACTATCCCTTTAAAGGCCCGTACACACCGGGACGAATATCGGCGCGCATTATTCGCCAGCGTTTTTCAACGCGTTTTTTGTGTTCACACCCAAGCGATTTTCGCTGACGATGAGCCGAGTGAACATGCAAATTCATTCCCTGACATTAGATGGCGCTTAATGTAAAACAGAAATACAATACCACTCCATAACAGTATACTCTGCAATACCACTCCATAACAGTTCTCTTTTAACAAGATTTTTGTAGTCGCTGTCGCGTTTGTCATATAGTTCTTTATTCCGACACCAACAAGACCAGCAGCTCTACATTCATCTTGCCTTGCATCTTCCTCGTCATTTCTTCCCGGCAGTGTCTGTCTATGGGCAGTGTAGACGCTACTTGGCGTATATCTTCTTCGCTGTTACGTATGTGTGCTCGGTAGGGCTGTACTCAACCAAAGAAAATCTTGGTCGACTGAAGTCCTGAAATTTTCGACTAAAAATCGACTAAAAATGACGGTAGAAAAAAAAAAGTTAAATTAATTAGATGCGCACTGTGCTCAGTACTTGGTAGCCTTGTTGTCCGCCTAAATGAATTATAAATAAACATAAAAAACTAGTAGGCTATTTGCAGTATATTAAATCGTTTTTGACCTAATTATTTTGCACTGAAATGAGTCTGACACTCGAGTCTGTCGGCTCTGACAGCGTTGCATCACGTGCACCTGCGCAATATCATAGCTTATGATTTCCGAAAACAGTAGCCTACTATGTTGTCAACTAGTGATATCATCACAAGAACTGTTGAGGAATATGCAACATAATTTAGACAACGATTTTTGTCATATGTTATAATAAGTTATAACTGTCAGACACTATCATTTCACCGTGCATGTCCTCGCACCGAGCGAGGCTGAACATGAGCTCAGCTTCGCAGCTGAGACACGAATAGACTATTAACTTAAAGCTTTTACTCTTAATAAACACAAAAGGCACGTCCACTTTAATAAAAAAAGAATATTTATTAAACAAACCAGATCAAGAGCAGAAACGAAATAAAGTGCATAACTGAAAAATAAAGCATCCTAGGCTCAAAACTAACACAACCAACAGCACAGCGCAATTGCGCATTAGGCTCCAAAAAAAAAAAAAAAAAAAAATGTTAGGTTATCACACTAAAACATTGAAATATGCAAATTCTGATATGTTTATATAGCCTACTCAAAACAGACAGGGCAAGCTAACGCAGACAAGTGAGCTTACCACTTTAGATGATATGTCATGTTTGTCGTCGAGCTGTGGAAAACTGTTGCTTGCAAACTTTGCATTCGACCTTTTTCCTGTTATCAATTTTAACAAAATGCTGCCACACTGTCGATTTCTTTGTTGTTGACATGTTAGAAGAGGACTGACTATTAAACGCTCTCACAATTAAATAAATAATATTCAGCATCAAACCTTCTATAGTTATCGCTCTCTCTTGGGTTGGGCTAATCCAAAAAAGGTGAAAACAAGGGGGGTGTTCTGAAGACAGACTGTTAAAGTGAAACAAGGGTACTCTGAAAACACCCCCATTAGCAGTTAGTGCTTTCCACCTGATGAAATGAGCGCGCCTCAGCGCGGCAAAACTGATGAAATAAACGCAGCAAAACTGATGAAATGAACGCGGCAAAAAATCGACCAAACAGAATTTTGGTCGAACCAGAACGTATCGACCAATTAATCGACTAATCGACTGGGACAGTACAGCCCTAGTGCTCGGCAAGACCGTTTTGTGTTTGAGCGCCCCCAAGTTGTGTTTTACTGTAACTTCAGAAGCTCCAGACACGTGAGCAAAAGCGGCAATCTCATTGGTCGGACAGTTTTTAACGCGGCGCGTCAAACCAAAAAAACGAACCCGAGGCGTTTAAAGCAGCACTCAGTAGCTTCGGGACTTCTTCGCTGTATTCTCGCTTTTTGCTCGCAGGTTTCTCTCTAGAGCTCCCCCCACAGCTTCGGAATAGATATTTGACAACACTGTTGTAAAAACTCGTTGGTGATTCTCAGACACCAGAGGCTATAGATCAACGACATCAAAGCAGATGGGACATTCTTTAAAACGTCTTCTTCATTCGGGTTCGGACAGCGTGAGGGAGCGCAATAATGACAGCATTTTAGCAGATTTCTTTTGGCCGTAAAGCAATTGTTTACATCGCGAGACCTGATATCACATGAGACTTCCTGACCCAGCGGCCGGCGGCCCGCCGGCTCAAAGTTGCAAGTGCGTATTTTCCACTCACGGGCACCAGGGGGGTGCGAAACGACCACCATTCAACCCGAAATAAGTAATATAACCATTCCAATGACTCCGAAGCTGTTCAGTTAAGGTAAAAATATCCCCTTTTGTTACCCTGTAAATCAGAAAATACTGCCAATAGCCGTAAAAAATTATTTTCGCCCTATTTTTAGGCATAAAATGTTATATAAATCAGGCCAAGAATGATATATCAACAAATCCCTCTGGACAAACCTTCACAATATAGTTAGGAATACGACTGTAAAGTTTGGTGTATGTAGGTGCTACAGAAGTGGAAAATCGTCACTAGGAGTGTGAGAAAAAACTCATTTTGAGAAAACGGCCTTTAAAGATTTTTATGGAAAAATTCCACTAATTTCTATTGAAAGCCATGAATTACAGACAAAATATGCTTTAGGTCCAAGTAAAATCCATGTATCACACCGTTTAACATCCAAAACTCATTATTGCTTCATCCATCACTGATCATAACATCCAAAACAACACATCAACAGTCCATCACACAGGTGGAATGGGAAAACTCAATATCACAGTCCCTCTGGCAGATTCAGTGGAGCTGCTGTACCCTCTCCTAGGAGAACTTCCAGCTTCTTTTCTGGTGCTAACTTTGGGAAGTTTTATTCTTTTGCCTATTTGTCCAAGGTGTAAATCTAAGTGATACTTTTTCCCAGTGGAGGAGGAAGTGCATCTCTGTCTGACCCAGTTGGTGGTCACTGAGCCTGTATTTAGTCAGGATCCGTCTCTTCTATTCGGACAGTGTGCAGATACTCTGTCAAATAACAATTTAGTCTACTTTGTTTGCTTTCTCCAATGTTCTAAATATTGATATTTTGAATGATTCATAATTAGTTTTGTTCTGTTGAGTTGTTTTGAACCAGTGCTGAAGGGAGCCTGGTTGGTTAGCTTCACCATCAGCTGACTGAGGGGACTGTTTTCAGGATTTGGCTCGTGGGTTTTAAGTGCTTTGAAATGTAATGTCTTTTTGACTTACATTTAGATGTGTTCAAAATGTTACAGCTCGTTCGTAACACATCGACGCACTATGATGGCATTTCATCATCTTTTGTCTTCGTTGGTAATCCCTTGTGTCTTCTAGCAACTGTTTTTGGCTTCTCTGAGAGAATTTTACATGCATATCTTTCGACATTTTGAACTACCGCGGAAATGTCAGAGCGCGTCACGTGACGATTCTGAACGAATCATGTTGTCAGAAATTGGCATCAGCCAATGAGATTGCGCATTTCGAGTTAAATCATCTGTTTTACTTTAATGATTGGTTGCTGATAGACAGGAAATGACCATATTTGGATCCGACAGCATTGCAAAGGAAAGAGAGAGAGCTTCCCAACGGTATATGAGATGAAGGGGTACAGGGAGCGATCGCGGAGCAGCGGGATGATTTAGAACGCCAACTTTTGATGAATTTAGGCAAAATCTGCACACTCAAACAGTGTAGTAAAATAAAGACCTAAATGTGTATTTTGGACTTTGTTTCAGAGAATACATGTTATTGAAGACAAATAACCCCAAATCTCAAAATTGAACAGTGAAAAAAACCCAGATGTTTTTGCCTGCCGTGTCTCGCCTTAATATAATAATATAGTATATAATATGTATATAGTTTATAATAATAATAACTATGATTGAGACTGTTATAACATTATAAAGACATCTAACATTATAAAGACAACAATATTGTAATAAAACATTGTGAATTCATTTGGTTTAGTTGCCGTGTTTCAGCGGGTTGTTCCAGGTAGAGCGAATCTACAACAGAAGCTACACATTCTGACTAGCACGCATCTGAGGCGGCATAGGTGATGCTTTGTACCAGTCATTATATTTGATTATTAAATAAGTAATTTAATTTAATGATCAATCACATCAACTCATTTATGGCCCTATGAAATACGTTTTACTTTTTCCCAAAATTTCTTTCTTTCTTTTTTTCTTAAATTCAGTTTTTTTCCGTTTGAATTTTTCTGGATTCCGTTTTTTTCTGGATTCCATTTTAATGGTTAAATAAAATTGTAGTAATCAAAAAGCACATCTAATTAATTTAACAATTGATTAAATGTTTAACAAAAATGACATATTTTGGGCCCTATAAAATGCGTTTATTTTTTTCCTCAAATTCCGTTTGATTTTTTTACCAAATTCTGTGTTTTCCGTTTTAAGTTTTCTAGATTTCTATTTTAATGGTTTAATTAAATATTAATAATCAAATCATGTCTAATTAATTGTCTTTATAAAAATTCCTTGTTGTGTATTTTAAAGGGGTCATGAACTGCATTATTTTATTATTTTATAATGTTTCCTGGGGTGCACTTATGACTTATGAAAAATGGTCATAATTTAAAAATAAATGCATTTTTCCGACCCTGATTTTAGCTTTGGATATGAACTAGCTAGTATTAAATGTGGAATTCTCTCGAAAACTTTTAGCATGTTTTTACTGTTACAGCTATCAAGGTTAACTAATCGTGAAAAGTGTTGATTATAGCATTATATTTATATCGTGGCATGAAAGGGTGCAGTGGTGAGCATTGTAGCCGATGACAGACAATAAATAAGAGATTTGTTGATTATAACGGGAGTTTCGGCGCGAGTCCAGAACACGCTGTTTGATTGACAGCTCCAGCGATTGTAAAGGGAGCGTTCTTTGATCGCTTTCTATATATAATTTAATCACAGTTTAAATAACAGATTATTTTTCATCATATTAATTATTATTAATCACAAAGACTGCGATTCAATTAAATAAATTAATGCTCTGTTTTTTCCCACAGAGAAGCACAACGCTTGAATTATTTAAACCTGCTCCACACATATAAATGATAACACAAACAGTGTCCGACGTTTTGCGTTCCCAAATGCACGTTATTGGAAACCACATGCTGAGACTGAGGGGGGTAGACCCCCCGAAACTACTAGTGTCGTGGAGCAGGCGTGTTACAGATTTGTGGTGTTGTCATAGATGCGGTGCGCAGTAGACAGTTGTTTGTATCGGTGCATTTCTAGAGTAAGCTGAAATGGCAAGAGTGCACATAAATTGGTAAATAAATATAAACAACATTTATTTACTCATCACACAACGAAATGAAATGGGCCTTTTTCACACAAATTGAATCAAATTGAATGTTGCTTTTTCTGGTAATCAAATGAAGACATAAAACATTAATTTAATTTCTTTTAATCATATGAAATGAAACAAACTTTTTGTCAAACAACGTGCTGCACAATGAGCTTTACTGTTAAAATTGAAACATGGAATACATTTTTTGATTAATCCTTAAAGTTTTGATGATAATTTTTGTTAGTGTTAGTATTATTATTACATTGAGACAGATCTAAATTCTACTGTGCAACAGTAATATATTTCTGTCAAGTAAAACCTAACTTTTATTTTGACAGGTTGCCTTGAAGACCATTGAGTTTCTGTGTGTTTGTGACATGATGATAGTTTTTCTCAAATGAAGCGGTTAAATGCTCACGAAGTGACTCTCAGAGCGGATCTAGAGTCTATAGATGAAGTGTATGCATTTGTTTCCTCATATAGGCAAAAAACAGCGCGAGCAACACACGTGCTTCAGTGTGTGTGTGTGTGTGAGATAAATTAAACTGCGCGTCGTCTGCACCATTCATTCACACAGAACATGCAGGATTCGTGTTTAAATAGTCTTTTTGCGGTTTAATATTCACACACTATCGCGATTTGATTTCAAGTGCACTGGACTGTATTTTATTTATTCATCGAAAACTTTACAAATTCTGTGAAATTATACATTTTATAGTAAATTTCATTTTTATGACTGGATTCCGTGATTCTGTCCACTTTTTTTTTTTTTTTGCATTGCGGAAATCAGAGGGACATTCTTTGCTTTTCATTTTCTAGAAGTAGAGTTTAAGAAACTTGCTGTATTTTTGCAGAAGTCCGGTGCTTCCTTTTTGCTAATAGCACCGGTTCTCACTCCCTCCTCAGAAAGTTGCAAGGAGCTTGTATTTAATCCGCTATCATCAGTTATCCACCATCTCCACAGAGGCTGGCTTTGGTTGAGTTGTTCTCTGGATTTTGTTGCTTTTAAGGTGAGACACGGCAGGCAAAAACATCGTTTTTTTTTACTGGTCAATTTTGAGATATTTGGATATTTGTCTTCAATAACATGTCTTCTTTCAGACTTGTGGTGAAAAAAAGTCTGAAATACATATTTAGGTCTTTATTTTACTACACTTTGTCTGTTTGCGTCTGTAGATTTCTCATAAATTCAACAAAAGTAGGCGTTCTTAAAGCTGCAGTCCGTAGCTTTTTTGGGTTAAAAATTATCCAAAATAATTTTTTGAGCAAGTACATAACCAGCTAGTGTTCAACACTATCTGCTTTCCTTAGCTCGATTAAAAATGGTAAGCTTGTAATAATGTTTTTAATTCCAGTGGTACTGGTGGATATCCGCGGGAAATTCGAGCATGTCTTTGCGTCATTACGTCACATCTGTCCACATAAAGTCACATCTGTACGCATGAAGAAGAGTCTCGGCTAGTAGGCTATGAGTGTGAGGATATTGGAGGTGGAGATTTATAGCTTTTTCTCACAGCACTTGATATAATTAAACTTCAGTTTGATGGCGGATCCAGAAAGGTTCAAACGACAATCACCAATGACAACTGGAGATTCACCCGTTGTAAAACGCAAAAGTAAAGAAGTACGCACAACCAACGTAAAGATGATAATTCCGCGAATAATTGCATTTGCAGATTTCGAACAGAGATGGCGACAAAGAGGAAAAACTGCGGACTGCAGCTTTAATTAACATGCTGCTCCGCGATTTCTGTCTGCTCCCTGTCATCACATGCACCGCTGGAAAGTTCTCTCTCTCCTGTACAATGCTGTCGGATCCAAATATGGTAATTTCCTTTTTATCAGCAACCAATCGTGAAAGTAAAAGGGCTGAATGCGCAATCTCATTGGCTGATGATTTTCTCAAAAGCCCGTTTTCTCAAAAAGACTTTTCTCTCATTCTCCAAGTCTGAAATCTCCACTTCAGTAGCACCGATATACACCAAACTTTCCAGTCTTGTACCTAGTTATATTATGAAGACATTTACAGAGGGATTTGTAAATATATTATTCCTAGCCTGATTTATATAACATTTTATTCCAAAATACATGGCGAAATTCATTTTTTTAAGGCTATTGACAGTATATTCTGATTTACAGGATAACAAAAGTAGATATCCATAAATCCCTCTGTAATTTTTTCCCATCTAATTTGCATATTTAAACATTAAATTACAGAAAACTTGTAATAATTTTTTTTTTTTCATCTTAATGTAGGTAATCAACTGGGAAAGTTTCATGGTGATATCTGCTAGTTAAAAAATGTACCCTATTCATCTGTAGTGTCTTGCCTTAAGAAATAAAACACATTTCTACCTTTCGACATTTTTACCGCTAAAGTTACTACATGGAGATTGCACGTCTGTTTTAATTTTTTGGGAATATATTTTTGTCATTGCGGGCCGGGGGCGGGCCGCCCCCTCAAAACAATGGTAGGGGAAACACTGCATTTTACAATCCTACTAGCCATTTATTTAGATTAAAACTCTTCTCATTCATTTGGTGAGGAACTGGTGTTCCCTTTCAGTTCCCTTTACTCTGTCATGCCTCAGCCGGTGGAGCTTCCAATTGAATGTGCTGGTCCCTCTGTAGTAGACCGACCAGTTGTTTGGTTCAGGGCTCCTCCTGAGGACAGGATGTCGATCACTGCAACGGATGGGGAGCTGGCCTCTGGACAACTCGGCTGGGCTGCCTCCTGGGAGAGTAGCGTTGCCCGAGCCAGATCCAGAAATGTCAACTATGCTGAAACGGGCCACCGAGATGGTCAGGTTCCTGTGGAAACCTCCACCATGTCCCGAACCATCTCGATTGGATGATTGGTTTCTTGGGGTGGGATGTGCTGGTCCTCAGTGCCATTCTTTCCTGAAGTGCATTTGGAGGTTACGAGGTCGTGGGTGGCACCTTTTTCTGCCTGAAACCAGCTGAGTACCTCCTCCCCCCTCACTACCCTTGATGGAGGATTGGCTAAGGGGTACATGGTTATCCCTCCAGTGGAAAGGTCTGTCACGATGCTGTTGGCCGGCTACCTCTACCTCTTGATTCGCGTCTCCCCTCAAAGGCCTGTAAGTTCTCATCCGTTCTCACGGGCAAGGCTTACAGAGCCTGTTGGCAAGCCGCTTCCTCCCTGCATGTCATGGCGTTGCTGCAGGTCCACCTGGCCAAAGCACTCATGGACATGCACGAGTGTAGTCCAGACCAAGAGCTCATGGGTGAGCTTTGCAACACAACCGACCTCACCCTCCAGGGCATAAATGTTGTGGCTTGTGGAGTCGTTCTAGCGAATTCCACATTAGGGGACCAGGAGCGCCATCTCTTGCTCAACCTGGCCGATATGAGGGAGACCAACAAGTCTCGGTTCCTGGACTCTCCCATTTCCCAGGTTGGGCTCTTCGGCAACACGGTGGAGAACTTCGCCCAACAGTTCTCTGCCACCCAGAAGCAAATAGAGGCGATCCAGCATATCCTGCCCCGGCGGCCCGCTGCTGCCTCCACCTGTCCGCCGGTTGCAGATCCTCCGCCTGCTCATCATCGAGGGCGTCCCCCTGCTGCCGCCTCTGCTCCCGCTAGGCCACAGCAGCAGCCTGCATCCAGACCTCAGTGTGGAGACGGCCGTAGGCAGGCCGCCCAGTCCGTTGCCAGGCCAGGTGGCAAGCGCAAGCACAAGCGGCCCTGACACGGGCCACCCAGGGATGGAAGAACGAGCTCTTCGGGAGATGGTGACCGCACCACTCCCTCCCCCGGAAGAGGGCCGGTTGGAGAACCTTTGTTTCGATTCTGTTTGTATTCCGTCGCTGGCTCCCTGGAGTCCCACATTAAAAAAAAAATAGCAAATTCCTCTCTTCCTGGGTCCCAAGAGGGCCAGACTGGCGGTGTGTGACGCTGTAAAGCCTTGCCACCCTCAGCCCCCTCTTGTATCGTCAGCCGGCAGCCAGGTTCGGTCCTTTTCCCGCACCCCCAGTTGCGAGAACACAATCTGCCCACTGTTCTTTTTGCTGTCTCACGTCCCGCTGTCGGGAGATGCTCAGACATCGTGTTGCGTGGCACTTTACTCCGGTGACGATTTTGCCTCTGGTGTTATGCAGAATCAGGGAGGATGATCCTCGTTGTCCCGAACTGGCCGAATCAGCCTTGGTTCCCCGACCTGAGAGAGATGCTGGCGGATATGCGAACGGCACGATATGGCACCCTGCATGCGTGGCTGCTTCAGGGGTCTCAGAGGTCTTGTGCACCTTCCATGAGGTGCCATTATGCACTGTAATGGGTAGTGTTGGTGAAATGGTGCCGTGATAACGTCATCGACCCGGCGAGCTGTTCCGTGTCGGAAGTTTTACGTTTCCTGCAGCAGAAGTTGGATAATGGGAGCCTCCCGTCTATGCTAAAAGTTTATGTGGCCGCTATCGCCTTGTTTTGTTCCCCATTAACGGGCAATCGATTGGGCGGCATGCGCTTGTGGTCAGATTTCTCAGGGGGGGGGCGAGGAAACTACATCCCTCTCGCTCATCTTCAGTACCACCGTGGGATCTTGTTCTGAAGGCTCTCTTCCCCTGTTTCCGCCCTTGGTGTCATTACTGTGAGGGAGCTCTCTCTCAAAACTGCTTTGCTTCTTGCCCTTACTTCAGCTAAGCACATTGGAGATCTGCAGGCGTTCTCGGGGAACGGCGATTGTATTCGTTTTGGACATGATGACTGTAGTGTCACTCTCTGGCCAAGACCGGGTTACGTGCTTAAGTCTCTTTCTACTCCCTTTAAAGTGCAGGTCATTTTTCAACCCGCTTTGTCTTCCGAGTCGTCAACTTTCGCATGATGCTGATGCTCAGAGCGCTGTTTGCCCTGTCAGGGCTTTACGGGGTTATATAGACCGCTCAAGCCACCTTTTGACAGTCGGGCCAGCTCTTTGTGTGCTACGGTGGCTGTGCTAAGGGACGGGCAGTCTCTAAGCAGAGGCTTTCTCACTGTATAGTGGACGCCATCGCTTTGGCTTATGAGAACCAGGGACAGGAATGCCCCCTCAACATCAGGGCTCACTCGACGAGGGCTATAGCCTCATCATTGGCCTGGTCTAGAGGTATGTCTATTCGGGACTTATGTTTCGCTGCAAAGTGGTCTTCACAGAACACTTTCACCAGGTTTTACAAGTTGGACATGCTGTCTTTGGCATCTCGGGTGCTTTTGGTCACTGAATAACTCACTTATTTCTGGGTTATTGCTGAAATAACTGTTTTGGGCACAGTCTGTCATGAAATCAAAGTAAAATACCAATACATCTCGTTACTGGTAGCCTATGTCGTGTGTTAGCTGAGAAGGATTAGCATGCAGGTATGATGTTCATTCTGTTCAGCAGGAGCAGTTTCCATGTTTCATTAACAGTTCTTGTTAGTATTGTGTATCACCATGGTAACTGTT
Organism: Leuciscus leuciscus; assembly: GCF_965113295.1. NCBI lineage: Eukaryota > Metazoa > Chordata > Actinopteri > Cypriniformes > Leuciscidae > Leuciscus > Leuciscus leuciscus. The sequence goes on from NC_138740.1 coordinate 977,824, forward strand.
GTTTCCATAACCTCAAAATGCCACTTTATTTTTACTTAGTGTTATTTTGTATATTTTTAAATGACTTACCAACATTGTATTAACAAAACTAGTTTGGGAGCGCTTTTAACAGCTTAACCTTATAGGCCTACTGTTTATTTATTAGTATTAGTTAGGGGTGTAAATCGGACAGTTCATCACGATTCGATACGATATATATATATACTGTATCTCAGAAAAATGAGTACACCCCTCACATTTTTGTCAATATTTTATTATATCTTTTCACGGGACAACACTGAAGAAATGACACTTTGCTACTAATAGTGGGAAGTTCGGATCATTTTCATGTAGGGCTGGGCGATAAAACAATAACAATAATTATCGCAATATAATTTGTTCTCGATAAAACGATATCAAGAGTCCGATAAATCTTCGATAATGTTTATGCGCTATAAGCGGAACGAAACTAATTTGAAGTGTTTGCCGCTAGACCAGCTGTGCAAGCGTTCAGTCTTAGATTCTGACGTCATTGTTGCTCCTCTGCATTTTATACTGTCCGAAGGCTCGTCAGTATTTGCATAATCGCGCCAATTGGCCAGTTAATTCATTGGCGTTATCCTATAAGGTTTCAGGATTTCTATGAAGGGGAAGAGTTCCCATAACAGAGTTGTGCTACAGTGGGGAGAACAATTATTTGATTCACTGCCGATTAATACATTTTTAATAAATATTTTTTAACGTGCGTGAATAAATCCAAACACCCCGTGACAGATTTAAGTTTCACTTTCAATCCGTGACTGACAGAGGAGCGTCTTGGCGGCAAGGATTTAAATCTTTAACAAGGTCTGGGTTAAGAAAATCTAAAGTGTGGATGTACACCATCAGAAAGGATATTCTCCAAGGCTGGATTTAGCATCAGGAAAACCATTGATCGCACTTCTGCCGGCCAACGTTAACAAGTTGGTTTTCCACGGCACACTTTAACGTGGCTTAATGCATGTACACAGTAGGCTACACACTTTATTAAGAAACCATATGTGCAGATAAGCAGATGAACCCAGAATATGAACGCAATGCGTTCCTCCTAGTAAAGCGTTTTCATATTTTAATTGAACTATTTTAGGAGATTAAGTCGTTAAACGTTTTTCACGTTAAGTGTTTTAGAATGTATTTTATCCGCGCGCACAATTTGAAAAGACTCCAACAGACACAGAGTGAAAGACTGGATTTGTTCTCTCGATCAGGTATAGGGTACAAGTGATTTCAAAACTTTTCAGCCGGTTCTAATTTGATTTTTGGATGCTGTGAACATTTTTAGCTAAAAAGACTGCCACTCCAGTTTAGCATTTATTGTTGTTTCTGCATTTAAAAAGACAAAGTTGAAAATTCTGGCTACTATCGTTATTTTAATAATTTCTTTATTTTAATTGTATTTATTGGTCTGTCAGGGTTATCTAATATAACTATTTGTGGCTTGTGTTTATGTTCCCCTGCACTTTTGGCATTTTGCACACATTTGCTCCTCATCTTGTGACTTGATTCTGATTTATTTCGTTTTGTATTTTTATTTATTAGAAAGGTATATTCTGTTATAATTTAGTTTAGTAAAATTAATTGTTTATTTTTTCGGTGCATCGATGTTGTGCTGTACTTAGAGCCTGCTCGCACAGCCAGTAATTTAGCCGATTTAATTTGATTTGCATGTGAAATGTAAATCCTGTCTGCAGTGTGGCCTTTCTGGAGTTATATATGTTATTTCTTAGTTTTATTCATCCAAAATGTTTTTATACATTTTCTTCTATATCTTTGTGTGATTTAATTACATCACGGCTTTGAAATGTTAAAGCCCCGCCCCCATACACATGATTCGACTATTAGTAGACTATAGGCAAGACTTGACGATTCTGATTCGACTATGAAAATCCAGTCGGGGACACCCCTAGTAATTTTTATCATAGGTACTCTTCAACTGTGAGTGACGGAATCTAAAACAAAAATCCAGAAAATCACATTGTATGATTTTTAAGTAATTAATTTGCATTTTATTGCATGACATAAGTATTTGATACATCAGAAAAGCAGAACTTAATATTTGGTACAGAAACCTTTGTTTGCAATTACAGAGATCATACGTTTCCTGTAGTTCTTGACCAGGTTTGCACACACTGCAGCAGGGATTCTGGCCCACTCCTCCATAAAGACCTTCTCCAGATCCTTCAGGTTTCGGGACTTTCAGCTCCCTCCAAAGATTTTCTATTGGGTTCAGGTCTGGAGACTGGCTAGGCCACTCCAGGACCTTGAGATGCTTCTTAAGGAGCCCCTCCTTAGTTGCCCTGGCTGTGTGTTTTGGGTCGTTGTCATGCTGGAAGACCCAGCCACGACCCATCTTCAATGCTCTTACTGAGGGAAGGAGGTTGTTGGCCAAGATCTCGCGATACATGGCCCCATCCATCCTCTCCTCAATACAGTGCAGTCGTCCTGTCCCCTTTGAAGAAAAGCATCCCCAAAGAAGGATGTTTCCACCTCCATGCTTCACGGTTGGGATGGTGTTCTTGGGGTTGTACTCATCCTTCTTCCTCCAAACACGGCGAGTGGAGTTTAGACCAAAAAGCTCTATTTTTGTCTCATCAGACCACATGACCTTCTCCCATTCCTCCTCTGGATCATCCAGATGGTCATTGGCAAACATTGGATTTTAATCCATGATGGCTTAGTGTTTACTAATGGTTTTCTTTGAGACTGTGGTCCCAGCTCTCTTCAGGTCAGTGACCAGGTCCTGCCGTGTAGTTCTGGGCTGATCCCTCACCTTCCTCATGATCATTGATGCCCCACGAGGTGAGATCTTGCATGGTGCCCCAGACCGAGGGAAATTGACCGTCATCTTGAACTTTTTCCATTTTCTAATAATTGCGCCAACAGTTGTTGCCTTCTCACCGAGCTGCTTGCGTATTGTCCTGTAGCCCATCCCAGCCTTGTGTAGATCTACAATTGTATCCCTGATGTCCTTACACAGCTCTCTGGTCTTGGCCATTGTGGAGAGGTTGGAGTCTGTTTGATTGAGTGTGTGGACAGGTGTCTTTTATACAGGTAACGAGTTAAAACAGGTGTAGTTAATACAGGTAATGAGTGGAGAACAGGAGGGCTTCTTAAAGAAAAACTAACAGGTCTGTGAGAGCCGGAATTCTTACTGGTTGGTAGGTGATCAAATACTTATGTCATGCAATAAAATGCATTTGAATTATTTAAAAATCATACAATGTGATTTTCTGGATTTTTGTTTTAGATTCCGTCACTCACAGTTGAAGTGTACCTATGATAAAAATGACAGACCTCTACATGCTTTGTAAGTCGGAAAACCTGCAAAATCGGCAGTGTATCAAATACTTGATCTCCCCACTGTATGTCTTGTTCCCGTCTCTCAGGGAACCAAGGTTAAAACAGTAAACTGAGACGTTATCGAATATTGTTTCGTCATATCCGACTTGAAATTAACCAATGTTGTACATTATTTTCGTTACTGGCTGATGGTTTACATGACAATTTGTACAATTATGAGATGTGTTGAGCAACATTTTATGTAGGCATAATGAATAAATGAAAGCTGGTAAACACAACATATAACAAATAAGATTTGTTTATTCCAGATATACCATATCTGTTAGGCTACATAGCATATATAGCATATGCTATCTAGATGGTATGGTATAGTATGTCTGTGAAGATATGTGCATCGTGTTAAATTGACTTAAAGGGATGGTTCGGAGTAAAATCAACCTAAGGTCCTTTGCACCATGATCTCGAGCCAAACACCTTCGCAAGGGTGCAAAGGACCCTAGGTTGATTTTATTCTGAACCATTCCTTTTTAAAACCGGTACTTTTTGGGTTAACTCAATGTTTTCATTTTTAAAGAACATGTTTCAATAAAAATACATTTACAACTTCCTCTATATATATTTTTCACATTTGTCCTCCTTTATTTGAATTTTGAGAATTTAATGGTTTTTGTTAATATTTTAGACTCAATAGAAGTGAATGAAGACAAACACCATCAGTTTCAAAAACCTGAAGATGGAAACACTGTCGTTTCACAGACTGAAAGGAGTTTAACACCGAAACAAGCTGGAAAAACTGGAGTCAAAAGGATCTTTCACCTGCTCTCAGTGTGGAATGAGTTTCATTCGGAAAGATGGCCTAAAAACACACATGATTATTCACACTGGAGAAAAACCGTTCTCATGCACTCAGTGTGGAAATAGTTTTGCTCAGAAAGAAGAACTTAAGAGACACATGAGAATTCACACTGGAGAAAAACTGCTCTCATGCACTCAGTGTGGCAAGAGTTTTGCTCGGAAATATGGCCTAAAACAACACATGAGAATTCACACTGGAGAAAAACCGTTCACATGCACTCAGTGTGGAAATAGTTTTGCTCAGAAAGAAAAACTTAAGAGACACATGAGAATTCACACTGGAGAAAAACCGTTCTCATGCACTCAGTGTGGAAATAGTTTTGCTCAGAAAGAAAAACTTAAGAGACACATGAGAATTCACACTGGAGAAAAACCGTTCACATGCACTCAGTGTGGCAAGAGTTTCACAACCAAAAGGTTTCTCGAAGATCATCTGCGCTTTCACTCTGGAGTGAGATCGTTCAGCTGTGATCAGTGTGATAAAAACTTCATCGTGGCATCAAACTTAAGAAAACACCTTAAAGTTCATACTGGTGTGAAGCCTTACTTTTGTTTTTTGTGTGGAAAGAGTTTTATATATCTGCAGATGTTAGAACGTCATGAGCGTACCCATACTGGAGTTAAACCATATATGTGCTTTGACTGTGGGAAGACCTTCGCTACATACGATAGCATAAAAACACACCAGAGAGTTCATACCGGAGAGAAACCGTTCAAGTGCTCTCTCTGTGGGAAGACCTTCACTACATCAGGAAACCTGAAGTCGCATGAGAGAATTCATACCGGAGAGAAACCGTTCAAGTGCTCTCTCTGTGGGAAGACCTTCACTAGATCAGGAAACCTGAAGTCGCATGAGAGAATTCATACCGGAGAGAAACCGTTCAAGTGCTCTCTCTGTGGGAAGACCTTAACTAGATCAGGAAACCTGAAGTCGCATGAGAGAATTCATACCGGAGAGAAACCGTTCAAGTGCTCACTCTGTGGGAAGACCTTCACTACATCAGGAAACCTGAAGTCACATGAGAGAGTTCATACCGGAGAGAAACCGTTCAAGTGCTCACTCTGTGAGAAGACCTTCACTAAATCCGGTGGCTTAAAAACACATAAGAGAGTTCATACCTGAGAGAAACCGTTCAAGTGCTCACTCTGTGAGAAGACCTTCACTAAATCCGGTGGCTTAAAAACACATAAGAGAGTTCATACCGGAGAGAAGCCGTTCAAGTGCTCACTCTGTGGGAAGACCTTCACTACATCAGGAAACCTGAAGTCACATGAGAGAATTCATACCGGAGAGAAACCGTTCAAGTGCTCACTCTGTGGGAAGACCTTCACTACATCAGGAAACCTGAAAACGCATGAGAGAGTTCATACCGGAGAGAAACCGCACCAATGCTCTTCATGTGGCTGGTTTCACTGGATTATCCAGTCTACATGAGCATAAGAAAAAGCATTGCCCGAAGGTGTCTAAATGAGCAGATGTTCATGTTCAGATGACCAATGTATTGTAAATAATTTGATATTCAGACTAAGCAAAAATGGAATTGCCTTTAATAAAGTAATTTAATCTAAAGTTAGTAGTGAAGTTTGATTGTTTTTGACAAGGGGAACCTTTGGAGAAGGTCAAAGTTGTTGTGCTTTGCATTTGTGATTATAAACAAAAATTAGGCTGAGAAAGCTAGTGAGTAGATGAGTTTACATGTTGGGCGTGACGTTTAATATCCACTGATGTGTAAAAAGGTATTATGTTTTATTAGCAAGTTTGTAATCTCTTAGATTATAGATGGAAAAGACAATTTACAGCCTATACAGGCAGTTTACTAAGGAAATACATGCTTTTTTAAAGCTTTTTTCACTTTTGTAACAGTTAAAGCACCACCTATGGCTTGACATCCATAAATGTTTGTATACTGCTTTAGAATCATATGTCGCAGTTTTCATCTAGGAATGATAGGCTTTTGCATGCACTTGGCCATGCCTGTTTTCTAAAGGACCCTGCTATAGGGGAGTTATCACCCTACGTCACACAGCGTCACGCAGGTTCTACTGCGCATGTCGGGACCAAAAGTGGTAAAAAAAATATGCGGAGAACATTCCGAAAATTAAATATAAACTCAAATATATATATAAAAAATGTTTTAAATCGAGCTATTAGTATTATTCTTATCCGTATCCGTGTAATGATCAGCTGTTAAACAGGTCTTTCTGCAACCACGATGCGCGCGCATCCCGGATATTTACAAACCTATAATTGGTCTATAGCTATGCAAAGGACAAAGTACAACATGTTTTGATAATTATGGAACTAGAGAGTCCCAAGAATTGTGCCGCAGTGGTTTTATCGAGGTTGAGCAAAAAACCAAGGACTAGTTCGCCAAAGTTGTTTTTGAAATTATCTAACATTTTTAACAAAAGATTTGATTGAAAGCGGCTGTTACGAACTGCTCCGAGACACGAAGGTTGAGAATCCAAATGCAGCTTCATTAAGGGGTAATCCAAAGACGAAATCCAATAAACAGGCAAAGGGTCAAAACACAAGTAGACAGTACAAACAAACAAACAAACAAAACAAAACAGGCAGGGGTCAGAGGCAAGAGAGTAATCCAGGGAACAGGCAAGAAATCCAAAAACCAAGAGACATGAAAACCAGGGAAAATGCTCAGAAGTGCAGTGCAACAACATACAAAACTTCGCAGTAAGTGAATGAGTGAACATGGTATACATAGGCTGAGACTAACAGGATGATGGGACACAGGTGAATGCAATCAGTGATAATTAGGTACAGGTGAATGTGATGAGTGATCAGAGATGAGTCCGGGCAGTGAGTATGGGAAATGTAGTCTGAGAGTGAACGTGATTGTCTGATGTGGAGTGCCCTCTGGTGGCTCTCAAGGACAGTCCAGCTGGTGACCGTTACATAGCCCCCCCTTTAAGGAGCGGATTCCAGACGCTCCTAAATTGACCAGGAGGGTGGTGGAGCGGAGGCGGACCCGGGTGCGGGATGGAGGGCCAGGCCCGTGGAGCGGAAGAGGACCTGGAGACTGTGGTGGAGCAGGCAGTGCAGGCGACCGGGGTGGAGCAGGCAGTGCAGGCGACCGGGGCGGAGCAGGTAGTACAGGCGACCGGGGCGGAGCAGGCAGTGCAGGCGACCGGGGCGGAGCAGGCAGTGCAGGCGACCGGGGCGGAGCAGGCAGCGCAGGCGACCGGGGCGGAGCAGGCAGCGCAGGCGACCGGGGCGGAGCAGGCAGCGCAGGCGACCGGGGCGGAGCAGGCAGCGCAGGCGACCGGGGCGGAGACGACCCTTCAGGCGGCCGGGGCGGAGACGACCCTTCAGGCGGCCAAGGCGGTTCCGACAGTTCAGGAACAGGAACGGGCTCAGGAACAGGAACGGTTTCAGGAACAGGAACGGGCTCAGAGGATGCGGCGGCCATCTCGTCCGAAGACACAGGCGCGGAGTCGGCCATCTCGTCCGAAGACACAGGCGTGGAGTCGGCCGTCTCGTCGGAACACAAAGGCGTGGAGTCGGCCATCTCGTCCGAAGACACAGGCGTGGAGTCGGCCATCTCGTCCGAAGACACAGGCGTGGAGTCGGCCATCTCGTCCGAAGACACAGGCGTGGAAGACGTGGCGTACACAGTCTCTGGCTCTGGCTCGGCCGGACTGACGTGAAGCTCTAGCTCTGGCTCGGCAGGACTGACGTGAAGCTCTAGCTCTGGCTCTGGCTCGGCAGGACTGACGTGAAGCTCTGGCTCTGGCTTAGGATCAGCGCGCTCTGAGCTTGACGGGACCAGCGGCGAAGAGGACTCTGAGCTGGTTAGGACCAGCGATGAAGAGGGCTTTGAGCTGGACAGGACCAGCGATGAAGAGGGCTCTGAACTGGACGGAAGCAGCGGCGAAGAGGGCTCTGAGCTGGGCAGGACCAGCGGCGAAGAGGGCTCTGAGATGGACGGAACCAGCGGTGAAGAGGGCTCTGTGCTGGACGAGACCAGCAGTGAAGGCTCTAGCTTGGCGGGCATGTCGCTTGCTGTCTCAGGCGCGGCGGGCATGACGCTCTCAGTCTCAGGGGCGGCGGGCATGACGCATACTGCCTTGGCTTCGGCAGATTTGGCGTGAAGTGCGGGCTCGGCTGGACTGGCGTGAAGTGCAGGCTCGGCTGGACTGGCGTGAAGTGCAGGCTCGGCTGGACTGGCGTGAAGTACAGGCTCTGCCACGGCGGGATGAGGCTCAGGTGTGACTGCGCTGGTGAGCGGTGTTAGCACAGGAGTTGCCAACACTAGAGTGGGCATGACGTGAAGCTCAGGCTCGGCAGATGTGACACCCACAGAAAAAGTTGAGCCACTCAGTTGCAGGGCCAGGTCAACATACTGTTTTAGAGTCCAGCTAGGGTGATAAAGTGGCATTATGGAGCTAAGCGGCTCGGATAGTCCTCCACGAAAAAAGATCATGAGACATAACTCGTCCATACAGGTCAAGCGAGCCAGCTCCAAAAAGTCCATGACGTATACCTCTATGGGCTGGTCTCCCTGACGGAGACGCATGATCTGTGCTGCTGGATTCATGATGGATCTGGGTCTTACTTGGCTGCTAGATCAGTGTTGGCGAAGTTTTCTGTTACGAACTGCTCCGAGACACGAAGGTTGAGGATCCAAATGCAGCTTCATTAAGGGGTAATCCAAAGACGAAATCCAATAAACAGGCAAAGGGTCAAAACACAAGTAGACAGTCCAAACAAACAAAACAAAACAGGCAGGGGTCAGAGGCAAGAGAGTAATCCAGGGAACAGGCAAGAAATCCAAAAACCAAGAGATAGTGATGTGACATTTGAACCGAGGCGTCGGAGCTTGTGTCGAGAAAAAATGGGCGTGCCAGATGAAGCCGCGATTCGAGGCTTGTGTTGTTAACGTGAAAATCACGTGACTGATGACAAACGAGGCCTCGGTTTGTGTGGATACGTCATCGGTTCGGTCTGAGTGTCGCTTCTGGATAAAAGGCGGTTCGAAACTCGCGCCACCTTGTGGGTGTTGTCAGTAGTAGTAAATGCAGTTGTAGTAGTGTTAAAGAGTCAGAGAGTTAGAGAACTATCATTGTTATGGCTGTATATTATTACATTATCAGGTTAGAATAGTTATAGTATATTGTTATTATTAATTATAGTAGGCTTAGCTATATTATAGTCTTGTTATATTAATTAGATAAGAATATTTGGATTGCTCTGGATTCTTTTATTTGGATTGTCCTTTTGGATTTGTTTGCTTTTTGTGACTCTTCCTTTTTCCTGGAAATTGGAGCCAGCAAGAAAGAGGGAATCCTCCCCTGTCTGGGCTCAACAGAAGCATCAGTATCCTCATTTATACCAGCTGGCACTGGCATTTTTTAAATAAGTGTGTTACCCCAACACACTTGAAATAATTCTGTTTCTCAATAAAAATCGATTGTAATCCTTCCTTCCAGACTATTCTGTTGCAGTTTACTTTATTACACTCCCTCCAACATAAGCACTGCACTCAACACAGTGTCACTGTTGTTGTTCATACTGTCACTATCCAAACAATTAATGAATATTTAATTAACTGTGTGTGTGACTCTGCACAGAGAAAGATACATATTTTATATTATACACAGTAATGGACAAATGTCTGCTCATGTCTTTTTATTATTGCAAATGAAATGTTACATACATCAACAGCGAGTACAAAATAAATAAATGCATATTTTTATTAGAGGTCGACCGATATGGGTTTTTTCAGGCCGATGCCGATGCCGATCTTTTGAAATCCAGGTCGGCCGATGGCCGATAAATGCTGCCGATTTATTTTGGCCGATATTTGGCCGATTATGCGCTTGTTTTTAACCTCTATTTGAAAGATAAAAAGTAACACAAATAATTACTTAAGATAGACAAAATTTCTCAACAAAAACATTTATTGAACACTTTACCAATCTGCACTTGTACAAAAGACAAAAAGACCTTGAGATATGTTTGGTAATTGTACCTGAATGAATTGAAAATTAATTTGCTACATTTCAGATTAATATATTTGTTTTCCTTAACATTTTAATTAACAGTAACTTAAACACTTTGCAGTTTGAATGATGTCCTGATAAACAAAATGACGGAGTATGTTTTTATGTTTCCACTGTTCGATCGCGCCCGCGCCTCACACACACGCGCGCGCACACACAAATATAAGTAAACACTTTGCGACTTTAAACACACGCGACATTTCGATCGCGCCCGCGCCTATCTCTCTCTCTCTCTCTCTCTCTCTCTCTCTCACACACACACACACACACCAGTGCCATAGAGAGAGAGAGTTGCGACACTCCCATAGACCTCCGTTGTAAATAATGGCGGCGCTTTTAACCGCCTACTTCCGGGATATGAAGATCGGAATAGTTCCAAACACTGTCATTTGGGCGTTGGACACCATTCACTTACATTGCTGCGCGTCGAGTTGTTCCAGAGTTAAGTTGCCGAAATATCGACCTCTTTTGAATTGTCAACTGTCTATATTGTATCAGAGGCCCTTTGCGATGCTTATACTGGTCTTCATTTGTACATGCACAGCGTAATTATTTATATTTTATGTTGGTTGTTTCAACCAATTTTCAAGCACTGCCTGCTAGCTAACGTTAGTTAGCTAGCGCGACTTCGTCAGCTAAGAGTTCGGTAATGAATCGCTACCACCTTTATAGCAACTTTTATTTAATTAAATTTTTTGGGATATACTAACTTTTCATTATGTTATTATTGTCTTGAGTGAAGCGGCTTGTGAGAACAATGCTGGACCTTTAGGATTGTTATGGCCATCACCAGTCCTGTCTGTTTCATGGATCACCTGCCCCTGGTTTTTGTTTTTCTTGTTCACACACACAAGCACACATTTTTGTTGTCTGTCATTGTTTAATAAAAAATATTTTATTTGAAAACCTTCATTTGTATCAGCCATGCTTAAATTCGTTTTTAATCTGTTATAGTTTTGATAATGTGTATGGCTTAATCTTAAAATAATATTCTTAGTCTTAACATGATCATGTTTCACGTTGTGGTCCTGGGGGGTGGCCACTTTCATCAGAAGAAGTGAGCTAGCTTCTAAGCGAATTCTGAACGGACCGCCACGGCAGACCTCTTGCGTGATCATGAAGGTAGGCTAATGGCTGAATCAAAATTTATAAGCAAAATCACGGGAATCAATAGCCTAATACAGCCCAGTTGTGCTAAAATAAATATCATGAGACGTCCATCATCAGATGAATGATATGGAAAAGTTAAGTTAGAGCCGCTAAAGCCAGTGCTACTACCCATGCGAACATGAACACTATAAGCTTTTCCCTCCAAAAATATAGCCTAAAACGTATCTCCAAATTGCAAAACTGACATTAACAAAATGCAATAATGCTATAACAGCTGAAAAAGTACTTGGGTGTGTGTTTTATTTTATATTTACCGTTCAATAATGCAATCGCTGCTGTCTGTCCCATAGAAGAACATGACAGCCAGCGTACGTTTTGGAACTATTGGGGCTTACATGAACCACGTGACAGCCATAGCGGCGACATCAAAGAGTGTCGCAACTCTCTCTCTCTATGGCTCTGACACACACAACATATCCCAGCATTGCAATCTTTACATTGCAGCCTGAGCTAAGGCGGGGCTACAGATTAGGTGTCCCTAAAGAACCCGCGTATCTAACAGTAGTTCCGCATTACTTTGCACACGAGTTTTATTTATTTTTATAGCGTGTATTCTCCGTGGAAATTTATACACCGAACCGTGAAGCCTGTACCGATTCGGTTCAATATGAATACATGTACCGTTCCACCCCTAGTCTACAGTGAAATACAGTCACACTTTACACTGTTTGGCCAGCATTTTAACCGTGTTTAATCCAGCTACTTGCTAACGGAATGCTAAAGTTAGCTGCTGACTAGCGTCACGTGCAGCGAAGCGATGTTTCTGTTATTCTAACGTCCGTTTTCAGAGCATCCAAGAGAAGCACAGACATAGCAGTAGCACCGAAATGAAGCACAGAAATCCGCGTTGATATTCGGTCCGGTCGTTAAGGCACCAGTGCCGTATTAGCACCGGGTCTGTCTGTATACCCAACCCTAGCAACGACGACGCTAGCAAAGCAAAGCCAGTCCTTCACTAGCCTATAGTTGGTCTCTTTTTTTTATGACTTATTTCTCTGCATTGAGTGACAACCCTCTCAAATATAAGACACACAAACAGAACAAATAAAAGTCTCAGATTCACTGTCTGTAAATTCTTGCTTACTTACTGTAACATGATAGCAACCCTTCTGCTGTGATAATGCAATCTCAACTACGCTATCAATTTCAAAGTAGCCGAACGTCATGTCGCCTATTCATGTTTTTTCTCTAAGTTGGCAGTAACATATCAAAAGTTTTTAATTAAATATAAAGGAGTTTTCTCCAAGGAACTTAGCTCCTTCCTTAGGCACTGGATGAGCTCTGCTCACTCAGCTGGAAAATGACTCTAGGCGCAGCGTGCGTCGAACACGTGTTCCACAACAACAACACTAGGCTGTCCACAGATGCGCCCGCCTAATAATCGGCTTGATACACTTGGATATTGGCCGATGCCGATTATGTAAAAAATGCAAAAAATCGGCCGATTAATCGGCCGACCGATGAATCGGTCGACCTCTAATTTTTATTTATACAAATATTTTTCTAAAATATATATATTTTTCTAAAAAATATATTGTGTATAAAATTGGGGTGTCCATGTATAAAAAGCGAGCTCCTTGACAAAAAAGCCAATAGACATATTATACTGTTTATTACTGTTTTTCCAATCAGATGAAACCTAATTCATGATGATTACTGCCAGAGAATTTAATGACAGTGTAATTGAAGGTTAGAATGTCAAATCATTTAACATTTGATTCCATGTATAAAATGGTGTGATTTATAAATGTAACCTCTAAAATGATTCAGAATGTCACTTGTGTAAGCCAGTGACACTGGTTCAGAATGAATGAATTTGTCTGCTATTTCTTTGCACAGTAGCTAGGTGTCACTAGTGAGCAATGCTGAATGAAGCTTCGAGTAATGAACCTTTGGCTGAAGCAATGGGCTGCGAGGTATCAGTGGTTCAGGAAGCCTCATTTTGCCATCACTACCAAGAGACATGAAAACCAGGGAAAATGCTCAGAAGTGCAGTGCAACAACATACAAAACTTAACAGTAAGTGAATGAGTGAACATGGTATAAATAGGCTGAGACTAACAGGATGATGGGACATAGGTGAATGCAATCAGTGATAATGAGGTACAGGTGAATGTGATGAGTGATCAGAGATGAGTCCGGGCAGTGAGTATGGGAAATGTAGTCTGAGAGTGAACGTGATTGTCTGATGTGGAGTGCCCTCTGGTGGCTCTCAAGGACAGTCCAGCTGGTGACCGTTACAGCTGCGGTCCTAGACGCAGAGTTGCTCAGAATGAGGAGTTCTACCATATGGCATGAATGTCATGGACGCAGGGGCGTCGTAAAGGGGGGGGGGGGGGGGGGGGGGTAAAGGGTACCGAGTACCCAGGGCCCGAGGCAGGGGGGGGGCCCTTAGAAGTCAGTTTTCTATACATACATATATATGCACTAACATTTGTATAGCATTTATGTACAAATAAAAAAGTTCTTGTGCAAAACTAAACTTGTAGTTAGGCACTGGTTTGGTATAAAAAAAAGTCATTTTCATGCTGTGCAGGGCCCCACCACCCCTCTCGAATCAATGTAAATGGTACGACCCGCAGTTCAGGTGCTTCTGCTGTGGACCTGCGGTCGGTGAATCAGTTGATGAGACAGGAGCTGGAGTGAGCCGTGATAGGAACTAGGAATGTAGTATATAGTGCCGCGCACATATACTAAGGTTAAATAGTGCCCGCTCAGAGGCGGAGGGATTGATATATGTGTTGTGGTTGTTGGAGCTTGTTGTCAGCGCAGCTGCTGTGATTAAATGCAAACAACTTACCTGTTGTCATCCTTCCACTCGCCACGATGCACGTTATAAAAGGTTATTAAAAGAAACTACTACATGGTGTCAGAAGCTGGTCCAGTGCGCCGATAAAAAAAAAAAAAATTTTTTTTTTTATTTTGCCCAAGTTAGACACGGACTTTTACTAAGGGCTAAGCTAGCGTCAGCGAGCAGGCAGCTACGCTCGAGAGCGGGGAAGAGATGGAACAGTTCAAACTACCGTCCCCGCTGGTGCTAACAGGCAATATAAGTGAAAACTGGAGAAGATGGGAACAACGCTTTCAAATATACATGACTGCAAGTGGTGCTGACGGAAAGGAAGCTAAAGTACAGGTAGCTATCTTACTGCATGCACTCGGAGAAGATGCTCTCGAGGTATACAACACACTAGACGTTGTACAAGCAGATGAAGCAGAGCTAACAGTGGATGATATTTTATATGCATTTAAAGCATATTGCCAGCCAAAGAAAAACACAGTGTTTGAAAGACATCAGTTTTGGGCTCATCCCATGTCAGAGTCAGTCACCATTGAGAAATATGTGACTGAGTTGAGACAGAAAAGCAAAGACTGTGAATTTGGTGCATCAGAAAATGACATGATCAGAGACAAGATTGTGTTCAGTTTGAATGATCCACGGCTCAAGGAAAGGCTGTTAAGAGAGTCAGATCTCACGCTGGAGAGGGCGATCGACATCTGCAGAGCAGCGGAGACTGCCAAAGCACAAATACAAGCAATGAGTACTACAACACAAGAGAGAGCAATACATGCAGTGAACAAGACCAAAGGTAAAGACAACCAACAATGGAAACAGGGACGAAAACTACAAGTCCAGAGTGACAGCAGGAAAATAAAGGATCAAGTGTGCAGGAAATGTGGAAAGTCACATCAACCAAGGCTTTGCCCAGCATTTGGAGTCTCGTGCCGAAAGTGTGGTAAGCTCAATCATTACGCAAAGATGTGTGAGACTACAAAAGCAACACATAAGATGAAAATGCATGATTTGAGCTCAGAAATAGACACACTTTTCATTGGGACAGTGAATATTGACCAAATAAGCACTAAAAGAGACAATTCATGGTATGCAGACATAGATGCTGGAGACATGTCTGTTAAGTTTAAGTTAGACACAGGAGCAGAAACAAATGTACTACCGCAGGCTGTGTACAAAACACTGAAGAGAAAAGCCAGGCGTGAAAAACGAATAAACTTGCAACTAAAACCGACAAAGACTGTGTTGGTGGCGTACGGTGGTGTTAAGCTGAAACCAGAAGGGACAATCTCACTGGAGTGCTCCAATGCCAAAACCAAATCCAACCTGCTGTTCTATGTGTCAAACCACTCAGACACAGCTATCCTAGGCAAGGATGCATGTGAAGCGTTAGGTCTGATAAAGAGGATGGACATTGACACGCTCGAAGTCAAGTTCCCAACTACAAAAGAGGAGCTGCTAAAACAACATGCGAGTGTCTTTGAAGGACTTGGTGAGTTCTCAGGTGAACATCACATCCACATTGACCCTACAGTCACTCCTGTCATACATGGCTGCAGGAAAATACCACTGGCAGTTATGGACAGACTGAGAGACACGCTTGATGACCTGCTAAAAGCAGACGTTGTTGAACAAGTGACTGAGCCAACGACATGGGTCAATAGCCTTGTAGTCACAGAAAAGAAAGACAAGAAGAAGCTGAGGGTTTGCCTAGACCCTACTGACTTAAATAAAGCTATTTTGAGACAGCATTACTCTATTCCCACAGCAGATGAGGTGTTATGTAAACTAGCTGGTAAGAAAATCTTCACAGTGCTGGATGAGAAAGACGGCTATTGGCAAATAAAGCTGGACAAGGAGTCGTCGCTACTGTGCACTTTCAACACGCCATGGGGGCGCTATAGGTTTAAGCGCCTACCATTTGGAATCAAGTCGGCGAGTGAAGTTTTTCAGCAACGCAACTGCGAGACATTTGGGGACATCACGGGTGTTCACATAATTGCTGATGACATGATTATCGCTGCATCCACAGAAAAGGAACACGACGAAATACTGCAAAAAGTGATGACTAGAGCAAAGGAGGCTAACGTCAAATTCAACAAAGAGAAGATCCAATACAAGGTGAACAGTGTTAAATACATGGGTCATGTTGTGACCTCAGAGGGTGTTAAAGTAGACGATGCAAAAGTTAAGGCAATAGTTGACATGCCATCACCCACAGACAGACCGGCTCTGCAACGAATGCTTGGGATGATCAAGTATCTCTCACAGTACATACCTGGAGAAGCCACAGCCACAGCGCCACTGAGACAGCTGCTGAGAAAGGACAGTGCTTGGCAATGGCAACACGAACATGAGGAAGCTGTAAAGAGTCTAAAAAATGCGCTTGTAACAGCCCCTGTTCTCAAATTCTTTGACCCAAAGAAAGCTGTCGTGATACAAGCAGATGCATCCAAGGACGGTTTAGGCGCATGTCTAATGCAAGATGGACATCCCATCGCCTATGCATCCAGAGCTCTAACTGACACAGAGAAAAACTATGCACAGATAGAGAAGGAGCTTCTGGCTATCGTGTTTTCAGTGAAGCGCTTTCACCAGTACGCCTATGGAGTCAAGGTTAATGTGCAGTCGGATCACAAACCTTTGGAAACGATCCTGAGAAAGCCACTGGGAACAGCTCCGTCCAGACTACAGCGGATGCTACTTCAGCTGCAACGCTACGACCTGAATGTAATCTACACGCCAGGTAAAGAGTTACTGATCGCAGACACACTCTCACGAGCAACTACACATGAGCAACAGAGTCAATGTGACATTTTTGACGAAAAAGTGATCTATGCTCTTGAGCCAACAGAGGCCCTAAGCCCAGAGACCCTGGTACAGTTAAAGTTTGAGACACAAAACGACGTCATATTGCAAACGTTGCTGGACATTCACAGGCAGGGCTGGCCACATCACAGAAAACAAGTCGACAAAAAGGTGATACATTACTGGCCTATTAGGCACTCTGTGTCAATAAGAGAAGGAATAATGTTTGCAGGAGACAGAATTATTCTACCAAGTAAAATGAGGTCAGACATGTTACAGAGGCTGCATGTGGCACACCAAGGCATGCAGCGCACCAAAGCTCTGGCCAGAGTACACTGGTATTGGCCAGGTATGACAAGAGACATTGAAAAAATGGTTGAGGAATGTGCAACTTGCCAGCAGTTCCAACCTCGCCACCAGAGGGAGCCGATGATCTCTCATGAAATCCCAGAGCTTCCTTGGCTGAAAGTAGGAGCTGACATATTTGAAATCAGTGGTCAGTCATTTCTTCTGGTTGTAGATTATTTCTCCAAATACCCGGAAGTACTAAACATAAGAGACAAGACAGCACACACAGTCATTAACAAGATTAAATCGGTATTTGCCAGAGTGGGAATACCTAAAGAGATTGTGTGCGACCATGTGCCTTTTGCAAGCCAAGAAATGAGAAAGTTTGCCACAGCATGGGGAATTAAGCTCACTCACTCCAGCCCAGGCTATGCGCAGTCAAATGGCCTGGCCGAGAGAACAGTGATGACTGTTAAGTACCTGTTAAAGAAGGCCAAACAAACCAACACTGACCCATTTCTGGCACTTCTAACTCTCAGGAACACACCCGTCACAGGTATGGGCTATTCTCCAGCACAACTGCTTATGGGCAGGGTCCTGAGAAGCACTTTACCCAGCTCAAGCACAGTGCTGCAACCTGCAGTACCAACTAATGCACATTCTACTCTTCAGGACCTCCAGCGAAGACAGCGTGCTTATTACAACAGAGGCACAAAGAAACTTCCGGTGCTGCCGCTTGGTGGGACTGTTCACATGCAAACTGAACGAGGATGGCGTCCTGCTGTTGTCAAAGCGAAATGCGCTGAACCACGGTCCTATGACATAGTGACATCATCTGGACAGCAGTACAGGCGCAACAGGAGACACCTGAGGAAGACACCCAGTAACATTCAGGTGTATACTGAACCGGACTGTCTCGATGATGAGCAAGACAGCACCCCAGATGCTCCTACCGGTGCTGATGAGACTGCATGTATGGAGCCTTCTCCTCCTCCACAAATGGGTCAAACCAGAAGCGGCCGAGTTATTAGGCCTCCAGTTAGATTCAGAGACTATGTGTTAAGCCAATAAGTGCATACAATATTGGGCTGATGTTGTGTTTATAAAAAAAAAAAAAGAAAAAAAAGGGAAACAGTAGATCTGCAATGACATGTTCAGTTTAAGTTGAATGTATCCCTGATTGATACACATTGAAATATTGTTTCAGCTAAGCTGCATTTTACATCTTATCTGCTAAAGATAAACTTTTGATTTTGTTTGTTATAAGAAAGGAGGATGTAGTATATAGTGCCGCGCACATATACTAAGGTTAAATAGTGCCCGCTCAGAGGCGGAGGGATTGATATATGTGTTGTGGTTGTTGGAGCTTGTTGTCAGCGCAGCTGCTGTGATTAAATGCAAACAACTTACCTGTTGTCATCCTTCCACTCGCCACGATGCACGTTATAAAAGGTTATTAAAAGAAACTACTACAAGGAAGACAGGGGAAGAGTCATGTCTTTCCTTAAGAAAGGAAAATCAGGGGCTCAAAAACGAAAAGAAAAGAAGATTAAAGAGAGAAAGGCAAATGAGGGCAAGCAGTTGCTCACTCAGTTTTTTGAAAAGAAAGGTGAGCTCCAAATGCATCATCGAGCATTGACATTGTTTTAACATAAATATCTACTCCAGGTAGAATAGCATACATTTATGTTCGTACTCTATTTGAATTATATATCAATACTTTATAGTATCACAACCTAGCCTACATAGCGAGCAAACAATGTTTCTGGGTAAATAACGGAGTGAGAAGCAGACGGAGGCGGAGCTGGGAGCTCAACACACTGCCACTCCAGGCAGATGCGCAGCTTGTCTCCTCTTCTGCTGCAGTTCTCCCCAGAGTCAGAAGTTTACATGAAAACACTGTATATTTCCCTCCATTGTCAAAATCTAACACCCGCGAAAACACAGATCGTTAGCGCCTATTTTACCGCAATGTTATGCAAATTAGCTCGCGCACGCTCTTACATTAAGTACAGGATTGTTCTCAGTTTAATGCACATCTTAATGATTGAAAATGACTTATTTTAAAAACGTAATTCAAAGACTGAATGTCTAGTTTGGCGGTTAGTGTACCCTGTGATTCTATAGTCTGCATTTATTTTAAACAGACAAATAATCATCAATTATCTTGTACTTTTGACAATAAAACAAAAATATATTAATCAGAGTGTGGCTTATTTTGTTTACATTTTAAGTATTTTTATGATAAAAATGCAACACCCCACCCATTGGTATCACTATGGTATTTGGTACGGGGCCCAGCAAGATGGTTTGTACCCAGGGCCCAAAATTTGGTGCTACGCCCCTGCATGGACGTATGCGCAAAATCACGTGATGTACAATAATTTACACACGTGAAAAACACAAAGGTGCTGATATAATTAGATGGCTCATTTCTTGCAAATTACTCACAGGCCTCTAGGGCTGTTTTGGCGGCCCTTATAGACCGTGAATCAAAATTTCAACTTTTCTTTCTTTCAACTTTTCTTTCTTTCAACTTAACAATCGGTAATTCCCTCACATCAATAGATCCTCTTCTCCACTAACTGTCATCGACTAGCATCACTGACTCTGCCTCACTCCATTTTTTAAGGAGGTTGAGGTGATAAATTTGACGTGCTCTGCTCCCATCCAACCGAACTACCTCATAATTGAGATCTCCAATTCACTGTGTGACCTCAAAGGGTCCTTGCCACTTCGCGAGTAATTTAGAACTCAAAGTAGAAAGCAATGCAAGCAGTACGTGACATAAACACCATGTCTTGATCAGTGAGGATCTCTTGCCTCTGGGTATCGTGTTGCATAGTCTACAATCACTAATCCAAAGGGATGTGTTAGGATAGCAGTAGCGGATGGAGGCCCAAAGTGACAGAGGAAGCCGTTGGTCAGGTTCAAGAGTGCATTTTATTTGCCACACGTTGAGTCACTCAATAATTGTGAAAAAAAACACAAAAACAAAACAAAACTTAAATGCAACAAAATACAAACTGCACTAGACACATGATCAAAATAAATTATATTAACAAGACAAACTCTGACCTGTACTTGCAGCCGCACGACACAAACAGCACTTCCCATCCCCATACTAAATTTCTGGAGCCTTTTTATAGGCCTAACTCCTCCCCTGGTCCGGGACGTACTATTTGAAAAGGTAATTTATGTTTCACATAAATAACATATACATATAATAATAATAAATACAACAACTCATATCTGCAGATACACACATAACACACACATTATGTACACACAAATAATCAAACAAATAACTCATAAAACATTTCTTTTGTACAGCTATGATAGATGGAACCCCCGGTGACGCGCTACCAAGATGGCGCTAACACCATGTATAAATAGACCGGATTTTTAACTGAACAGGTTTGGCAAATGACTCGTGAAATGTGGTAAGTATATTTGTAACATTCTTAACACTGTACTTAATAAACCATATAAATCAAATAATAATGGTGGGGTGATTTATTTCTGTACATAAGACAACAATCCTATCATGTTATATGCGCTGATGTTACAGCCACTGATTCCCCATATATCTCGCGTAAACCAGGTAATATCAACATACAGGACATAATACACCACAACACACCTTTAAACATACAAAAGCATAAAATTCTACACAAGTCCGTGTATACATGATTGTCAGTGCCGGCAAACAGACCGTGTTAACATGATGCCGGTGTATGTATGAAATGTGCGTGTGTGTGTGCGCGTGTTCAGTCCGTGCATAGTCACAGGCTTACCCTGTGACAGGATGCCCATGTGCCGATCGTTCTAATGGCCCGATGAGGTTTCGAAGGGGACCTGCATTAGAGGAAGAGGGTGCAAAGGGGCTTTTGGGGAGGCCGGTGGATTTACCAGCTGACACTCAAAACAAGCCACGCACCACCTGCACACGTTCTCGTGAATTCCCTGCCAAAAGAATCGGGTCATGAGACGATTTAGTGTCGTTGCTTGTCCTAAATGTCCAGCCATGGGATTACAATGAGCCGCCTGGAAAAGCATTTCCCGACGGCTTTTTGGTACTAATAACTGGGTTGTATTTTTTTGGTCTGAGTGTCTTGGGTCACTCGATACAACTTTTAAAATAGCAAAATATGGTTAGGAAAGCTGACGAGCAGGCTGGAGAGGTTGACCATCGATAGAATGTACCTGTTCAAAAGCATTTTTAAAGACTCATCCTGAGATTGTTCCTCGCTCAGAGAGGATCAGCCTCTCCCCTGAAGAATTGCGCTCTGTTCCCCTGGTTCAACTCTTGGAGGTCCCGGTTCAGCCACTCCCAACTGCACAGCCGCCCCCTTTTCCTGCTTTTTCTTCCCACAAGAGACATGCGCTCATAAATATCCCAGATATCCCTTGAAACTGTTTCAGTAAAAGTTCTGGTCTTAAAGACAGTGTTTCTTCTAGCCATAACTTCTCTTAAAAGAGAAGGAGATCTATGCGTTGATCATTGTAGCCAATCACAATCACATATAAGACATATCCAATGAGTGCATGAACACAATGGGCAATCAGGTGTGTGTACAATTTGGCTCAACAGCGCTCAAAGCATCACATTTAAAAAATTTGGTACCAAAGTCTGTACTTTTGACAACACTACTTGTAAGCATGGCTTTTGGGCATTGTCGTTTCCAAAGCGTCCTTGACGCAGCACGAGTTCCCTTGAAAGGGAAGGTCTTAGTTTACGACTGTAACCATTGTTCACTGATAAGGGAACCATCGCCTGCCATAATTCCTTCATCCCTGTGATCGACTTGCTTCGGCTAATTGAAGTCATTCCGGATGTGCTTTTATGCTTTCCTGGTTGTGACTTCACCTGCCTGTGACGTTGCGTCTCACCATTGGACTGAGTTGACAGACGTGCTTCAGACGCGATCACTGGCACCCTAAAGTGAAGTTTTAATGGCTCGGGATAATCCCACAGCGAGCTCTCCTTCCTCTCTACGCAGTCTCAGGATTGGATGGACCCAATATTTCCTTTTTCTCTTTTTAAGAGAGAGGACAACAAAATCATCCTCACTGCTTTAAGACTTCATTTTGTATTGTTTTGCTATTTTTTTCGCAACCGATTAATTAATACTCATCAGACTCAGTGTGTGCCTGACAAATTTTTAGGATGACAAATACGAAAAAACGCATATGAAAATGTCGGACTCAGTGTGCAAGGACTTTTACTCTCTCTGCTTGTTTGCTGGAAATAAAGGCATGGATGAAACAACTTTCTTAAATTCAATTAATGTTAACAAGTGTAAGAACTTTATTTTACCATGGACAATAGGCTAATTTCCCTTTCTGTCCAGGTGAGGAATTTGGGTGTGATTTTTAATGTTAAAAAAGTATCTTCACAATATCATCCATATTAGACCTTTTCTTTCTAGGCCTGATGCAAAAAGTCTTATTCATGCCTTTATTACATCGAGGCTTGATTACTGTAATTTACTTTTTTCAGGCCTACCAGCAAATTCTATTAAGAGGTTGCGATAAATACAAAATTTCAGCTGCTTGTGTCTTGACTTGTACATCTTTACGCCAACACCCTTGTGCTTCTTCAAATGCACTGGCTTCCAGTTCACATATTGGTTCTGATTTTAACTTATAAAGCAGTACATGGGACACCATCCATACCGTCCTGTTCTCTCTGGTTTTCTCTCAATCAGCCTCTCTGTAAACCTAAAACCATTGAAAGGGAAGGCTTTTTCTTGCAATGCTCCAGAATTGTTTCTTTTCCACAACAGTTTCAGAATTCATTACCTGCTTCTATTAGGAATGCTCCTTTAGATTTTTTTATGAAACTTCTCAAAACACATACAAGTTTTTCATTTGAAATTATTGTGATTATTGCTATTATATACTTAATTATTGTTTTGCATTTTGTGACATGTCGTTGTGCTTTGAGTTTAAGTATGAAAAAGATGTTTTACAGATAAAATGTATTATCATTATATGATTGTCACATTCACCATCTGTCATCGTCCTGTCTTCGTCTTCACTACAGTTCCCAGAATCCTCCTTGTTGCCACACCTGAACTCACTCCCTTCATTACCCACCTGTTCGTCATCATCATCATCAGCATCACCTGTCTTGTGTTCATCTGTCTGTGTATTTAAGTTCCTTCTGTTCACCCTGCACTTGTCGGTCAATGTTTATGTTAATGGTTTTTGTCAGTGTTATATCTGTACTCTGAGCACACGCTCCCTTTTTGTTTGTATTTGTTAATATTGAGAATTAAAACCTTGTTTCTTCATCCTCGAGTTCGCCTCCTACTTCATCCACCCAGAAGCCTGACAATGATGTTTTATTAACAAAGTTCGGGAGGAGCACGTTCAGATAATTAACACAAGTGGAGAGCACTCAGCAATCAATGGTAAAAGGTATATATACACTCAGCAGTCTCACCTCAATCCATTGACAGTTTTGCAGCAGTTTAGTAGCTTCTTGGTTCGCCGCTCTGCTACCATGTCTCAACGACTAAGCTCTCCATCTGACGAAGAAGCAAACATCGCCATGGATGCGCCTTCGCATTCCGCCGGTCCCACGACCATTCCTCGTACACCGGACGTTGCACCTGAGCCCCAGGCTTCTTCACGCGGCCGCACACCGGCCCGAACAGCCCTGCGCTCACCAAGACGTCGAGGCCAGTCTTCGCCGCCCCCGGCAAGACTTCCATCTTCCTCCCCGGCCTTCTCCTACCGCTCGGCCGTCCCGACGATCCCACCTATCGGGAAATAGACTGTAGCTGGATTGAGGCAAGCGCTGGGTAATTCAGACATACAGGCTTCGTGAAAAATGAACAAAGCGGAGCTGTATGATCTGTACGTTTCCTTACAGTCAACTCCCAAGACGACCCACAGGCAGAGCAAAGCCCGCAGGGCCCAAAAGTCGCCTGCCCAGTCACCACCGTCGTTCTCCTGCACAAGATCCGGCTCGCATCGCCCATCGAGCCGCAGAAACAGGCCTTAAGCGAGCCTGGGCCGCGCCCCCAGATTCTGCCATGGCAGGTCCACTCCCACCTCTCGATGAGGCCCAGCCCTCCACCACGCTTCTGCTGCCGCAGCGCTGCATACTGCCGGGCCCAGCGGCCTCCCCACAGCCACTCAGTTTTATACTCCCGCTGTTCATAACCCTTTTCCTTTTCAGTGGCCTCCAGCTCCCGTCGCAGACACTAACGTGAGGCTATCGTCGCTAGCAGCACAGGCCCAACCATTTCAACAGTTTTACCCAACAGGTTACAACCCCGCCCACTTCCAGTGGCCGGCAGCTCCAGTAGCTCAAACAAGCTGCCCACCCGTCCCGACGCCAGACAACCCATAACGCCAGACATTCTCACCAAATGTATTCACGCCCTCTGCACAGGCTACCGGGCAGTAACGCCCGCACACTCTACGCTATGTTTATCCTAGCCTTTTTTTGGTTTTCTTAGATGCTCAGAACTCGCTATCACTTCCAAATTCGACCCAAAAATCCACCCCACCATCTCAGACTTGTCAGTACTAGATGGTGAAACAATCTCATATTTGATTAAACAAAGTAAGACTGACCAAACCAATAAAGGTAATTTCATCTACATTTTTAACCTCTCATCACCAATCCAATCATACCAGTCAATTCTGGCATATCTGCAATGGAGAAGCTCTCAGGTTAAATCTCCTCTGGAACCGCAGTTCATAGACGAATCCAAAAAACCTGTGACACGTTTTTGGTTCCAGAAACACCTCAAATCTGTTCTCCAACAGTCAGGCATTCCAGCAAAGAATTTTTCAAGTCACTCATTCCGTATCGGGGCAGCAACTTCAGCAGCCCAAAAAGGCCTCTCCCAACAGCAGATCCAAGCCTTTGGGAGATGGTCCCCAGATGCTTTCCAAAACTATATCAGGACCAACCGGTTCCGCATTACAAAAGCTCACCAAACCCTCATTGATTAAAACCCCCCGTGTAAAAAAAAAATAATAATAAAAAATCGAGCACACGTGTTCCTCTTTCCTGTTTCCTCTTTCTGTCCAGCGAGCATTTAGTCGCACAGCGGACGCAGCGAGAACTTTCCCGGTAGAGCACTTACGTTTTCTCTTCTGTCCAGTGAGCATTTCGTCTCACAGTGGACGCAGTGATAAAATCTCCCGGTCAAGTACTCATCTTCCTCTTCCCTGTTTTCTCTTTCTGTCCAGCAAGCATTGGTCTCACAGCGGACGCAACAAGAACTTTCCCGTATGCACAGACCGGAATTGTCACTCCGGTCCGCCGTCCGTGATCTGCCGTGAACTGCTCCCATCAAGAAAGGCGCAAACTCTCCCGATTGGTCGTTCCAAAATACAACTACTCCCCGTTCGCAGGCCAGCAGGGCCCGTCAGTCCGGTGCAGTGAGCCGCCATCACGGCCCTCCTGGTCAAGCATCCAGCCCCCTTATCGAGATGCCAGCCCGCCAAACTCGGCACTCATTTGGGGGGGTCTTTAGTCCGGCGGCTGTCCTCTGCTCTTTAGCCTTTTTGAGGGAGTACTCTGGGTTCGGGCCGAACTCCAAGCTCGCAGCCCTCCCCGGACAGCACGCCAAATACCCATTACACTTTACCCCCTCAAATTGTATGTAAGTGTGAACTCGTGAAACATATTATTATTTCTATTATTACACCAGTAGGTGGTGACAAATGACTGTTAATTTTTTTTATTTTGTCATTGAATCATTAATTTAAGAGATTTGTTCAAAAACGGCTTGATCCAGTAATGAAACAAATGAAAGTTGTGTTGGACATCGACTGCTGGTGGATGTAACCGATTAAAACAGAGACATGAAGTCAGACACTTTCTGCTTCCCGTAGTGACACTCGCGTGGTGTTTGCATACTTACCACAGCTGTAGTGAAATACAGGGTTCCTACGCAGTTTGGAAAAGTATGGAATTTGATTTAAGTAATTTCCAGGTCTGGAAAAGTATGAAAAAAATAAAGCAGAGTATGGAAAAATATTAGCATTTCCAGACTATTGCCCCTATTTAGTTTTCTATAATAGATAGACAATGCACACTGAGACACCTATTGCACCATCAGCCCATTTCACGGTGTGGTTTCTTGGCCGCCATAGAGTATGTGTTAAACCAGACCTAAGGCCTTGAAATATAATGTACTGCCCTAATGAAAGCCAAATTTTGACCACTTTGTTTGTTTTTTTAAGTACCAGTCTTTTGATAGACCCTTGAACTTGGCAAATAGGACAATGCACACAGCCATATTATGCCATCAGCCCATTTCATGTCATGTTTTCTCACGAAACACACGTAATCGTTGTCGTGGTGGATTCGGCCAATCGTGGAACAGCTGTGTCGTCATCTGGAGAAGGTGCGCATCTATGGGTGCTTCTCGATTCTTATTTGTGCATCCTCGTTTCCTTTCCTCACATCTCAGCTCCTCCCCCTGTAGGGTGCGAGGGAAGGCTGCAAGGAAAAGAAGCGAGGACGGAGGAATCGAAGGAAAGTTTATTTATACATTGGAATACTTGATCACTCGAGCGTCACTCCACTGCGCTCAAAGGATCTGCCCTTATGCTGTTAAGGCTTGATTATTTAAGAAATTAATAATAAATAATAATAAAGCAAGATGTCCTGTTGAAATATGTGAGATGTGTGGTTTGTATAAACTGCAAAGGTAAAGTATAAATTAAAATGATTGTGACAGATGTGATGGGGGAGGAGAATTTATACGTGCGTCACGTTTAGTGGATAAAACCCCTCCCGCAAAGGATACACCCGTGTATCCTCGCTAATCTCCTCACTCCTCGATCCTCGTGGTGCAATTAGAGAATTAAGATGTCCTTCAAGATGGCTGAGCTCGATCGGTTTCTGGGTCATAGGATGGAGTAGAGAGGAGACGAAGAGGGATATTGAGAAGCACCCTGACTGAATCACCCTATCGTCTCTCTCCTCCCCCATCACGAGAGGACACACCCCCTACTGCTGATTAGTTTACTCTCCTCTCCCATCATGAGTGGACACACCCCCTACTGCTGATTAGTTTACTCTCCTCTCCCATCACGAGAGGACACACCCCCTACTGCTGATTAGTTTACTCTCCTCTCCCATCATGAGTGGACACACCCCCTACTGCTGATTAGTTTACTCTCCTCTCCCATCACGAGAGGACACACCCCCTACTGCTGATTAGTTTACTCTCCTCTCCCATCATGAGTGGACACGCTCCCTACTGCTGATTGGCTTACTCTCCTCCCCCATCACTAGAGGACATGCCCCCTACTGCTGATTGGCTCTCTCCCCATCATGAGTGGACACACCCCCTACTGCTGATTGGCTTACTCTCTCTCCTCCCCCATCACGAGAGGACACACCCCCTACAGCTGATTGGCTTACTCTCCTCTACCATCATGAGTGGACACGCCCCCTACTGCTGATTGACTTACTCTCTCTCCTCCCCCATCACGAGAGGATACGCCCCCTACCGCTGATTGGCTTTAAGCGTTTTGTGTTGGTTGGTCTGGTCCGATCCACCTACAACAGCATTTCTCGGAAATCGCTCACTGCAGGTTTAATTAGTCAGGTGAAACAAGACGTTCGTTTGATGTTTTTTCTTCTTGCTTGTCACTGACCCATGAACAACTCATTTATGTTCATATCTTTATTTGAAATGAGAATCAATCATATATTCCCCAATGATTGGACTTACAACTTACCTCTGGACGTGGGACATGCTATATAGTGCTGTCAAATCGACAAATCACATCTAACATAAAAGTTAGATATACACATATACATACATACATATATATACATACATATATATAAAATAAGATATTCACATTATATAACACTTATGTAAGATATGATTAATCCATTTGACAGCACTAATACACTGACAGTCATGTAAGATGCCACAGGTGGAATGCATTTAAAAATAATAAACGGAAATATTAGTAGTGCCACAAGAACTGTATTTACTCTGATTATTTCAAACAAAAGGAAGAAAACTAACATTACAATCTACAAAAAAATGCAATAGAGCAGATATACAGCAGTCATATAAAAGCAGAGACATGGAGCTGAAAGCAAAAGAACAGAAACAGAGAAACCCTACACGGCAGTATGAAGGAAACCGGCTCTTCTGGGAGTTTTGGCATTAGCAGTCATTCAGTGTCTCGTGGTTTCATTCAGGTCCTCTCGGTGATGTTTGTCACTCAAACAGCGGTGGTTATATTGTTGTTTGGCACAGAAGTTGAAGCAGTTACCCTTCATCATCATCATCCGCACTGATTTGCAGTGACTCCCATGTGTCACCTGATGTTGGACATGTACAGAAACAACGTCTGCACAGAAAGCATTCAAACAGAGATTTAAAGCCAGCTAACATGAGTCGAGACACGCGTGTGTGTCTGAGATCTTATTCCACTTGTTTACTCCCTTCTGACTTCTGGTCCAGCCGGCTTTTACTGCTCTTCACCATATAAATAAAGTATGTGAGCGTTTCCTTCTCGTTGACTGGAATATTCCGGAAGTGACGGCTCACAGTCTGGAGAAGAAACAAAAAAGCACATTACCAACACAAGCACTGAGTGAACTCTGCTGACACTGCTGAATGCTGGATTCTCATTGGCTGACAGATTTAAAAGTGTGTTCCTGTTGCCAAGGAAATCATATACACTACTTCACTGAAATTGCATTATTAAGCTCACTTCACTAGTTATGAACCGTTTTGACAAAGCAGTTACACTGTAAAATATAATTATTGCTGTGGATTAGACGTGTGTGGATATAAATACACTGCCGTTCAAAAGTTTTGGATCGGTAAGATTTGTAATGTTTTTGAAAGCTCAGCAAGGCTGCATTTATTTTATTAAAAATACAAAATTAAATGCTGTTCTTTGGAACTTTCTATTCATTAAAAAAAAAAAACATTGAACACGACGGTTTTCAACATTGATAATAATGAATGTTTCTTGATCTTCAATTCATCATATTATACTGATTTCTGAAGGATCGACACTGAAGACTGGAGTAATGATGCTGAAAATTCAGCTTTGATCACAGGAATAAATTACACCACTATTATAACATAGAAAACAGCTGATTTACATTGTCATATTTAAAAAAAAAATTGTGTATTTTTAATCAAATAAATGCAGCCTTGGTGAACTTTCTAAAATATAAAAAATCTTACCGATCCAAAACTTTTGAACAGCGGTGTATATACAGTTGCAACCAGGTTTATTGGCAAAATGTAGGGGTGCACCGAAATTTCGGCCGCCGAAAATGTTCGGCCGAAAATGGCATTATCGGTTTCGGGTCGAAATAAAAAAAACAGCCGAAAACGTAAACCGAAAATGAATGTCACCCGCCCCTCCCATCCGTGCGCAAGCGCTTAGGTTTCACTCACTGTCGAGCTGTTATCACGCGTCTGCCTATCAAAGATTAAGCATGTCAGAGGGCTGTCACTTATCGCACAATCGATCGGACCAACCAACACAAGTTTCGAAAACGAAAATAGAGAATCGATTTTAACGGCCTTCTCTCTGAGCGCGTACAGCTCGTCACGATACGCCCGCAGCGAACGCGTGTCACACAGCAACTGCAGGTTCTGACACACACACACACACACACACACACACACACACACACAGCCTATTTCTGCATAATATAGTGCATAATATGTAGCCTTCAGTAATGTTTTTCATTGATGTTATGGCAGTCCACATTGCTGACTTGTGCGCGTCTCAAGCGCCCTCTTTACGTTCGTCCTAATGCCTGTTAGTTGTCCGTGGATTTGCCTATATTTGGTGTTGAAAACGGATCAACGCCAAATATAGGCAATTTACTAACGATTCAATGAACACTTATGTCTCAAAAATCTAACAGGATTTTTTCACAAAAGTGACAGCCCTATACGAGAGGACACCAAAGTTGCAATATAATATGTAACATTTGTTCTGCAAAAATCTCCAAAATTGTGGATTTTTTTTTGCACAACTTTTAAAAAACTATTTTATTTGATGGAACATAAAACTTGAAGAATAATATTATTTGGTATTATTATTTATATTTATTGTTACAAATATTTAATGTTTTGTTATGTAAGTGTTAATAAAAGTTTGATTATTATATGTGATGCGATCTGGGAAAACCCGCCGGATGTCGCGCTGGGCCGTTTTCAGTCAATTCCAAAATAGTTTGAATGTCAGTTTTTTGTCAAATTTTTTTTTTTATTAAATTATTATTCTATAACATCTTTTCTCTTATCTCCGAAAATATCTTGGCAAAATTCCCTTGTTTAGTGCAGAAAAACAGCGATAGTGTCAAGCTGAAAATACTCTCTTTCTCTAATGCATTCTATGCGACCATTTTCTCTAACACCCGGCAGAGGTGATCGCCGTATATCCCACACACCTGTCCGTCTCTTAACACTACAAAGATAGTTTACCTATAAAATAAACCACATAACATGTACAGTGAATGTGTATTAGTGCGCATTTCACGCCAATCCTGTTTAAAAAAAAAAAGAGTGCCAAGCGTCCCGACGGTGACCGTTATTAAACCTGTTTTTCTCAAAATTCCGTTCCAGAAAATCATAGCGATCGGCCGACTTCAGATAAACATAACTTTTGCTACCAACAAGCTATGATAAAAATAAAAACAGATTTGGAAAGGGCTTGATACCAGCTTCCATATTATATCAAAACCTGTAATAGGTCAAATTTCACCATGTGGTGGGTTTTCCCAGATCGCATCACATATTGTGATTTTTCATTTCATATCCATTAAATTCAAGAAATTCAAATTATATATATATATATATATATATATATATATATATATATATATATATATATAGAGAGAGAGAGAGAGAGAGAGAGAGAGAGAGAGAGAGTATAAGTATTTAAAAGAACCCATTTTCGGCTTCAGTTTCGGTTTTCGGCCAAGTGCATCCTAAATTTTCGGTTTTGGCCCAGAATTTTCATTTCGGTGCATCACTAGCAAAATGTACAGACTTGCAGCTGTTTGCAATGAACAAATAGACAAAAGTAATTGAAATCGCTCAAACAGCAAATGTTTCAAGTGGTTTCCCCAAATTTAACTGAAACTGCAACTTTTAATGACTTCTGCAGTTTCCAGCACAAATCTGCAAAACAGGAGTTGTCTCACTAATCAAGGGCTTCATTAGCTGCACCAGGTGTGCTTGAGCTAGAACACATGAAATATCAGAATCTGTTAGAAATATGGTTAAGTCAAAAGAACGGTCCAAAATGTTAAGAGAAGATATCGTCGCCCTTCACAAACAAGAAACAGGATACAAAAAGATAGGGAAGGAACTAAACGTTCCCAGAGACACCGTTGGAAGCATAGTTTGCAAGTTCAGAGTTAAAGGAACAGTGGTTACACTAACTGGACGGGGTTGAAGGCGGTTGCAGCAGCAAACCCAGGAATATCCCTGAACTGGAGGCCGTTGCTCATGAGGAACTGCTCAGATCCCTCAGAAACAGAAGCTGCTGTCTGTTATACATCTCGTTTACAGCAAAAGTGTGTTCTTGTGCTAAAGATGCTTGCCATGAAGGGGGTGAATAATTTTGAGACTGCAGAAGTCATTAAAAGATCCATTTTCAGTTCTATTTGGAGAAACCACTTGAAACTTTTGTTGTGTTGAGCTGTCTCAATCACTTTTGTTTGATTTGTTCACTGCAAACAGCTGAACATCTGTAAATGTTGCCAATAAACCTGATTTGCAGTGGAGATTGAACAATTTCGATTGCAACTGTATATATGGTAATACAGTATATCATGAACATGTATGGTATTGTTATCGTGAGCATTTCAAAACACAGCGAATTAGTGTTGTCAAAAGACCCGGTACTTCGGTACCAAGTCGGTACTATTTTTTTTTTTACGTCACGGTACCAGGTTTTTTCAAACCCGGTACTTGATGCGCGTGCATGCCCGAAGCGCGTGCAGTTGCGTCCTCTTCATAAAAGCGCTGATGGCGATCGGCGGTGCTGCTGCTGATGTGGTGCTGATGTTTTTGCGCGTGCAGATACGTTATTTCAAATGGCGCGCGGCAAGCGCGATCATAATAGAAGCGGCGCGCTCGCTTTTCCATGTGCGTTCACGGATGCATAGCAACGACAGACGCCACGGGAGTACAAACGCTTGTGCGAACTGCGCTCTCCATGACGACGAGGAAGTGTGACATAGGCCTATTAATTGATTTCTAGCCCTTGCATTAGCTTTACTACTAGATATATTTATGGAGATGAGAAATAAAAAAGCCGTCATTAATATCAGTCCGTCAGAAAAGCAGTTCTAGTCTTATTCTTGGCTGGATAACTCTTAGCAGGTTTAAAAAGCCCTTTTAAAGTTAAATATGAATACAGTTTTGGATTAAATAAAAGTATAGTCAAGTCAAATAAAACATTTTATCTCCTGTATAGTTTGGTAATGCTACAATAAGATACCATTCATTAACATCACTTAATGCGTTATTCACATTGAGTGAACAATATATTTTTACAACATTAATTAACGTTTGTGAATGTTATTTAATACAAAACACTTGATTGGTCATGTTTGTTCACTTCATTCATTGTGCATTAAATAATGTTAACAGAAATAATGTTAACTTTTGATTTTAAAAATGTATTTTTAAATTAACCCCTAAAGGAGAATAATTGCGACAGTATATAACTATTGTTTTTTTTGTTAGGTCATTTTTCTAATGTTATCTAACAAATGGAATCTTATTGTAAAGTGTTTTTAATACTACAGTTTCCATCTTTGTGATATACACTTTAATATAATTATGTAAATTTAATCTAAATTAAGCTTTGGTACCGAAATTGGTACCGAGAACCGTGGATTTTCACTGGTATCGGTACCGAATACTGAAATTTTGGTACCGTGACAACACTACAGCGAATAATTCCAACACCTGAGTTTTGCTAACTTAATTCAGTAAATAAAGCTTCAGCAATTATTATTAGGGCTGGACCCGAATATTCGAATATTCGTTCGGTGGGTTGGTATTCGATTTGAAAATTTGTTTTGTTTTTGGCCACACCTGGGATCCCCCGCGAAACGGTTCTCATTCGCGCTTGAATAAGGCCGGCAACACACTGGCTGCGTGGCGTGAGCGTTTTTCGGCTCCCATGTTAACAGGTTGGAGTTTGCACACTGCCTGCGTGAGACACGCGTCTCAGGCGCGGCTCGAGCCACGCGGAAAACGCGTGCATGCTAGAAATAGAACCGACCCCAGTGTTCCAGCAACGGGAGTGTTCTCTGGCTAGAGCGCAGAACAGCGGAGTTTGTATGGACCGAAGTGCATGCCTGAGCTTGTGTTTTGAGTTAAGCTGCGTTGCTTTGACATTGTGGAAAATAGAATAATAGAAACAAAATGTATTAGCCTTTTTACCCGTTATTATCAATCTAAATTAATCTTGTTTTTAATTTAAATTAATTTCGTTTTTTCTTTATTTAAATTTCGTTTTTCTTTATTTAAATTTCGTTTTTTCCTTTATTTAAATTTTGTTTTTCTTTATTTAAATTTCGTTTTTTTATTTATTTTAAATTTCGTTTTAAATACAAAATTAAATTCTTTATTTAAATTTCGTTTTTCTTCATTTAAATTTCGTTTTTCTTTTTTTAAATCTACTGTGTCAGTAATTTGTTAGTCAGAAAAATATGAGACTACCTTAAAAGTATTGCTTAATTTAACAGACCTGTGTGCGTGCGTTTTATAACACTAGTGCAGCGGAGCGTGAGGTGCGCCGCTTCCCGCTCGCGCTGTTCTGTAGTTTATTAAAAGTTTATTAATTCTGAATGTGTCGCGTCTCGCATGTCCATCTATATTGCACCAAATACGACACTGCACTCCCAGTGAAGTCGATTGGATGAACGGTTCTCGAAATAATCAAAATGCAAACGGATATACCGACACATAGAGATTCCTGCCTTTATTAGAGAGAAGAATATGTTCAGCACCCTCTCTCCGAAGCTTCGAATATTCCATGTTCATTACTACCGAAGCTTCGAAGCTCAAAAAATGGTATTCGGACCAGCCCTAATTATTATGATATGAAAATTCGATTTTTGTTAGTTTTTGAAATTGATAATATTGAGTTTTGGGCAGTACCTCTGCTAGCTGGGCTTTGTTGAGTCCAGGTCTGGTCTGGATTTTGTAGTGCCTCTTGTAGCGTCTCAGTGTGTTGACCTGCAGCTGGAACAGATCCACCTGACCCAGAACACACACATCAATACAGTTACACACACACATCATCACTGCAGCAATCCCAGCAGCCTCTGCTGCATCAGGGTTCACCCAGGCTTCCCGTGCCATTGAAATATTCTTCCCATAGGGATTTTAATAAAGTCTTTGTTATAAGCCATGAACCAAACTAGGGCTGGGTAAAAAAATATTGATTTCTCGATTTTAATCGATTCTCATTTTTACGAACCGATATCGATTCTTAAATCCCAAGAATCGATTAGTCATCCTGTTTTCAGCTGATGAATGAATGGAACATTGTAGCGCTGCATCCCATCCAATAAATTGCAATAATCTTTGTGCTTTGTTACTATTGATATGAAACAAAGTCTCAGATTTCAAATTACGTCCATTTTCTTACGAAATTCCAAAACATAAATGAGATCGTTCAGGCTCAGCTCTAGAGAAGCACATGATCTTCTCTTCCGCCTTAACACCAGTTACAGTGCGAAATAAACATGAATGAGCATCTGAAAGTGTGTTAGAAGGTAGAGTACAACTTATCGAAGTCCGTATCATGTGACATGGAATTGCTCAGTCAGTGTTTCAACAGCTTGTAAACAATGTCATGTAACGTCACATTTACCTCAGAAAAACCATATCCAGTGACCATAAACTCATCAGTCAGCGAGAAAAATAAACTCTAGAGGAACATTCTGCTAAATATATGCACCATATTACATATTCAATATCATTTTTAATGTTCTTCAATGTTTAATGCATGTTTGAATAAACCTAGCAAGTTTTTATGACAGCAACCATTTAAATGTTTACATTTCATATAACTTTATTATTATAAAAATAAATAAGTGTAATTTAAAGGGTTAGTTCACCCAAAAATGAAAATGATGTCATTAATGACTTACCCACGTCACTCCAAACCCGTAAGACCTCCGTTTCTCTTCTGAAGACATCTTAAGATATTTTAGATTTATTCCGAGTGCTTTCTGTCCCTCCATTGAAAGTCAATGGACGGTATACAGTTCACGTCCATAAAGGTAATAAAGACATCATCAAAGTAGTCCATGTGACATCAGTGGGTTAGTTAGAATGTTTTGAAGCATCGAAAATACATTTTGGTCCAAAATTAACAAAAACTACAACTTTATTCATACACCGTGCTTCTCCCTCAGACTGTAACCGAAGCTCGGGCGCACCAGATAACACGTCAGCAGCGTCACTGTGGACTCGTGAACGCGGATGGAAAACAGACCGGAAGAGAATACAATGTTGAATAAAGTCGTAGTTTTTGTTAATTTTGGACCAAAATGTATTTTCGATGCTTCAAAACATTCTAACTAACCCACTGATGTCACATGGACTACTTTGATGATGTCTTTATTACCTTTATGGACGTGAACAGTATACCGTCCATTGACTTTCAATGGAGGGACAGAAAGCACTCGGAATAAATCTAAAATATCTTAAGATGTCTTCAGAAGAGAAACGGAGGTCTTACGGGTTTGGAGTGACATGTGGGTAAGTCATTAATGACATCATTTTCATTTTTTGGGTTAACTAACCCTTTAAATTTTTACAAATCAGTTCATTTTTACCTTCAATATTATAGTGGGCTAATGAAGCCTATAGGCTACCACTGACTCCCATAGTTGAGATTTGTTAAGAGATTGGAAATTTGCCATGTATTGTACATCCAGGGGGGCGTTTCCCCCCACTCTACCCTACCTGATATCCAAAACAATCAATATTGAATCGAAATAGAATCGAATTGTGAAATGTGTGTCAATACCCAGCCCTAAACCAAACCAACCAGCTAAAATATGAATCACAACATTACAAACCTCGATTAGAAGCAAATCACTATTTGAATTGGACGAAAAGACTTTTCACTAGCGATTTTGCTGTTAAACAATTATCACCAGATGAAATCATGTGGGCTGACAGGGTCAACAGAACCGTAGTCCACTGAATTAACCCCTCGTAGCTCACAGTAGAGCCGTAAAAGCCAACGGGACAGAGCCCAACGAACTGTGTGAATTAGCCTTAATGTGACTGTATTTTAAGCATAGCCTTCGTAAACATATAAAGCAGACCTGGATTTGTAAATAAATGTTAGTTTCTAGACTATCGGCCTGCATCTTACTGAAAGCGTCTGCGTTCAGCAATAACAATATAAAATTGAACTTTATGTAGTTAATTATATGGCTTATGACCCAGCATCTTCCCCACGTACATCTGTGGAGAGGAAACCAATTCAACTGACCAGTGTTTGCTCAAAACAATGAATCAATGCCATTGATGTCTGAGTTTACGCATCAGCTTCAGTGTTACCCATAAAAGTAGAGCTCAAAGTTAAAATGAAATATTTAAATAATTAACACCTTGTTTCATTACATCTATCTTTGAATCAATCCGTATTTTTTTACATTTTCATTGAATGAACGGTTTAATAACTCACTCAAAGACAGTCCCCTGCCGCCACCTAGTGGTGTAACAGTGTAACTGCACTGAGTGACAGGCTGCCAAGAACGCGCAGAGACGAACAATGCCGATACTGGTGACATCAGCAGAAAGCCTCTCGTAAAGTGAGATTCGAGGATCGGAACTAACGGTTATACATATAGAAATATCCTAACGAGCTCATTGTCAGGTTTATGTTCTGTTATGGGGACCCTTACGCCGGCTTCACACTGCACGCGTTAGCAGAGCATAAGCAGCGCAGGAGCAGTGCGTATGGTGAGCAGGACACGCGCGTTTTGCTTTCACACTAGCAGCGTTAAGGCCAATTTATACTTCTGCGTCGGGTGCGCGTAGAAGGTACGGCGTAGCATACGCATTGACGTGTACCATACGTCGTACCCTTCGCCGTACCCTGACGCGCACCTCCTCAAAAATGTAACTACGCGTCGCGGCGACGCGGACCGCAAGATCTGTGATTGGTCGGCTGGATAGCATCGCGTTTCCTCCTACGCATTTCCGGAATGATCTTCTGCACTCTGCAACGCCCGCCCGCCATTTTTAAATTACGAAGATCAGTGAAGAGCCATGGAAATAGACCAAGTGACCGAGAGATTGCTTGAAGAAGTGCGGAAATACAGCCATCTGTATGACTCCTTCAGTCGCCATTGCTCGTAGAAACCTAAACTCAAAACAGCCGCGAGGAATGTAAACACAGTGGAACATTAAAACCCACCCGCGCCAACTAGCGTTTCGGCGGTGTAACTGCAGAGCAACACAGACATTCGCAGAAGTATAAATGCTCACGACGGCGTCGCCTACGTGCGTAGCCTACGACGTACACTACGGCGTACACTCGACGCAGAAGTATAAATTAGCCTTTAGTCACGCGCGGCTGAACCGCGGCGTGTGTACAGACAGAGTACTCTATAATGGGTGAGTTGGCATTGCTTTATTTCGTTTTCAAATACATTTAAGAGAAAAGACTTGTCAAGAAGCTTATTTTATTAATAATTTCATTTATATAACTTTTGGTTCATCTTTGTTTTTATTGTTCGGGCAACAAGTTTGTTTTTGGACATTTGTTTTCTTTTTAAATTGCTGTTGGTCATTTGATTGACTGTTTAAAACACAATAGATATCATCAATGTGCTTTTTGGATAAAACTGCGGTGTATTTCGGCCATGATCAATGCATTGTCACTTTAATTCAGCGTAAGCGGCGCAGCAAAAATGGACTCGGTGCCGAAACGATCGCGGCACTGCTGTTCCTGCTCTGCTCCTGCTCCGCACTGCTGCGCCGCCTCTGCGTGCGGTGTGAATGCTCTAATCTGTTAACATGGGCGCCGAAAAAAATACGCACTGCTAACGCGTGCAGTGTGAAACCGGCGTCACTTTGACATTCTCTTGTTTCCTCCACTTCACTTTTAACACTGTTTAGTTTCGGTTTCACTACTGAACATGTACTCGTCTCGT
The DNA here is from genome assembly GCF_965113295.1 of Leuciscus leuciscus. Lineage (NCBI taxonomy): Eukaryota > Metazoa > Chordata > Actinopteri > Cypriniformes > Leuciscidae > Leuciscus > Leuciscus leuciscus. The sequence goes on from NC_138740.1 coordinate 1,016,265, forward strand.
GCCTGCTGACCACAGCCTGCGTAACACTTATTTATATAGCAATAAATAAATGCAGATAATCCAACATATCGAGCCACTCAAAATCACCCCAGACTGCCCTTGACCCCATTGACTTCCATAGTATTTTTTTTTTCCCCACTATGGAAGTCAATGGGGTCCATCAACTGTTTGGTTACCGACATTCTTCAAAATATCTTCTTTTGTGTTCAACAGAACAGGGAAACCCATACAGGTTTAGAACAACACAAGGTTGAGTAAGTGATGACACAATTTTCATTTTTGAGTGAACTATCCCTTTAATACTTCTTGAGTTACAGGCAAGCAAACTTGTGGAAAATTACACAAGAAGTGTCACCGTTGGCATATAATGCAACAAAGATGGCTAAAGTCAACAGATTTAACTAATAAACCTACCAATCTCTGGTTGAGTTGAGACGAATGACCCGTTTGCAGTGTGTGGCATATGACCTCTGACCTTCCCAACACCACTACCCTGCTCTGCTCTTCTCAGTCTTTACTTTAATAAACATCACATTCTACAGCTGGAGCAAACAGAGTGTGCATCAATGCAGCATTTACACTACAAACCCAAAAAGCCCTGAAAGGACAGAAGATTTTAAAGAGGTCATATTGTGCGAAGTCTTGATGATGTTTTCAGGCTCTACTAGAACCGGTTTTCCTGCTTGAATGTTGATTATTCTCCTCATATTCTCCATTGTTGCGGCTCCTCTCTTCCCAGTCTGTCAGTAACGCTCTGTTTACTTCATGTCTCTATGAAGCCCCTCCTTCTGAAAAGCACACTGTGCTCTGATTGGTCGGCTGGAGCGGTGTGTTGTGATTGGTCAAACGCTTCGAGTGTGTTTGGGAAATGTCCCGCCCCTTTCCATAACCACCAGTTTAACACACTACTAACTAACTCAACTAGGCCCCGCCCCTTTATTCTGCGTATGAATTATTATAATGAGGAAGATTGTGACGTGTTCGTTCCCGGAAGAAACTCAAGACTACAGTGGAGGCGTTTCAGAAACACTGACACATTACCTCGGGGACTTCGACATCATGGTCAGGTGACTCTCCGCCGTCATCGCTGGTCTTCCTCTTGCGTTTGTTGCGAACGCTCTGGATGAAGTTCTTGTGGAAGTCACAGATGTACAGATGCCGAACCTACATGGAAAACAAGGTTTAGGTTTCTTGAATATGCAGGAAACTGGACTCAAGCACATAACCAATGAAATGACATTTAACACACACTATGGAAGTGTGTGACTGGTGACATTTGTTCATGGCTGTCAGTGTCGGCATTTACAGACTGAAGACGCACTTAAGAAAACTATTTTATATTTACAAGAGCATCATGAAGACGTGGAGGATGGATGACAGGAGACGTCAAACACTGACAGGACAAACACATCAGGAATATGAGGTTAGGTTCAGTGTTTAGCACCCGTATTACCCAGACATCAACACTGGAGTAACAATACTGGTGTGAGTACTGGTGTGAGAAAGTATCGATACTCAAATTAACAAATATTGAAACAAAAGTGTCTTTTACCAGCGATTTTATTTAACAAGAAACGTAATGCACAATATTGGACAAATAACCTATGTTAGCGAATAATAGAGTAGTAGAACTACAACATATTAATAAGTATATTCTGTACCCAGTGTTAGTAGGGGTCAGCGGCACCTTATGAAGATCAACCATGGCTTTACCACAGTGACTCCAGCTCAACTATAGTATTAGTAGATTTCCATGGTTACCACTATAGCACGTTGTCACCATGTGTAAGCGAAAATATATTCAAATAAGTTGCAATTAAGAAGTACTGAATGTTAAAATGTTTTTTTATATATAATTTTAAGTGGGTATCATTACCCATTTTACTCTTTTAGTAATTTAATTAATAAATAAAACCATTTTAAAGTTCAGTTTAGAGGTAACGGAACTGATAGAGGATACTGGCCTTTGAAAGCATCGGTATCAAATCGAAAACAAAATCGGTGTTTATTATACGAGTGTTGTGCTATAGTGAGCAGTGAGGGACGCGGCTCGGTGTTCGGGAGAGAAGCGGCTTACGCTCTTATCGATGTCCAGCTTGAGTTTCCTCTGCGAGATGCTCTTCTGGATGCGCTTGCTGAACGACGCGTTCCCCGCCGGACGCCCGCACCGCTCCCCGTCCTCTATCAGACAGCAGCTCTGCCCGAAGAACGGCGGCGCGGGCGGCCCGTCGTGGCTGTCCTCCTCCGTGCTGAACCCGTTCATACCGGGCAGAGGCGGCGAGCAGCGACGCGACGTCAACGCAGCTTAACGAGCTCGACGCGCTGCAAACCAACGAACTAACGGACGGAGAATCTCAGCAACACTGCGGACCCGGGCCGCTAAAGATCCTGCGGCTTCACTGGATCACCGGACTCGGTCCCGCGAGCAGAACCGAACGTGCGTGCGCGGAAACTGCGGATCTGACACGCGCCGAACTACCGAGCAACAGTCGAGCTCATCTCAACAATGTACGCCGTACAATGAAACATGTCCTGAGAGAAACCGGAAGCTGTGGCTTTGAACACCCATTGGTTGTTTTCCGACAAAGGCGGGCCGCCGAGCTCGTGTCTTTGATTCCGATTGGCTAGAGCGCCTGTCGCTCAAACTGAACTTCCTGATCGCTGCCATTGATGTCATGAAATAACGCCTCACTAGTGCACTTCAAATGACTCAAACACACACACACACACACTCGACTCTTTCATGGAACTTCAGTAACTAAACCCGAATGTCTTAGTATGAAAAAAAAACACCGACGAATATTGTAATATAGATAAAATAGCCTTTCTTGAGGCGTTATGTTGTTTGAAGTGTCCTAAAAAGTGCTATTGTAATTGAGATTGAACGCTTGTACATCGATAAAAAAGCTAAATGGGTTACCGACTTTTACAGGGGAGGAAATTGTGTTTCCCATCTTTGGTGATTGACATCTGTGGACCTGCGGAAGAAAAACACTCAAAAAGTGCTTTATTCACGGTCAAAGCACTGCAAGTTATTTAATGATGTTAATCTCTATTCATGTGTAATATGTTTACTACAGTCCTGTGATGCAGGATCATAATCTCACCAATCCTGTAAGAGAATAATTCATAAACTGTATATCATCCTTACAATTCCAAACAAAAAAGTTAGTTGAAGTGTTTCTGTATTGTGGCCTTCATCTGGTCAGAATAAGACAGCAAGTGTTGGTACTACAAGAGAGAAAAAAACATTGATACAAATGAAGATAAATAACACAGCTGAACAGATGACTCCAGTGATAATAACATATGATGTGCCATCAGAACCATTTTAATGCATCAGTATAAAAATACCAGCATTCCCAAGATTTCCCACCAAACCATCAGATTCAACAAACAAAAGCTGGTCTTCAAACAATTCAGTTCAAACGTACAGCATTAGATTTTTGTCCAATAGTTTTTGCATGTGCTTTTGGACACAGTGGTCCACCAGAAACAACAACAGCAGAGCAATCACTCACTTCAGGAAACACTTTCAAATCTACAGAAGTTACAAAAATCTCATTCATACTGGAAAATAGGCTCTGAAAGTGCAGGACAGATCAACTTTAGAGGAACATGTAAAAGTGCTTGAGAGATAATCTGCAAAAATACTCAATGGTAAAAACAGGTCAAATGCTTCTACAAGAGAGTCTGGGATTGAAGGCACATGGACTGGGTTCAAGTTTATCTGTGTGCGTCAGGAACCGAACACTGGGACATGAGCAGATCCCGTCTTTGGGCTGGAAGCGCTGATCGAGAACCGTCAGGATCGTGGAGAACCAGTGGAGAACCAGTGGGAAAACATCACAAAACCTTGGAGGTTTATAGTTGGGTCATTCCACACTGTTGTTACTGTACTAAATCACATGACCAGGACTAAATATCTCAGATTTTCCCTCACAGAAAACACATATACAGTCAAACCAACATGTATTCAGACACCTTCAACATTTCTCACATTATCACAGGTTATTCACTATAGTTCAGAGAATGGTAATAAAATATGAGCAGAACTCAGTTGATATTTGACTGGTTTTGTCCGTCCTTCTGTTAGACTGTCTCACACATGAATTATGTTGAATATCTGTCAGCTGTTAAATTTAACTACACAATTAGATAATACCAGTTTAGCTCAACCAATCACCAAGCAATGCTTCATTGTGTTCAGTCTGTGTGTAAAAAGAGCATTAGCAATTAAACACACTTCAGCAAAACATGATCAGCTCAAAGTGTCCCAATCAGTTTTGCTCCCAAATTTTTATAATTTTCATTGTATGAAGAATTATTGGGTGTAATATGTCTCAGTTTACTGTATTTTGTTCTCCTCACTTACAGAAATGAACTATATTGTCCTGCACACACTAATTAAAAAATATCAAAAGTTATATCTGGTGTCTGAATATGGTTTAGTTTGACTGTACATGCCACTGACTCCGCATCACTCCAGTAAACAGGGCTGATACACCGTCAAGGTTTTCTAATAAAATATTATGTCCACTAAAACAAAAACAAAAAAATGTGTATAAACACACAAACAGAAGATGGATAATAAACCACACACACTTCTGTGGAATGACCCGGATAAACGGCCAGATTAATAAGCGTTCGATGTCTACAGGGAACATTAATGACTGCATCTCCTGAGGGATTATAGCAGTGTTTGCAAGGCGGCGCGCTCGTGTCCGGCGCTGAGAGTGTGTGTCGTGTCCGGCACTGAGAGTGTGTGTCGTGTCCGGCACTGAGAGTGTGTGTCGTGTCCGGCACTGAGAGTGTGTGCCGTGTCCGGCACTGAGAGTGTGTGTCGTGTCCGGCACTGAGAGTGTGTGTCGTGTGAGTGTGTGTCGTGTCCGGCGCTGAGAGTGTGTGTCGTGTGAGTGTGTGTCGTGTCCGGCGCTGAGAGTGTGTGTCGTGTCCGGCACTGAGAGTGTGTGTCGTGTCCGGCACTGAGAGTGTGTGTCGTGTCCGGCACTGAGAGTGTGTGTCGTGTCCGGCACTGAGAGTGTGTGTCGTGTCCGGCACTGAGAGTGTGTGTCGTGTCCGGCACTGAGAGTGTGTGTCGTGTGAGTGTGTGTCGTGTCCGGCACTGAGAGTGTGTGTCGTGTGAGTGTGTGTCGTGTCCGGCGCTGAGAGTGTGTGTCGTGTCCGGCACTGAGAGTGTGTGTCGTGTGAGTGTGTGTCGTGTCCGGCGCTGAGAGTGTGTGTCGTGTCCGGCGCTGAGAGTGTGTGTCGTGTCCGGCGCTGAGTGTGTGTGTGTGTGTCCTGAGAGTGTGTGTCGTGTCCGGCGCTGAGAGTGTGTGTCGTGTGAGTGTGTGTCGTGTCCGGCGCTGAGAGTGTGTGTCGTGTCCGGCGCTGAGAGTGTGTGTCGTGTCCGGCACTGAGAGTGTGTGTCGTGTCCGGCACTGAGAGTGTGTGTCGTGTCCGGCGCTGAGAGTGTGTGTGTGTGTCGTGTCCGGCACTGAGAGTGTGTGTGTGTGTCGTGTCCGGCACTGAGAGTGTGTGTGAATCAACAGTCCTCAGATTTAACGGACATATGAACCGATAACTGATATATTAGCCGATAAATCTAGTTTTTCGGTAACACTTTACAATAAGGTTCATTAGTTAACATTGATTAATGTATAAACTAACACAAACTAACAATGAGCAATACATTTGTTACAGTATTTATTCATCTTTGTTAATAATTTTTTGATGAATGAATAATTGTTGGTTTGACAGTATATTTTTCTTTCTCTTTTCCTCTAAAAAGTCTCCAGTTTCTACTCTTCCACCGCTGTAACTCAGTAACTCAGTTATGCTGCAGAATTCTCGTATTCGACGATACACAATATTTGGATTTGTACAATGTATATGTTTTGCAAAAAGGTGTTGGTTAATAAAAAAAAACTAAAACTTTAAGAAGACTCTGGGAAAGAACATCGTTTACAACTGATAGACTTCATGCATGATGTCACGTCACGCTGAAGGCACGAATCAAAGCCCACGGAGGAAATAATCCCCCATATAATGGCTTTAACATATCGACCTAATCCTCTTATCCGACCGATAACCGTCACAGTAAAAAATGACCAATTACGGACCGATACCGATATCTATGGTGCATCCCTGCAACTCCCCATATACAGTGACATCATCGCTGTCGGTGTGAGATTTCCAACCTTTCCTTAAAAACGCAAAGCTCATCTAAGCTTTAGGGCCCTAATTTAAGGATCTAAGCTCATGGTCTACAGCGCAAGAGCACTCAGTGTCTGAACCCACTTGTGCTAGTTTAACGACAGGTAAAATGGTCGGCACTTCCGGCGCTGGTCTAAAAGTGTTGTCTCTATTCTCTTAATGAGTAATGGGTGTGTTTTGTCTCTATTCTCTTAATGAGTAATGGGTGTGTTTTGTCTCTATTCTCTTAATGAGTAATGGGTGTGTTTTGGGCATAACGTGCAATAAACCAATCAGAGTCTCATCTCCCTTTCCCTTTAAAAGCCAGTTGCGCTCGTGTCATGGCGGATTCGCTATTTACATGGAGGAATTTACAAGCGGAAAGACTGAGCGCTTCTCTAGTGAGGAAACAGATCTGCACGTGCGCGAGGTTAAAGCTGTGTGTGTGTGTGTGTAATAAGCAGAGTGTGTGTATGTGTGTGTGTGTGTGTGTAATAAGCAGAGTGCATGTGCGTTGTGACCCGCCGATAGGCTCATATTACTAACGTGCTCTTTAAAATAAGAAAATAAAATCCTGCGCCACTGACTTTAGAGCAGAGTTCAGTTGTCTCAGTCTATTTCAGTTCCTCATAACAGCAACGGTCCAACACTGCGCTAGAACACACACTCGTTCTCAGACCAGCAGCCCATGGGCCACAGATGGGCGCAAATGCATTTTGCTATTTAAACAACGTGTCGCAGGACGTGAAAATGAAAACTGCGTCGGGCTGAAACTAGCATAAACCGTATGTGCCGGGTGTGTGACAGGGCCCTTCATCACAGAAACCCAGTCTGAGCGGATTGAGGAACATCAATAACGCGCAGCCTTGCAAACACTGACACGCGAGCCCGTTCTCTCTCCTCAACAGTAGCATTAGCAGCAGGAGTGGAAGTTAGCACTGAGATGAAGACGGTTCCAGCGTCCGCAGACGATCAGACGCACATGAGTTCAGTAAAGGCACGAGAGGTGTGTCTCCACGAGAGCTTCACCAGCGCGTCACCGCAGGATCCGGCTCACTGGCCGCTGTTGAAGGAGTCCAGGACGGTGGCGTTGGTGTTCCCGAAGAGCCACTGCTGACTGGGAGACGAGGAGTCGCAGGAGTTCATGAAGATCCGCTTCTGTGCAGCGCTACAGTCCACACAGCTGTTACTGATGGGGTGATAGATGCTCTTATCCTGCACACACACACACACACACACACACACATTATCATTTGCTCACAGAACCTTCATCCTTAACTAGTGTTGTCAAAAGTACTGACTTCGGTACCAAGTCGGCACTGAAACTTGTAATGTGACGCTTTGAGCGCCTCTAAACACGTAAACACCTCTGATTGGCCATTGTGCTCACACGCTCATCGGATATGTCTGTGATTGGCTACAATGGTCAGCGCTTCAAAAACATGTTGTAAATATACAAGTTCCAGACTCTGATTGGTCAATAGCTGTGTTTTATTCACGATAAACGGTTCTCTGTATCACTTCACAACACCCCTAGCAACCACTCTTAGCAACGTAAACATATGTTTGATCTCATTGATATCGTTCATTGAAGCTTATAGAGTATTGTGAGAGATTGAGTAAGAGTTCCTGCTTTTACAGTAGCATTTCCTTCAGGTCAGTCCTATATTTGTAATAAAACATTAGTTTGAATGTCTGCTGGATATCTTGTCCTTTAAACAGTTCAGGGGTTTTCCTGTGACACGCTAGTCATTCATCAGTTACATCTTGCTTCTCACAACAACTTTCAGCCGTTTCAATATAAAAGTCTTCTCTGAGCGACTCACTCATAAAGACAGTCTCTGCCGCCATCTAATGGAGAAATGATGTGTTTAACTTCTGCTGCTGTTTACGGCCAGGGACTATTTTTTTCCAGCGGAAGGAAGGATTTTACTTCATGAAAGTTGCATTGATACATATTTTTATGTATTTTGTAGTAAAAAGCAATAAGGTACTCGAGGCTGTGCTGTATCGGGAATAAGTCACGGCTGAAGGGGTTGTTCGGCACGACACACGATACAGCACAGCCTCGAGTACCTTATATTCCTCATATTCTCCATTGTTGCGGCTCCTCTCTTCCCAGTCTGTCAGTAACGCTCTGTTTACTTCCTGTCTCTATGAAGCCCCTCCTTCTGAAAAGCACACTGTGCTCTAATTGGTCGGCTGGAGCAGTGTGTTGTGATTGGTCGAGCGCTTCGAGTGTGTTTGGGAAATGTCCCGCCCCTTACCCCTTAACACACTACTAACTAACTCAACCAGGCCCCGCCACTTTATTCTGTGTATGAATTATTATAATGAGGAATACTGTGACGTGTTCGTTCCCGGGAGAAACTCAAGACTACAGCGGAGGCGTTTCAGGAGTTCAGAAACACTGACACTGATATAGAGAAGAGCTGGAGCTTTACAGAGCTCAGACATCAGACTCTCAGCTGTGCAAGATCTGGACAGTCAAGTCAAGTCACATTTATTATACAGCGCTTTTAACGATCCAGATCAGAGCAGCTTCACAGAGATAACAGTGTGTTAGCGTGGGCTAGTACCTTCCTGTAGGCCCACAGCTGGTTACCCTTCATCCCATGGCAGTCGTAGAGCGTGACGGGGCTGTTGTTGGACACGGCGTCGAAGCACACCTTCTTAGTGTGAAGCGGGTCTCCAACACGGATATCCTCCCTCCACCCGAACGTGAACACCTGCAGAACACACACACACACACACACACACACACACACACACACACACACACACACACACACACACACACACACACACACACACACACACACACACACACACACACACACACACACACACACACACACACATCATTATCCACATTACAGCATTCAGCATCATCTAATGCTCCTGTACAAGCGCTGCCTCTCACCTGACCGTGACTCCAGCTCGGCTCGCCTCGCTCCTTCAGGCACTTCTCCAGGCGGATCGGGGATCCCGAGGAAAAGTGCTTGCTCTCCATGCAGAGGCCGGAGCCCACGTTACGCAGCTGGAACACACACACACACACACTCGGTGTCACTGCAAACACTATTTAACCTTTTTTTTTTTTTTACTTCAACAATAATTTACATAATCATTTAGCCGACGCTTTTATCCAAAGCGACTTTACAAATGAGAACAATAGAAGCAATCAGACCAGCAAGAGGGAACAGTGTTACAGTGCTGTAACCAGTCTCAGTAAAGGCAGGCAGACACTGTACGATGTCTGTGAGAATTCAGCAAGATACACTCACACTGAGCGAGACGATCGCATGCGAGGTAAAGCCAAAGCTCAGCATTTATGTGCTCACACTATACAGTGCGATCATACACAGTGTATCCGATCATACACTGCACGACAAACGACGCACGACAAAGCTGAAAATCGGCCCGACCTGAAAGAGAGTCTTTAGTCTAGCACAGAACCAATCACAAGGGTTTTTTATAACCAGAAAAAAACAAAACAAATAGAATAGTATAGAACAGAAAAGGTAAGTGCTAGTATTAATTGGTCAGGTGATGTAGAAAAAGGTGTGTCTTTAGACATTTAGACCATAATCTGCCAAGGGTCTTTAAAATGAGACCAAACTTAAGTCTGCTCTCCCAAGCCTGACACGGACATCTTTGTCTACAGTGACTGTGACTGTGTTTAATTGGTGCACAATATTTAAGGTCTTCGCACACAGAGTCAGAAATTAATGCACATTAAAAAATAAAAAATGACCTCACGTTGTGTCAATCACGTTTTACACCGTGTCCTAACTACCCTCGCCGCAACGTGCGATAAAAGGTTGTTTTCCATGTTAATCAGTGTGTGTCCTAACCAGCCGCGCCGGCGACACGCGACGCCTCTATTCTAGAAACGGTTTCTATTTTTCTGTGTCGTCGCGCTGGAACAACAAACACAAAGTGTGGCGATGATGATCTCAGGTGCTGTTTATGTGCTTTATTTTATGTTAAAAGCGTGTCATGTGACTCTGAACATTCACCTCAGATCTTCAAATTAAACAAATGGAAACAAGAACGTTCAAACTGTGAACAAACAAGTGTATTCTTTGACAAAGATTGTTTTAGTAACTCAGCCTATGTATTTTAATAATGTTTAAATGGTGTAATATTTGTGAATTTGATTATGTACTTATCCATTTTCTTGCGAGTGCCGTCAAGATTACTCTCTGGTGCCGTGCACTCGCCGCGAGACTCCGCCCACACACTGTTTTGATTGGCTGACTCCACCCACACACTGTTCTGATTGGCTGACTCCACCCACACACTGTTCTGATTGGCTGACTCCACCCACACACTGTTCTGATTGGCTGACTCCACCCACACACTGTTCTGATTGGCTGACTCCACCCACACACTGTTCTGATTGGCTGACTACATGAAAAGAGTGTTTACTGTTATAAAATACAGATTTGTCGACCAGAATGTCCCATTCAGTACTGGAGTGGGAAAGAAGTTTTTATTATTCCTGACTAGGGATGTGACGGTGAGGATATTTTCCCACTGGTTAATCGATGTGTGACAACACTGGTAATACCGGTGTCACCGGTGGGGGTTTTAAAGCGCTAATTTAAAGGCAAAAGTAAAACGCACGGGCATTCATAGTGGTGCGGAGTAGCACTGTTTTGTTGTTGTGTTTTTCATTTAACATCTCACCATTCAAGCAATCCGCCCTGAACTGGTGCTAATTTGAAAGCGACACTAAAATGCGTCTGTCCGCGTCGCTCTGTTCTGCCCATAGACACGTGTGTCCGTGCGCATTTTAGTTTCACTTTCAAATTAGTGCCAATTCGGGGCAGATTGCTTGAATTAGTTCATTAGCCTATTATTCTAAATGAAAAACACAACAACAAATCAGTGCAATGACAAATTCGCTTATATAGGCGCTTTTACATTTCGCTTTGACACTAAATATTCCTCATCATCTTGTTAGTCAATGTCTCACTCTCGTGATGAAGGAAATCTGACTCCTGTTGTGTATCTGTGCAGCGACTCGTTCAGC